>NC_080179.1:33826451-34426451 GCF_950295315.1 Erinaceus europaeus
CATCCAGGTCCCTGATCCATTTGGAGTTGTTTTTTGTTTCTGTTGAGATAAAGTGGTTCAGTTTCATTCTTCTGCATGTTACAACCCAGTTTTCCCAGCACCATTTATCAAAGCGAGCTTCCTTCCTCCATTTAATACTCCATTTAATATTCTGGGCCTCCTTATCAAAGATGAGCTGTCCATAGGTGTGGGGGATTTAGTTCTGGGATTTCAATTCTGTTCCACTGGTCTGTGTGCCTATTTTAGTTCCAGTATCAGGATGTTTTGATTATGATGGCCTTATAATATAGTCTGAGATCTGGGAGTGTGATTTCTGTTTCTTTTCCTCAAGTTGTTTTGGCAACTCTAGGTGTTTTCTTTGTTCCAGATAAATGACTGTAGTTTGTGTTGTGTTCTCTTAAAGAAGCTTGTTGGAACTTTGATGGGTTAAGTTTGTATATGACTCTGGGGAGTCATATACACCTCAATGTTGCAGCAAAATTAATAAAATACCTAGGAATAAAGCTGACCAAAGAAGAGAAAGACTTGTATACTAAAAACTATGAGTCACTATTCAAGGAAATAGAAAATTATACCAAGAAATGGAAAGACATCCCATGCTCATGGATTGGAATAAATATCATCATCAAAATGAATATTCTCCCAGAGTCATAGATTTAAATGGGTCAATGTCTGCAAAAGATCCCATCTCTGTCAGAGGAATAGCAGTGTAGGGATGGACAGAAAACTTCTGAACAGTGACTTTGAAAATGTCATTTAGACATCTCTTAAGAAACTGGGTAGGGCAGGGGGCAATGAGCAGGAGGACTGTGATAGACAAAAAAGGGACTAAGAAGGGGCAGGAACCAGAGTTCTCAAACTTGGAACTGTCAAAGAGTGACAGGTGAACTAAGACAGGAGTGGGGAGAGCAGACAGCAGGATAAGGTATGGGGGGATAGTTGCAGCAGGAGGGTTTTATCCTTGGGCTCTGTGGATCAGGTTTTTCAGGTCCTGTCAGGTCACGTTATGAGTCCTGGGAGGCACCATCCTTTGGCGAATCCTCTTGTGCTTTTTGTTCTTCTTCAGGGAGAGTTGCACCATCTTGTGGGAAATGCCGGACATGGCAGGCAGGGATCCAGATAGGTTTTGGGAAATCCTATAGAAAGACACATGCAAAACCCCTTCCCATGGTTAACAGGGGATCAGGCCCTTTTTAAAGCTGAGATGAGAAGGTCACATAGGGCTGAGGGATCTGTGTTTACTTTATCCCATATTAAAATGTCATCAACGTAATGGTAAATATTAAGTTCTTTATGAATATATGGGAGAAGGGCAGCCTTGACTGTTTCCTGGCAGACCATGGGGCTGTTTGCATGCCCTGGGGGAGCACCACCCACTCATACCAGTTTGCTCGTCCAGAGTTGTTGATAGAAAGAACAGAGAAGGCAAAGCATTTGCAATCACATGGGTGTAGTGGGATGGAGAAAAAGCAGTTCTGAATATCTATGGTAACAATGGGGACTCCTGTGGGAATAGCAGAAGTGAGGGGCAAGCCCCTCTGGAGTGAACCTCAAATATGCATAGTTTTGTTAACTGTGTGAAGGTCCTGGAGGAGCCACCACTTGCCAGATGCCGGGATAGCCTGAGGGTACTTCTTCCCGAGCTAGTGCTCTCTGGGTTGGAGAGAACTCAACTGGAGCTGATCTAGGCTGCTGTGTGGGAGAGGGATCAGGAACTCGTGCTGCACCAACTTCCGCAGGAGATACACTCTGGAACTCTCGGAGCCGGAAAGCAATTTCCAAGTGTCTTTAATCAGAAGAGCAGCTGTTTTTATACTCTCCAAGTAGGGTGGAAACAGGATGTGATATAGAGAGGGTGGAGAGAAAAGTGACTGGTGAAAATCAGAGTGTGACAAAGAAGGGATCAGTGTGTGACAAGGAGGGGGTGGAGCAGGAGAGAATCCTATCATAGAACCACCAATGCCCTGGAGTGCTTTATGTAAAAGTGATTTATGTAAATAGACCAAAGCTTTGGATCAGTAAAATCCCTATATAGGCATATGGTTAAGCAGAAGCCAGGGGGAGATGGCAACTACCCAATAGCCAGAGTGCTTTTTGATGACTGCAGGAGGGGCAGATGTGACTGAGAGATAATTGTTTCTGAACAAGGTCCCTTAGAAATTTTAATTTCTCCCTGGGCAAGGGTCACTGCTCAACCCAGATAGGTGTGTCAGAAAGCCAGTAAAGCAGGGAGTTTTGTATGGAGCAGTGGCAAAAAGTATTGGGGGGAATTGCCTAGGCAACAGCCAGGAGGGATGAGTTCATATCTCATCGATGTAAGGGCGGCAGTCTGAAGGAAATGCGTCAGAAGATATTACCACATCCTGGGCTTCTAACAAATTCCTTTCCAGCAGGTTCATGCTGATTTCAGCTACTAATGGGTGTATATGTCCTGTAACACCATAAGGATCCTCACAGATACAAAAAAAATTGTTACAAAAGCCTGTGAGAGCCTACCCATGCCATGGAGGGGGCCAACTGGGTGGAACTTCCGCCCACTTTAAAATTGTCCTATCAGCATCTGTATTTATCAAACATTTAAAGGGGACGTCATCAAACTTTCTAATGATCATGGGATGCCCTCTTTCTAAAACAGGAGTGGTCCATAAAACACTAGGCATGTTGCCTGTGGTCCCTCTTGGGTGCCCCGACTCTAGTTTAAAGATGGCAGGCGAGTGCCATTTTTGTGAAACTTAGCCCAGCAATTTCTCTTCCAATGAAAGCCTTTCCGGCATCTAGGGCAAAGCGTCTGAGGCTTCCATGAATCTGGCTGGGGGCGGGAATTAGGCTTGGAGCTGGGGTACTCCCGGCATCAATGTCCAGAATTACCACACCTAAAGCAGTCTCCCTTTTGTTTCTCTAATGTGGCTGCAAAGGCTTGTGCCATAGCTGTAGTTTGGTGCATTTTGGAGCCTATTTCTTGGGTTTCCATGATCCATTGGTCGGGGTGCTCCTCTTTAAGACTGAGGCTAGCCTGACAAAAATCAGGGAGCATTCCCTCCTGTGACAGACAACAATATGCTGTTACTTCCCTTCAGTACCAATGATTTATTAATATTTTTTTATGGTTAAGTTCCTTTTTTAGGTTTTAGTGTTAAATTCCTATCTCTCTCTTTAGAGTTGAGCTGTCTTGCTGAGTGAAGTAGAAAATTCCTTGCCCCTTCCCCCTTGAATAAACAGGACCTTATCAGTGAAGGCCACCCCATTGTTCAAAGGACCCTGCCTGAGGACAAGCTTTATCAGGACCTTATCAGTGAAGGCCACCCCATTGTTCAAAGGACCCTACATGGGGATAAGCCTTATCAGGACCTTTGAACAGACTTTGTGGTATGCTGCCCACCGGATGGGTGGTCATAGCAGATGGCAGGAGGATGTGGCGACCCTGCCTGGTTGAATTCTATTGGTTGTGTGATCTTACTATATTTGAAACTAGCCCGCGCTTTGCTTTGAATGGATCATGCTTTTGCTAAGTTTGAAATGATTGGATCTTGTGTTTGCTATAGCCTGTTATTGGATGTAGGTTGATAAGGTGATGTGCTCCCCCTCCCTGAGTGTAGTCTGAATTCCTATAAATTGTATGGTTTGAGCCCTGTTCGGGGCCGAGCTTGGTAGACTAACACCAGTCACCATCTCGGCCCGGATTGCAATTCGTCAATAAACATCTTTGCTTCCTTACAGTGGATGGTGGTTTGATTTATGCTCGCTAACATTTGGAGGCCCCAGCGAGATTCCTCAGACGGGTTCTCCTGAGGATACCCCATCCTGGGTCTGGACCCTCGGAGGCCTTGGAAGTCCTGCCCGGCGCCGGTAAGTCAGGCCTGAATTTTGTATGGTACCATTTCTTTTCTAGCGCTGTGTCTCCGGAGAACCAGTGAGTCAAGCTTGATTTTTGTGTAAGTCCCCGCGGGGCCTGGGGGTCTGTGGATTGCGGGACGCCGCGTTAAAAATCCCAGACCGCAGCGCTGGGGAGTGACGACTCCCAGGCTGCTGGGGTAAGGACCTGGAACAGGGTCCGCCCCAGGACCTGAGACAGGGTCCACCCGGGACCTGGAACAGGGTCCACGTAAGGATCTGGAAAAGGGTCCGCTTCCGAACTGTCTCTCGTGGCCACTCTGTGTTTGTCTCTTTTACTCTCCTCTCTTTGGCAATTCGCGAAAAGGCTGAGCCTATTAGTGCAACTGAGGGGGTCTGGCCGGAGCTACTCTCCGGTGACTCCTGAAGGCCTAATTAGCAACATTCCTTAGTAGCGGTGGCCGGAATGGTAATTGCCCAATCTTGACTGAGTGAGTGGTCTGCTGCATGCGTGTGTGTGTGTGTGTGTGTGTGTGTGTGAATGCCGCGTGCCTCACGGCCTCAGGGCTACGGGGCCTGAGTGGGCCCTAACCTGCATGTCCGTGGAGTCGTTTCAGCTAAACGGGGATTCTCAACTTAGTTGAGACCAGGGCCGGGGATCATATGGCTACCCTTAAGCTAAGACTCCTTAAGGTCCCGCGAGGGGCCCGGCCAGGCGGGCACAGTTGAGTGCCTGGCGTCCTTCGGATGCCAGTTCTATTTCCCCACTAACTGTCTTGTTGGTTGTCTATTCGTTTGTCTCCCCCTTGTGTTGTGTTACGGTACCACAAAGAAGTTAACAAATTAGGAAAACTGGAGTCATCACTAATAAAGGAAGACCATAGCCCTGATGTAGGAGAAGGTCCCAAGTGGACACCTTTTGGGCTATTGGAAGTAGAACAAAGGTGTGTGAGTGAGAGAGCGTATGAAAGCCTTCTGTGTGCTGGCCAGCGAGTGAGTGGAAGAAGGAAGGTAATCCTAGGTGCGACTGCAGTGACAATTGTTGCCCTGTTTGTTTCCTTGTTATTTCATTTTGACAGGAAGATGGGACAGGCCTCATCAAAACCCACCCCACTCTCCCCCCTGGAATGCTTAATTAAGAATTTCTCAGATTTCTCTCGCAGGGCAGCCGGATTTGGAGTCCAGGCAGACGCCTTCACCCTACGAAAGTTCTGTGTCAGAGAATGGCCCACGTTTGGTGTGGGCTGGCCGGAGGAAGGGAGCCTGGACCCTGGCACCTGTGCAGCAGTACAGGACGTAATTTTTGGCGAACCAGGGCACCCTGATCAGATGCCATACATTGAAATCTGGGCTGGTATCATTTATGACAAACCCAAATATTTGCTAAAATGTCAGAAGGGTTCCAGGGAGAAGGGAGAGTCAAAAGAAAAATCTGGAATATATATGGTACGGGGAGGCAGGAGAGCGGGAACACCTAAACGCCCCAGCCGTCCTGTGCTCCCGAGCCCCCCTGAGTCCCCACCGGGACCGGGTAGAAAGAAAAGTAATAATCCTCCCCCTTACTCCAGCTCCCGTAGGCCCACTGCTCCCGAGCCTGATTCCACCTCAGAGACTCCTCCTGGGCCCTTTAGTCCACCCCACACCAGAGCGGGTACAGCTTTCGGCTCCGGGAGGACCCACGAGGAGGCGGTACCGGCTGGAGTTTTTCCCTTAAGGGAAGCCGGGGAGCGAGAGGCGGGAGGGAGGCCACTTAGGATATATGTCCCCTTCACCACCTCAGACTTGTACAATTGGAAAAATCAAAACCCTCCATTCTCCGTAGACCCTGAAGGTGTAGCAACCTTGCTTGAGTCGGTTTTTTACACTCACCAACCTACGTGGGATGATTGTCAGCAACTGTTAAATACTTTGTTCACGGCCGAGGAGAGGGAGAGGATTAGACTGGAAGGGAGGAAGCAGGCTCAAATTGGGAAGGGGGAGGCATTTACGGATGCCGAGATGGAAGAGGTGTTCCCACGTAGTAGACCGAAATGGGACCCGAACACACACGCCGGACTTGAAGCCCTTTCCAGGTACCGCCAGACTCTATTAAGGGGCATTCGGGCGGCTGGCCGAAAGCCCACTAATTTATCTAAGGTGACCGAGTGCATCCAGGGTGCGAGCGAGAGCCCGACGGCTTTCTTAGAGAGGCTTTATCAGGTCTACCGGACCTGGACCCCTATAGACCCTAAAGCCCCCGAGAACTTGCAGGCCGTTGTTCTCCAGTTCGTAGCCCAATCCGCCCCAGATATTAGAAAGAAATTGCAGAAGCTGGAAGGTTTCCAGGGGAAGTCTCTTTCTGAGTTAGTGGCCATAGCCCAGAAGGTTTTTGAGAATAGGGAAGATCCAGCTAAGGCTACAGTGGAGCTCAGTAAGAAGATGACCCAAGTTCTTATGATGAGAGAGACAGAAGGTAGAGAGGGCAGAAGGAGTTTTAGGAGAAATGCTAAGGAAGGAAGAAGCCAGAAAAGAGCTAAACCTTTAGGGAAGAATCAGTGTGCATTCTGCAAGAAGGAAGGGCACTGGCAAAGAAACTGCCCGGAGAAAGAGAAGAAGAGGAAGCCTGAAGAGGAAGCACCCCTATTAACCTTTGATTAGAGAGGTCAGGGCTCCCCTAGCCCCCGGGAGCCCAGGGTAAAACTCTCGGTAGGGGGAAAGTTAGTTAATTTTCTAGTGGATACCGGGGTCACACATTCAGTAATCCAGCAACCAGTAGGACCCACTGGAAAGGAGAAAGTTAAAATTATGGGAGCTACGGGGGAAGTAAAAAGTTATCCGAAATCCACTGGAAGGGTTGCGGGCCCTGGCCTGCAGACTATCACCCACTCCTTCTTGGTAATTCCTGAATGCCCGGAACCACTCCTTGGGAGAGATCTCCTCCAAAAACTACAGGCAACTGTTTCATTCGAAGTAGACAAGGGACCCACGGTACATTTTGGTGGGCGCATCTTGCTCACTATGCCAGCCAGTGAAGAATACCGACTATATGAGGATATGAGGCAGGAAAATGACTTGGGCCTGTTGGAAATATGGAAGCAGGAAATCCCTAATGTTTGGGCTGAAACAAACCCCCCCGGGCTAGCTAAACATGTGACCCCCGTAGTGGTGCAATTAACCAGTTCTGCCACTCCAGCCCGTGTGCGCCAGTATCCCATGAGCCGAGAGGCCCAGCAAGGCATCAGGATCCATATCCAACGCCTGAAGAGGGCCAGCATTTTGGTACCCTGCAAATCAGCGTGGAACACACCTCTCCTCCCAGTTCGGAAACCAGGAACGAACGACTACAGGTCAGTACAGGATCTGCGAGAGGTAAATAAGAGAGTGGAAACTGTCCACCCCACAGTTCCTAACCCTTATACTCTTCTCAGCCTCCTGCCACCAGAACGGACTTGGTATAGCGTCCTGGACTTGAAGGATGCTTTCTTCAGCATTCCTCTGGCCCCTCAGAGCCAGCCCATATTCGCCTTTGAATGGACGGACCCTGAAGAAGGAGAGACTGGTCAGTTAACTTGGACCCGCCTGCCACAAGGGTTCAAGAATTCCCCAACTCTGTTCGATGAAGCCTTGAGTAAGGACTTATCCAGTTTTCGAGGTGAACACCCATGGTGCAGCCTCCTACAGTACGTGGATGATCTTTTAATTGCTGCCCCCTCCAGGAAAGATTGCGAAGAGGCTACTCGTGACCTATTGAAGGTATTGGGGGCTCTGGGGTACAGAGTGTCTGCCAAAAAGGCCCAACTGTGTGCCCAAGAAGTGACCTACCTGGGCTACCAAATAAAGGAAGGCCAGCGGGCGCTGTCCCAGGCAAGGATCCAGACTGTCTTGAAGATCCCGACCCCGTCCACAAAGAGACAGGTCAGGGAATTCCTGGGGGCGGTGGGCTACTGTAGGTTATGGATCCCAGGATTTGCAGAACTGGCCAAACCCCTCTACGTCGCCACTGGAGGAGGCGATACGTCATTAAAATGGACAGAGACAGAGGAGAAGGCCTTCCAGGCACTGAAAACAGCCTTGGTAAGTGCCCCGGCCCTGAGCCTCCCTGACCTCAATAAACCTTTTCAGCTGTTTGTCGCAGAAAGTGTTGGGGTGGCCAAAGGGGTGCTCACCCAGACCCTGGGACCCTGGAAGAAACCGGTAGCCTATCTGTCTAAGCGCCTAGATCCTGTGGCAGCTGGGTGGCCGGGGTGCCTGAGAACAGTGGCTGCTGCCGCTTTGCTGGTAAAGGAGGCTACGAAACTGACATTTGGACAGACTCTAGAAATTGTTATGTCCCACAATCTGGCTAGCTTGCTCTACTCTCCTCCAGACCGGTGGATGACCAACGCCCGGATCACGCATTACCAGGTACTATTGCTCGACCCGCCCCGTGTTACTTTCAAGCAGACAGCCGCATTAAATCCCGCCACCCTGCTCCCCAACCCGGAGGACGAAGCCACCCATGACTGCGGAGAAATCCTGGAAGCCCTGACCTCACTGAGAGCTGACCTGACAGACGTCCCCCTGCCTGATGCACTGGTAACCCTCTACACTGATGGAAGCAGCTTTGTGGAGGACGGTGTGAGGTATGCAGGGGCAGCCGTGGTCACTAACCAAGAGGTCCTATGGGCAGCTTCGCTACCTCAAGGGACTTCAGCTCAGAAGGCAGAGTTGATAGCACTGACTCAAGCACTCAAGTGGGGAGCAGGGAAGAAGATAAACGTGTACACTGACAGCAGATACGCTTTTGCCACTGTCCACGTTCACGGGGCATTGTACCAAGAGAGAGGACTGCTAACTGCAGGAGGTCGGGCCATCAAGCATGCACCAGAAATCCTAGCCTTGCTGGCAGCTATATGGGAGCCTGAGAAGGTAGCTGTAATACACTGCAAGGGCCACCAGAGGGACAATTCAGATGTAGCACAGGGTAACCGGTTTGCTGACGACATCGCCCGGAAGGCTGCCAAAAGACTAGTGGGGACTCAGGCTCAGTTAGTAGTAGCCTCACCTACGGAAATATCACCAGACAGACGACCAAGTTATTCAAAACAAGAGGAGAAATTGGGAAGAAGACTTGGAGGAAGACAAAGTGAAGACGGGTGGATTATCCTCCCAGACCAAAGGATACTGCTGCCCCAGCAGTTGGGGAGACAAGTTGTGACCCTGGCTCATGGAAGTACTCACCTGGGGGGAGAAAAGTTAGCTGAACTAATAAACAAATTCTATCTAATAACAGGTTTATACAGGATTTCCAGGAGTGTGGCAAGCCGCTGTGTCACATGTGCCAGAGTAAACGCCAACCCCATCCAGGCCAAGCGGCCTGGAACCCGATGGAGAGGAGAAGAGCCTGGTGAACATTGGGAAGTGGATTTCACTGAGATGCCCACAGCTCCGGGAGGTTACAAATATCTCCTAGTGATGATAGACACCTTCTCGGGTTGGGCCGAAGCCTTCCCTACTAGGAAAGAGACTTCCCCAGTAGTGGTGAAACAATTGGTATCTGAAATTATTCCAAGGTTTGGTCTCCCATATTCCCTGGGGTCGGATAATGGTCCGGCATTTATTGCCAAGGTCACCCAACAATTGGCTGAGACTTTGCAAATTAAATGGAAGCTGCACTGCATTTATCGCCCTCAGAGTTCAGGGCAGGTAGAAAGGATGAATAGGACACTTAAGGAGACTTTGACTAAGTTAAGGATAGAGACTGGCGGGAACTGGGTTACTCTTTTACCTTTTGCTTTGTTAAAAAGTAGAAATACCCCTTATGTTTCTGGATTCACCCCATTTGAAATTGTGTACGGCAAGTTGCCCACCCTGGTGCCCCGGATAGGGGCTGAGAAGTTGGCTGAAATAGCCCGAGGTAACCTATTAGAATCTCTGCAGGCCCTTCAGGTGGTGCGGGGAAAGGCCAGACTCGCTGTCCGGACTGCTAAACCGGGGACCCGGAAGGAGGAAGCCCGAGGCCGGATTGCACCCCTGTTCGAGCCTGGGGACTCTGTGCTAGTGAAGAAACTGCACCCTGATCACCTGGAGACCTGGTGGGAAGGACCATTTACCGTCATCCTAAGCACACCGACAGCGGCGAAAGTCGCCGGGAAGCGGCATTGGATCCACCACACTCGCTTGAAGAAATTTGTTCCGGATCCCACTGATTCCACGGAAGCGGAAGAGCCGAAGAGGTGGCGTGCTGTGCCCACCTCGGACCCCATGAAGGTCCGGCTAGTTTCTTCCTAACTCTGATGTTTTTGCTTTGTTTCAGCTGGGCCTCCCAGGATGAACACCCTCAGGTGGCCCCAATACATGTATGGGAGCTGAGAAATGCAGAAGGGAAAGTAATTAACAGCTTGCCAACCACTGGCCAGCCGATATTCTCCTTTGACCTCTGTGACTTATTTGGGGAAAATTGGAACGGCGCGAACTGGTCCAGCTCAATTACTAAGGATGGAGGATGCGGCTCCATCAACAGAGAAAGTCGCCTGTGGGACAGACCCTACTATGTCTGCCCCAGGGAAGGACGTTCCAATGAATGCAGAGGAAAAAAATATTTTTTCTGTGGCCTTTGGGGGGAATGTTTGACGGCATCTCCGGTGAAGGACAGTGATAAGCACCTGGAATTTACAAGAGTGACCCGGTTGGGTGCCCCAACTAAACAAGGCACCTGCAATCTCGGAGACTGTAACCCTGTGGAAGTTAAGGTCAAGACATGGCATGAGACTGAGACTTGGACAGGAGGCCGGATGTGGGGCATTCGGATAGTGTTCACTGGGAAGGATCCGGGAGCCCTTTTCACCATCCAATTGAAGGTGCAACCCTGGTTCCCGAACCCCGCGGGTCCCCTGAGGCCCATTCCCTTGGACCAGGACCCTGGAAACCCCCCAAATGACACAGGGATTGGAAAAGACCAAATTGGCATGAGTTCTGCAGGGAGAACAGAACTAGGTACCAACCACCTGCCCGATGTACATCCCAGAGTGAAGACGCTGGTGAGGTCTGTGGAATTGGTGTATGCTCTTTTAAATAGCTCTACCCCAAATGTAACCCGTGACTGTTGGCTATGCCTGCACCCTGAACCCCCTCATTACATTGGAGTAGCAGCCATAGCTAAGACAGGCACAAGTAAGGGAAACATCAAAATGTTAACCTTGTCATCAAGGAACTCAAATAGCCCAGAATGCAAATGGGGAACGCAGCTTCACCAAGTAACCCTGGGGGAGATTCAAGGGAAAGGAACTTGTTTTGTTACGGCTAATTATCAGCTAGAAATGTCCCCATATCAGGGCCATTGCTCCCGGATTATAGAGGCTAATAAAACTCAGGAATGGGCAGTCCTCTTAAGAGCCCCAGAGGGAACCTAGTGGGTCTGCACTTCAGGCATGGGCATGGCCCCTTGTGTTACTTTCTGGGGAATGGAGAAAGAGGGACTTTGTATCCTGACTCATGTCCTTCCCCACTTATACTATGCACACGGGGAGGCTGGGTGGGAGCACCTGGAAGGCCAAGAGAGTAGCCCCCTCCGGTCCGAGAGACAGAAGCGTGCTCCGGTATTAGTTCCCCTACTGACAGGAGTAGTAATTGCCGGATCCATTGCTGTAGGGGCAACGGCACTGGCCAAGGAAGAAACCATAGTTGAATTGGACCAACAGGTAGACCAGGACTTAAGGACATTAGAGGACTCGATGGAGGCTCTTGAAGGGTCACTGTCCTCCCTGGCTGAGGTGGTCCTCCAGAACCGGAGAGGACTTGACTTGCTCTTTTTAAGACAGGGAGGATTATGTGTTGCCCTTAATGAAGCTTGCTGTTTTTATGCCAACCATTCTGGATTGGTGAGAAAAAGCCTAAATGAAGTCAAGAGGAGGATAGGAGATAGGGCTCAGAAGTGGAAGGAGCTGAGAGAGAGCAGCTGGTTTAAAGGTGATTGGTTTTCTGACTGGTTTTCAAATATTTTCTCCGGCTGGCCGTCTTGGCTTAAAACCCTAGTTGCCACCATAGCTGGGCCCCTGATTACTTTACTGCTTATAGTCACCTTGGGACCCTGCCTGTGGAGAACCTTGGTGTCTATGATCCGGCAATGGACTGGAAAAGTTATGAGCTTAGAAACCTATCTAGAAGCCAATGGAGGTCATATTTACTATGACTCAGACTATGACTCAGAAGAGGAAAAGAAAGGTGAAGAATCAAGGATTTGATTTGTGGCCAAGACTAGTGGGGAATGTGACAGACAACAATATGCTGTTACTTCCCTTCAGTACCAATGATTTATTAATATTTTTTATGGTTAAGTTCCTTTTTTAGGTTTTAGTGTTAAATTCCTATCTCTCTCTTTAGAGTTGAGCTGTCTTGCTGAGTGAAGTAGAAAATTCCTTGCCCCTTCCCCCTTGAATAAACAGGACCTTATCAGTGAAGGCCACCCCATTGTTCAAAGGACCCTGCCTGAGGACAAGCTTTATCAGGACCTTATCAGTGAAGGCCACCCCATTGTTCAAAGGACCCTACATGGGGATAAGCCTTATCAGGACCTTTGAACAGACTTTGTGGTATGCTGCCCACTGGATGGGTGGTCATAGCAGATGGCAGGAGGATGTGGCGACCCTGCCTGGTTGAATTCTATTGGTTGTGTGATCTTACTATATTTGAAACTAGCCCGCGCTTTGCTTTGAATGGATCATGCTTTTGCTAAGTTTGAAATGATTGGATCTTGTGTTTGCTATAGCCTGTTATTGGATGTAGGTTGATAAGGTGATGTGCTCCCCCTCCCTGAGTGTAGTCTGAATTCCTATAAATTGTATGGTTTGAGCCCTGTTCGGGGCCGAGCTTGGTAGACTAACACCAGTCACCATCTCGGCCCGGATTGCAATTCGTCAATAAACATCTTTGCTTCCTTACAGTGGATGGTGGTTTGATTTATGCTCGCTAACACCTCCCACACTATAGAGTGCAGGAGAAGGGAACAGGCATCAGAATCAGAAATCTTTCTCTCTAAACCTGATTAGACCTGGGTTATGAACTCAGCCAATGACTCGTCAGGTTCTTGGCGAGGGACAATAGAGAGGCGGAGCCCTCTCCTGTGGGTGGGTGGGTGGTGGTTAACCATTCCCACTCTTGTAATGCACAGAGATGATCCTTATCAAAATAGCCTGGAGGGAATCTGGTCTCTGCCTGTTGGAGTCCTATTTCCCAGCGGCCCATTCCAAAAAGAGCATCAAAATCCCAGTTAGGCTGGTTTTGACTATTTCTGCCGGATGGCTGTAGGTACTCACCCCTGAAGAAAGCTTCCCATTGAAGGAAGAGGGGACTTGGGAGAGTGGAGCGGGCCACATCTATCCAGTCTTGGGGGGGGGGGTTAAGATTCTGAAGAAAACTTTGAAGAATGGACCTGGTCCACAGTGCATAGACTCCATCCTCTTTAATGTCAAGACAAGGTTCTCTAAGCTCCTGAGGGATAGGGATGCCAGGCATTTGACCTCTGTTGAGTGGGCATAACATTAACAGGGTAAGTGTGGACCAGCCCCCGGGGGGGACCTATCACATAGCTGGCAGAGGTACTCTGTGTCCATTAGCAGGGCGGGGGCAGCCAGGGGAAGAACTGTTGAAGGGAGTGCTGCTGGCATGGCAGGGGTAGCCAGAGGAAACCCTGCCAAAAGAGGAGCCGCTGGAGGGGGAGCAGAGGTACATAGAGATACATAGGCACACAACTTTGAGTTAGAAACCGGTTGTTTTAGAAACCATAAGTGTGTAGATTAGGGAATATTGCTGAATTTTAAAAATTGAATTTGATAAGTATGAAAATTTGTATGATTAGAGATTAAGGTCAGGTTAGGGTTCAAATTACTATTCAAATAGAACATGTAGCCCCATGGTGGTTGTATATGTTTAACTTACCCATACAAATAGTTGTGTCAATCTCTCTCCAAACTCCTGATGTTAATAAGTAAACATTTTTAAAAAGTGGCCAAGAGCATTGAAATTGCACATGTATTGTGCCCCTGTTTAACCAACCCCCCAACAGACATTATCATGCACAGTCTTGGGCTCTAGCTTCTTGTCAGAAGATGATTAACCCATTAAAGTTCACATACAGTCTGTGAGTTCAGCATAGAGCCACCCCCACACACACAAGGTAGCCTGTGTATAGAGAAGCTTGAAGAGTGCTGAAGCAGGTCTTTGGTGTCTGTCACTCTCACTACCCCATCACTCTCATGCTGTTCTCAGAGCCTCAGAGCCGGGTCCTCTCCTCCTGCACCTTACTCCCCCACCCCACATCATTGGCATAAGAACTGTGTACTAAACCTGTGAAATTCACATGTTTAAATGTACTGTGCATAAAATGTGAACTCTCCATGGTCCACAAACTGTCTAAAAATAACTACTATCCAATCGCTTCTCGGCCTTTCGGCTAAGATCAAGTGGAAAAATAACTACCATTCAGAATAGTGGTGTTTTCCCGTCCCCTTGTGGGCATTCAGCAGAATGTACCTGAGAACAGCAATTTAGAAACAGTGAAGAGTTTAGGGTATGTTTTAGAGGTTTAGGGTTTAGAATTTAGTGGCTGGGGGTAGAAGTTAAGGTAAAAAAATAAAAAAGAAAAAACTAGTATAATCATGGAATATAATGAAAATAGTTATCACAACAAAGTAAAAGACTCTGGGGTGGGTGGGTGGGGAGAATACAGGTCCAAGAAGGATGACAGAGGACCTAGTGGGGGTTGTATTGTTATATGGGAAACTGGGGAATATTATGCATGTAGAAACTGTGGTATTTACTGTTGAGTGTAAAACATTAATTACCCAATAAAGAAATTAATAATAATAATAATAATAATAATAATAATAATAATAATAAGAAGAAGAAGAAGAAAATAGGCTTACTAGCTATCTACAAAATAAAGACCCCAAATCTTCATTTGCACTATTCAATCCTTTAGGTTCATGACTAGTCAACAATTTGTTTGGCTTTATATGTTAACTCTTCTTTCAGCCACCAGGTTCCAGATGCTAACATGGTGCCAACCAGATTTCCCTGGGCAGACGACCCTACCCATTTACCCTGGAGCCTCACTTCTCCAGAGTCCTGCCCCACTAGGCAAAGAGAGAGACAGGCTGGGAGTTTGGATTGAACTGTCAATGCCCATGTTCAGCAATGAAACAATTACAGAAGTGAGGTTCAGGCTTGGGCAGTGTTAGAGTCATGGTCAGTGCAAAGGTCAGGGTAAGGTTCAGGGTCAACCTTAGGCTCAGGAACAGGTTCAGTGTTAGAATCATGGTCAGGGCAAGGTTCAGGGTCAGGTTTAGAGGTCAGGTTTAGTATTAGGCCTAAGATTCAGGGTGATTGTCAGAATTAGGGGTTAAAGCCAGGGTCAGGACCAGGTTTATGATAAAATTATAGTCAGTTTCAGGGTCAAGGTCAGGGTCAGTATCAGTGTCACAGGTTATGGATAGGTTCAGTTTAATATTAGGATTATAGCTGAGTTCAGGGTCAGCCTTAGGATCAGAGTTAGAGTCAGGATCAGGGTCAATGTCAGGTTCAGGCTCAGAGGCAGTGATAGAATCATAGTCAGTGCAAAGTTTAGGGTGAGTTTCTGGGTCAGCCTTAGTCTCAGGAACTGGCTCAGTTATAAGAATTACGGTCAGGGCAAGGTTCAGGGTCAGGTTTAGAGGTCAGGTTTAGGATTAGGCCTAAGATTCAAAATGAGGGTCATAATAGGGGTTAGAGTCAGGGTCAGGACCAGGTTTATATTAGAATTATATTCAGTTTCAGGGTCACAGTCAGGGATAGGTTCAGTTTTTTTCGGATAATAGTTGAGTTCAGGGTCAGCCTTAGGTCAGAGTTAGATTCAGGATTAGGGTCACTGTCAGTTTCAGATTCATGTACCGGCTCTGGGGTAGTGTTAAGAGTCATGGTCAGTGCAAAGTTCAGGGTCAGATTCAGGGGCAATCTATTGCTGAGGAGCGTGCTCAGTATTAGAATAATGATTAGGGCAAAATTCAGGGTCAGATTTAGAGGTCAGGTTTAGGATTAGGCCTAAGATTTATGGTGAGGGTGAGAATGAGGGTTTCAGACTTCCTGAGGCGGAGCTACAGAGCAGCAGTAGCTGCATTTTACCACAAGAAAACAAATAACCCCATCCAAAAATGGGGAGAGGACATGGACAAAATATTCACCATAGAAGAGATCCAAAAGGCTGAGAAACACATAACAAATGCTCCAAGTCTTTGATTGTTAGAGAAATGTAGATAAAGACAACAATGAGATACTACCTCACTCCTATAAGAATGACATACATCAGAAAAAGTAACAGCAGAAAATGCTGGAGAGGTTGTGGGGTCAAATGAACCTTCTTCACTGTGGTGGGAATGTAAATTTTTCCAACCTCTGTGGAGAGCAGTCAAGAGACCTCTCAGAAGGCTAGAAATGGACCTACCCTATGATCCTGCAATTCCTGTCCTGGGGATATATCCTAAAGAACCCAACATACCCATCCAAAAAGATCTGTGTACACATATGTTCTTAGCAGCACAATTTGTAATAGCCAAAACCTGGAGGCAACCCAGGTGTCCAAGAACAGATGAGTGGCTGAGCAAGCTGTGGTATATATACACAATGGAATACTACTTAGGTATTAAAAACTGAGACTTCACTATTTTCAGCTGACCTTGGATGGACCTTGAAAAATTCATGTTAAGTGAAATAAGTCAGAAACAGAAGGATGCATATGGGATGACCTCACTTTCAGGCAGAAGTTGAAAAACAATATCAGAAGAGAAAATACAAGTAGAACCTGAACTGGAGTTGGCATATTGCACCAAAGTAAAAGACTCTGGGGTGAGGGGGTGGGGGGAGAGTATAGGTCCAAATAGGATGACAGAAGACCTAGTGGGAGTTGTATGTGGAAAGTGAAAAATGTTATGTACAAACTATTGTATTTTCTGTCAAATGTAAAACATGGATCAATAAAAAATTTTTAAAAAAGAACTATATTGAGTTTCAGGGTCACTGACAGGGTCAGTATCAGTGTCACAAGTTAGGGATAGGTTCAGGGTAATGTTAAGATTATAGTTGAATTCAGGGTCAACCTTAGGGTCTGGGTTAGGTCAGCTTCAGGGTTATTGTCAAGTTCAGTCTCAGGGGCAGTGTGAGAGTTATGGTTAGTGCAAAGATCAAGGTCAGGTTCATGGTCAGCTTTACCCACAGGAACAGGCTCAGTGTTAGGATCATGGTCAGGGCAAGGTTCAGGGTCAGGCTTAGATATCAATTTTAGGATTAGGCCTAAGATCTATATTTTAGGATGAGGGTTAGAATTACGGGTTAGGGGAGTCCGGTGGTAGCACAGTGGGTTAAACGCATGTGGCGCAAAGCACAAGAACCAGTGGAAGGATCCCGGTTCGAGCCCCCGGCTCCCCACCTGCAGGGGCGTTATTTCACAGGCGGTGAAGTAGGTCTGCAGGTGTCTCTCCTTCTCTCCCCTTCTCTGTCTTCCCCTCCCATCTCCATTTCTCTCTGTCCTATACAACAACAACGACATCAGTAACAACAACAATAATAACTACAACAATAAAACAAAGGCAACAAAAGGAAATAAATAAATACAAAAAAAATAAATAAAAAAGAATTAGGGGTTAGAACTAGGCTCAGGACTAGGTTTATCTTAGAACTATATTCAGTTTCAGGGTCACATCAGGGTCAATATGACAGTCACAGGTTATTAATAGGTCTCGAAACTTTACATCAGGCTCAACCTGACTCTATTGACTGGCTACGGAAGAAGGGCAAACGCTAGAAGAAGAATAGGTTCAGTTTAATGTTAGGATAATTTTCTAGTTCAGAGTCACACTCAGGGTCAGAGATAGGGTCTGCATCAGTGTCATTATTAGGTTCAAGCTGAGGCTCTGGCTCAGGGGCAGTGTTAGAGTCATGGTCAGTGCAAAGTTCAGGGTCAGATTCAGGGTCAGCCTTATGCTCAGGGGCAGGCTCAGTGTTATAATCATGTTCAAGACAAGGTTCAGGGTCAGGTTTAGAGTTCAGGCTTAGGATTAGGCCTAAAATTCAGTGTGAGTGTCTGTATTAGGGGTTAGAGCCAGGGTCAAGACAGGGTTTATGTTAGAATTATATTTGGTTTCAGGGTCAGGGTCGGGTCAGTATCAGTGTCATAGGTTAGGGACTGGTTGAGTGTAATGTTAGATTATAGTTGAATTCAGGATCAGCCTTAGGGTCTGAGTTAGGTCAGCTTTGGAGTCATTGTTATGTCAGGCTCAGGATCAGGATTAGGTAAAATGTTAAGAGTCATGGTCAGTGCAAACAAAGTTCAGGGTCAGCCTTATGCTCAGGGACAGGCTCAGTGTTAGAATCATGTTCAAGGCAAGATTCAGGGCCAGGCATAGAGGTCAATCTTAGCATTAGGCCTAAATTGCATGGGGAAGGTGAGAATTAGGGGTTAGAGCCAGGGTCAGGACCAAAATTATCTTTAGAATTTTATTCAGTTTCAGAGTCATGGTCAGGGATAGGTTCAGTTTATTGTTTGTATAATAGTTGAGTTCAGAGTCAGCCTTAGGGTCAGAGTTAGTCAGGATTAGTGTCATTGTCAGTTTCAGATTCAGGTTCAGGCTCAGGTGAAGTGTTAAAGTCATGGTCAGTGCAAAGTTTAGGGTCAGGTTCAGGGTCAACTTTATTCTCAGGAGCATGTTCAGAGTTAGAATCATAGTCAGGATCAGATTTTGAAGTCAGGTTTAGGATTAGGCCCAAGATTCATGGTGAGAGTGAGAATTAGGGGTTAGAGCCAGGGTCAGGACCAGTTTTATGTTAGAATTATATTCAGGGTCATGGTCAGTGTCAGGTATTAGGTATAGGTTCAGTGCAATGTTTAGATTATAGTTGAATTCAGGGTTACCCCTAGAGTCTGAGTTAGGTCAGATTCAGAGTCATTGTCAGGTTCAGGCTAAGGCTCAGGCTCAGAGTCAGGCGCAGTGTTATAGTTATGGTTAGTGCAAGGATCAGGGTCAGGTTCATGGTCAGCTTTACCTGCAGCTCAGTGTTAGAATCATGGTCAGGGCAAGGTTCAGGGTCAGGTTTAGATGCCAATTTTAGGATTAGGCCTAAGATACAGGGTGAGGGTCAGACTTAGGGGTTAGAGCCAAGCTCAGAACCAGGTTTATCTCTGAACTATATTCAGTTTCAGGGTCAGTATCAGTGTCACAGGTTATTGATAGTTTCAGTTTAACGTTAGGATAATTTTCTAGTTCAGAGTCACACTAAGGGCCAGAGATAGGGTCTACATTAGTGTCATTATTAGATTCAGACTGAGGCTCAGGTTCATCATCAGATTTAGAGTCATGATCAGTTCAATGTTCAGGTCAGGTTCTGGGTCAGCCTTTTGCTCAGGGGCAGGCTCAGTGTTAGAATCATATTCAAGGAAAGATTCAGTGTCAGGTTGAGAGGTCAGGTTTAGGATTAAGCCTAAGATTTATGGTGAGGGTCAGATTTAGGGTTAGAGCCAGAGTCTGGATGTTAGAATTATTATCAGTTTCAGGGTCATGGTCAGGGTCAGGATCAGTGTCACAGGTTATGGATAGGTTCAGTGTAATGTTAGGATTATAGTGGAGTTCAAGGTCATCCTTAGTGTTTGAGTTACAGTCAGCTTCAGGGTCATTGTCAGGTTCAGGCTCAGGGTTCAGAGACAGTGTTAGAGTCATGGTCAGGTTCAGAGTCAGCCTTATGCTCAGGGACAGGCTCTGTTAGAATCATGGTCAGGGCAAGATTTGGGGTCAGGTTTTGAGATTAGGCTGAGGATTAGGCCTAAGATTTATGGTGAGGGTCATAATTAGGGGTTAGAGCCAGGTTCAGGACCAGGTTTATGTTAGAATTATATTCAGTTTCAGGGTCATAGTCAGGGATAAGTTCAGTTTAATGTTTGTATTATAGTTAAGTTCAGAGTCAGCCTTAGGGTCAGAGTTTTAGTTAGGATTAGGGTTATTGTCAGTTTCAGATTTAGGTTCAGGCACAGGATCAGGGGCAGTGTTAGAGTCATGTCTGTGCAAAGATCCATCAAATTAAAAGATATTATTATCTAATGAAAATTACTTGATGTAGCTCTAAAAGCCTTTTGTTGAAATAATATAAGCAGTAATATTTTCTTGAGATTAAAATGAAACACTACTTTTTCTCAAAGTCTTGTAAAAATTGTGATTCATTCAGAGATCAATATAGCTTTCATATCTGATCATTTTGAGGGGCAGCATACTAGTTTAAAGACTGTGCAATCTTGCAGCACATTCCACCACTGGGTGATGTATCACGAAGTACTGATGTAGCATTGGTAGTGTGTGCAGTCCTTTATAAAAAGGTCAGCCTCTACAGGACTCACTGATGACTGGTTGGGGCCCTTTCTCGAGCTTTGGGAGGAAGGTGATCTGGCTGGCAGCCGTGTATCTGCAGCTTCAGTCTGTTATATTAACCAGGGAAGAACTTGTTATTTCACTTTTGGAAAATATTTTCTTCACATTGCTGGAAATTCCCTCAACCTGAGGTTTTATTTCCCTAGAGTCTCTGTTGTAAGTTAAGAGGAAAGGAAAAAAAATCAAGGAATTAATGTGATGTAATGTTTCCAGAATAATTTTTTAAATTTACATTTACTTTAATTTAATTTTAATTTATTTTAAATTTAACTTTAATTAAAAAAATCTCTTTGAAATATAATGCTTGACCTTTTTAAAGAAGTATGATAGGGGTATAGTTCCACACCATCATACCAGCAAAGTTCTGTGCCCCACATCCTCAGGGATAGCACTTCTCCCAAGATCTTAGAGGGAAATTGCCTTTTGTTTTCCCCAAGTGGATTTGTTACAGATCTCCACATTCCAAATGAGTACAACTGTCCAATAATTGTCTTTCACCTTTGTGCTCCACTATGGACCTACAATACATTTTTGTTAGATTGTCTGAAGCTAGTAGTTGTACTATGGTCAGATAAAAGAATCTCCTTACTTTTACCATTGAGAGGATAGGAGCATAGAACTCTGGCAGTAGTTATGGTAAGTATATCTTACAGTCATGTGAACCACTACTGAATCACGAGTGAAGCTTTAAAAGAAAGAATAGCTTGCTTTTAGCAAATATTCAACTTACTCTCAAAGATTTTAGGGGTGAGTGTGTGTGTGTGTGTGTGTGTGTGTGTGTGTAAAGGAGTGGTTGTGTAGTGTATTTGTGTGTGTGTAAATGAGTGAGTGACTGAGTGTGTGTGTGTGTGTGTATGTGAAATGGGAGAACACATCTTAAACAAGGGTAATGTCATTGCAGGTGGGTCTGGGTGATCTTCTCACTGTAGATCTCTGTGGGAGTCCTGCAAAGCTTCTCTCTGGCCCCTCCCTGTCTCTTGGTGGGCTCAGGGTGAGGGCCACAGATGTGATTGTCAAGTGCCTGACCAGAGCCAACTCCTTGGTCATTCTCTCTGAAGATGTCACCCAGACAACAGCAGCTTTGGGGTGAGGGATTTCCTTAGTGATTTGAGGTGCAAACTTGTTTTCTATCTTCACAATGTGGGCAAGAGTGTCCCCATGGGCAGCACCTGCCTCCTGAGTGCCTTCCGATGGTCCAGGTCACCATCAGCCTCTGGACCTCCAGGTGGGCAGGGCTGAGAGAGCTTCCCAGAACACTGAGTGTTACCCTGTCCTGATGCAGGGTCTGTTAATCTTATGATAGTTAGAAATATAACCAGGAATTCAGGCAGCAAAGCCATGACAAGAAAAAATATTTGAAAGTGAAACCACACATCACACTGCTCCCACTATGATGTGACATCTATGGGCCTCATGCTCCATGGTCCCCTTGCTTCACAAGCATCAGGCCCAGCACCTTCACAGAGCTCATGTCACCCCAGAGCCTCCCCTGACACCAGGGCCACCCAGATCACCTGGACCTGCTCAGCACCTTTGTCACTTGCTACACCCAGTCCTTTACCTCTGCATTGGCCTCTGCATTGCTCTTTCAGACCATCCCAGCTGGTGGGTGGGGAGTCTTTCTGCTCCCTGTGCTGCTGGCTCCTCCCTGTCAGCCTTCCTTCTCAGGACCTCCACTGCAGCCCTGTGAGCTCTGCTGGGTCTGCCTGAGGAACACTGATCCCCAGAGTGATCAGGAAAAGCAAGTGATGTGCTTCTCCATGATACTGAATGATTTCACTGTTCTCCGTGTTATTACTAAATGGTTACAGCACAATTAATAGCACTGATCTTTGGCACAAAACTTAGTTAAATATCTCAAGTCAATACAAAACACTGATATATTGATACTTATATAACTAAAATTGCCTTCATTTGATAATGGAAATATTTCAAGTCTGTGTATTAATAAAATCTGGGTGGCAAAGGAGGGGTCAACAAATTTAACCTGCTTATTTATTTCATTTATTTACTGTAAAAGCTCCAGTCCTTATTAAGTCAAAAAGCAGGCAGAAGACAGATAGAGGAATGGGCCAGGGTCCCTTGCATCTAATATACATGGAAACAAAGGCATGACTGATGGAATGAAAGATGAAAATTTTGGCAGGCAGACTTAATGGCAGAGGGAGGCAGCACCCTCTGGGAGTAGCCTTGACCCAAGGGTGGGTTGAGACCTGTTCCAGGGGCAGTCGTTCAGAAGGGTGATGCTGATCAGCTTGGGATATGAGGTTCTAGGCTCCTGGAGGCACAGAAGGGGGCTTCAGGTCCATGCTGACTTATGTGGTGATGTTGGGAAATTGTGCAGATGTGGTTGAGTTAGGCAGGGCCCACAAACTACCCTATGCTAGTATGGCCAGTCCCTTTATCTACATACCAATCTTCTGCTTTGTCTTATAAATGACTAAAGGTCTCCCCACCACCTTATCCCCTCAGGGTATTGCTAATTTCTGCCAGCTAAAACCATACCAACGGTAGCTAAGGAAGTTCCCAGAGTGCCTTTTTCTTTTCTCCACCCCCTTTCCTAGCCATCTCCATTCCTGACTTGCCAGTTCCAGTTTTATCCCATAAAACCCACTTCTGTTCCTGGTTTTGTTCTCTTCTCTTTTCTCTCCTGAGTCCTGACTTGGAGAAGGGCTGGTTGCCCCGACCAGCAGGGCGGTGAGCAGGGGCTAGCAACCCAATGAGACCTGAAATGATAGGGACAAGAGACGCGAAGAACGAGAGCAAGTCAAGTTTCTGATCAAGCTCTAAATTTTATTGAGAATACAGGCATTATAAGGCTTTGGGGAAGGAGAGGGAATGCTGGAGGAGGGGAAGGGGGAGCAAACTTCAAAGAGGAATGTTCCTTGCAACAAATGGCAGGAACCAAACTGTGTGTTGACTCACTTGATTACTGATAAATGGTTTACCTAAGGGGAAATGGCCTGCCCAGGGGGGAATTAACATTTGTCTTGAGGGGTTCCGTTGTCTCAAAGCTTATCATCTATAAAGCAGAGAAATGGCTCCTGGCAGCTGGTGTGCAGAGCAGGAGATGGCCATTGTGGTTTGGCACCCGCTGTGCTCACACCCTGACTCTGGGGCACTCCCGTGTGAATAAAGAAATGTATTACCACGTTGCCACGAGTTCCTGGATCCTCTCTCCTGCCTACAATGCTAGCTGAGCATGGTGAAACATCTCATTGCATGAAGCACTTCCAAAGGGTGGGTTTCCCACCAGCAGGTCATCACAGAGGACTACAGTCCTTTATAGCTCCACTTTCTCATGAGTGCAGGCCCCAGTCATCTCTGAGGCAGGTGTTCCCAGGTACACAAGTTGTCTTCCTCCTCAGGGAAGGTCGCGCACAAAATTCAGTGCTCCTTGGAGCTGCAAGGGCAGATTCTCTGGCTGTATGTCCCTGTGGTTTACCTTGTTCCATGACAGTACATCAGAGCATCTGCCAGCACCTCCTTGATCATAGCTGTTCACTGTTCACTGCTCCTCCGAAGCCCCTTGTAGTCATGGAAACCTGCATGTTAGCTGTCAGGCTCAGGCAAAAATTAGTAAAGTCATGGACCCCTCCCTTGGAATACCTAAAATAGACTTCTTCACTATGAAGAACCTAAATCTCATCCCGACCTTGTACACCTCACAAGGACCTTTGGTCCATACTCCCAGAGGAATAAAGAATAATGAAGCCAAGGATCACCCAGGACAGTATTTGCCTATGAATAGTGCGTTTATTGTATGGTAAGCAAGGATTTTTATAGGTTGGGGTAGGGGGAAGAACTATGGCGGCTGTGGCCTAGCCTTATATAGTCAGGAATGTTAAGGGAGGAGGAGGAGGCCACTGGGGGCCTTCATAGACAGTTACTTGTTTACACCATATATGGTCAGGAGAGCTGGAAACAGGGAGGTGGTGAGGGGGCTTCCAGTAACTATTTGAGTGAGCGGACCAAACAGTTTGAGAACAAGGAAGTGAACTGTTGTGCTATCATAGAGGGGATGTGGGGCTCATGTGGGTAGGGGAGTCTGACAGGGACTAAACCTGGAAAGCCAAGGCCCTCCAAGGTGGGGGAGACTGGCTGTACTTTCAGGCACCCATTTTTTCATAGGTGGTCCACACCATGTTCAACCTCAGCCTCACAATTCCCCACAACTATCCTTGGGAGGGGCAGGATGGGAAAACAAAAATTTGGTTATTGGTGGGGTGTGGAACTATATACTGTAATCTTGCAATCTTATAACCTATTAATAACAGATTTTAAAAGTTTTTAAAAATTGCTCTGTTTTACAATTTTCTATTACATTCAAGCATTTTAAAGGTACCTTACTCTTATATATCTACATTATTAAGAAATAAAAATTTTCAGGGCCAGGAGGTGGCACACTGAGTTAAGCACACATAGTGCGAAGTGCAGGGTCCCATGCAAGGATTCCAGTTCTGGGCGGGGCTCCCCACCTGCAAGGGGGAGGCTGGTGAAGCAGGGCTGCAGGTGTCTCTTCCTCTCTCTTTCCCCTCCCCCTCTCAATTTCTCTCTGTCCTATCCAATAAAATGGAAAAAGATGGCCACTCAGGGGCAGTGGATTTATAGTGCTGGCACTGAGCCCCAGCAATAACCCTGGAAGCAACTAAAAAAAAAAAAAAAGAAAAATTTAAAGAGAAATAATCTAAGCAGAGAACAAATAAGCCCAATAAATGAACAGACGCCGCATATCACAAAGGGAAGGAGGACCACTCTCTTCCACTGCTACCTCACCTTTGGAATTTTCTCTTGTATACCGGCTTGCTCACCACAAGAGTTTCATTTCAGTCAAAAATTAATTTAACTCATTACTCAGTTAAAAAAAAAATTACATGGTAGGGGGCTGGGCGGCAGCGTAGCAGGTTAAGCGCACATAGCGCAAAGTACAAGGACCAGCGTAAGGATCCCGGTTCCAGCCCCCATGTGCGGGGGTGTCTGTCAGGGGCGCCACTGTTCACAGAGGCGCGCCCCCGCCAGGCCACCCTGAGCTCACCTCTGCAAAGGCGAAGGCAGAGGAACTCGAACGCCCCGAGGTCCCGAGGCCCAAATGGAATCCCCACAGACCCAGACCTAGCACCTAGAAACGCTTCCAGGAACGCAAACACTTCCCAGAACAGTTCTGGGAACAGACACTTCTGCCTCCACCGGCTGTCCTGACAAGCAATGCTCCTTACTCACTGTCCTTCTTTTTTTCCAGCCATAAACTAAAACTTCCAGAATGCCTTGCTCTGACTGAGCCTGTTCTTAAAGCACTATGAACAGCATTGTGTTGGGGTGCAATGGCTTCACATTTTCTGGTTTTTAGTTTTTTTTTTTTTTTGTTTTGTTTTTTAGATTACCTTTGCTAGTATAGGACTTTACGTCATATAAAGGCCACAGGTTTCTTTGTTATTTTTTCATATTCTTATCTATAAAATGGAAACTCTGACAAGACCATATGATTCAAGAGGGGTACAATTCCACAGAATGCGCACCACCAGAACTCCATATCCCATCCCCTCCCCTGCTAGCTTTTCTATTCTTTATCCAACTGGGAGTATGGGCCCTGGGTCATTATGGGGTGTGGAAGGCTTCTGTAATTGCTTCCTTGCTGAACACGGGCATTGACAGGTGGATCCATATTTCCAGCCTGTCTCTCTCTTTCCCTAGTGGGACAGGACTTTGGAGAGGCAGGTTCTAGGACACCTACTCTGGCAGTGTCGCGGCTTGGCCTGGCCCAGCCCAGACCCACTTCTGCTTGCAGAGGCTGCGACTGGGCTGACCAGCTGCCATCAAGCCAACTGCATACGCGTCTGCATGGGAAGCGTCACAACGTGGCTCGGACCTGCCTGATCTGCCCTCCAGCCGCCCACCCACGTGCCTGCCCTGGCAGCACCGTGGCACGGCTTGGCCCAGCCCAGACACACTTCCGTGGATGGAAGCACCGACCAGCACTAACCGGCTGCCCGCCTGCACGTGCAGCGTGGTTTTGAGGCTGGGCCAAGCCAGGCCCAGAACCACTACCGCGGGCGGTGGCTCAGACCCGCCCCACCAGCTGCCCTCAAGCCTCCTGCACGCACGCCTGCCTGGCAGCCCGCCGGCGATCTGCCCGGGCAACTCCTCAGCGCAGCCCGGCAAGGCCCAGGCCCACTTGCTTGAGCAGAGGAACTAACCGTCCTGACCAGCTGGCCTCAAGCCGCCAACCTGCACGCCTGCCGGGGCAGTGCCGTGATGTATCTCGGCATATCCGGCCCGGCCCAGACACACTTCCGTGGGCGGAGGCTTCGACCGGCCCAACCGGCTGCCCTCATGCCTCCTGCCAGCGCACCTGCCCGGGCAACACCGCAGCATGGTTCAGCCTGATCCACATCCACTTCTGCAGGCAGAGGCACCGATCGGTCCAACCGGCTGCCCTCAAGCCGCCTGTCCACTTGCATGCCTGGGCAGCCCGCCCGCGCACCTGCCCTGGTAGCATGGTTTCGTGGCTCGGTCTGGCCAGGCCAGACCCAATTCCTGGGGTGGAGTCTCTGACCAGACCGACCGGCTGGCCTCAATCTGCCTGCATGTGCACCTGCCCGAGCTGCACTGCGAAGCGGCTCGGCATGGCCCGGCCAGGTCCGGCCCAGATCCACTTCCTGGGGCGGAGGTTCCAACTGTCCCGACCAGCTGCCCTCAAGCCGCCCTCTTGGGCACCAGCCTTGGGCAGCACCATTCGCGGCTCAGCCCGGACCAGCCCTGACCCATTACCGTGGGCGGAGGCACCTACTGGCCTGACCTGCGGCCCTCAAACCACCCGCCAGGTCCGCCCCAGACCCTGTTCCGCTGGCAGAGGCTCCGACTGTACCGACCATCTGCCCTCAAGCCGCCCGCCCGAACACCTGCATGGGAAGCGCTGCAGCACGGCTTGGCCCAGCCCGGCCCAGACCCACTTCTGCGGGCGAAGTCTCTGACTGGCTGCCCTCCAGGCGCCTCCCCGTGTGCCTGCCCGGCAGTGCCGTGGCGCGGCTCGGCCCGGTCTGGCCAAGACCCACTTCCGCGGGTGGAGGCACTGACCGGCTGGCTTCAAGACGCCAACTGCCCGCCTGCATGGGTTGCTCCGCGGCATAGACCGACCGAGCCCAGAATCACTTCCGCCTGCAGAGGCTCCGACCGGCCCGACTGCTGCCCTCAAGCCACCCGCCTGCATGCCTGCCAGGCAATGCTGCGGCTCGGCCTGGCCTGGCCCAGACCCACTTCCCTGGGCAGAGGTTCTAACCGGCCTGACCGGCTGCCCTGTGCTGCCTGCTCGCACGCCTGCCTGGCAGCGCCGCCAGCACAGCCCAGCATGGCCCAGACCCACTTCCATGGGCGGAGGCTCCTATGGCTCAACCAGCTGCCCTCAAGCTGCCTGCCTGCTTGCCTGCCAGGCAGCGCTGCAGCACAGCTCAGCCTGGCCCAGACCCACTTCCCCGGGCAGAGGCTCCAACCGCCCGACTGGCTGTTCTCATGCCTCCCGCCCATGCGCCTGCACGGGCAGTGCCGCGGCTCGGCCTGTCCTGTCTCACTTCAGTGGTCAGAAGCTCCCAACGGCCCTATTGGCTGCCCTCAAGCCACCTGCCTGCACACATACCCGGCAGCACCGCGGCACGGCTCGGCCCGGCCCGTCACAGACCCACTTCCATGTGCAGAGGCTCCAACAGGCCATACCAGCTGCCCTCAAGCCAACTGCCCACGGGCCTACTCAGCGCAGCAGCCTGTCCTGGCACAGGCAGCGCCGCAGCTCGGCCAGGACTGGCCCAGCACCAATTCCGCGGGCAGAGTCACTAACCAGCTGACTTTAAGACGCCCGCCTGCCTGACTGGGTGGGCTGCGCAGCGGCACAGCCCGTCACAGCCCAGACCTACTTCTGCGGGTGAAGGCAACAACCGGCCCGACTGGCTGCCCTGAAGCCGCCCGCTCGCGCACCTGCTTGGGCAGCACTGCAGCTCGGCCTGGACTGTCCCAGACGCACTTCCATAGCCGGAGGCTCCGACCGGCCTGACCGGCTGCCTTCAAGCTGCCCGCACGGGGGCTGGCACAGGAAGTGCCGCGGTGCGGCTCGGCCTGTCCCGGACCAGACTCACTTCCATGGGCAGAGGCACCAACCTGCCCGACCGGCTGCCTTCATGCCGCCTGCCCGCGCTCCTGCTCGGGCAGTGCCGTGGCTCGGCCTGTCCCAGCCCAGACCCACTTCTGCGGGCAGAGGCTCCGACCAGCCCAACACGCTGCCCTCAAGTCACCTGCCTGCATGCATACCCGGCAGCACAGCGTCATGGCTCGGCCCGGCCCAGCGCAGACCCACTTCCGTGTGCGGAGGCTCCGACAGGCCCTACCAGTTGCCCTCAAGCCGCCTGCCTGTGCACCTACTTGGTCAGCGCAGTGGCCTGGCCTGGCCCAGTCCAGACCCACTTCCGTGGGCGGAGGCACCGACTGGCCCAAACGGCGGCCAATAAGTCACCTGCCCGTGCGTCTGCCCAGCACGGCCCAGCTCAGACCCACTTCCGTGGGCGGAGGCTCCTCTAGCCCGACCAGCTGCCCACAAGCTGCCTGCCTGCATGCCTGCCAGGCAGCGCCGCGGCACAGCTCAGCCTGGCCCAGACCCACTTCCCCGGGCAAGGCTCCAACCAGCCTGACACCTGCCTTCATGCTGCCTGTCGTGTGCCTACTTGGGCAGTGCAGTGGCTCGGCCTGTCCCAGCCCAGACCCACTTCAGCCGGCAGAGGCTCCCACTGAACTGACATAAATAAACATAATGATTTAAAAAAATTGAAAAAATTAAGTGCTTAAACCCATATTTTCTTTTTTTTTAGATTTAGATCCCCTCATTACCTAGCTTCTATTTCACTTCCCCCAGTTACTCTAACCCTAGTAGCTGGAAAAGGTCAAGAGACCAGCACACATTAATGATAGCACTTATGGTCACTACTAGGCCATCCCATCATCCAGGGCCCTAGTCAAGGAATCCTTGGATATCCACATAGATATTATGGGTCAGGGATCCCTTTTTATACCATCAGTGGTCATCTCTATCAGGACCAACATCATAAATCCTCTTGTAAGCCTGTAGAGGACCTTGCTCTCAGTGTAGAAAAACAATGGTAGCAACGGTCCTACTCTCCAAAAGGAGGCTGGGTCAACATATTGTGCTACTTGAGGAAGACTGGTCTCAAGCTGCCCTCAAGCCACCTCCCTGCACACATACCTGGCAGCACCGCTGCACGGCTTGGCCCGGCCTGGTGCAGACTCACTTCCACATGTGGAGGCTCAGAAGGGCCCTACCAGCTGCCCTCAAGCCTCCTGCCCGCACACCTATTCGGTCAGCGTAGTGGCCTGGTCCGGCCCGGCCCTGCCCAGACCCACTTCCGTGGGCAGAGGCACTGACTGGCCTGACTAGTGGCCAGTAAGCCACCTGCCCGTGCGCCTGCTCGGCAGCACCGCCACGAGACCAAGGACGGCCCGACCCAGACCCACTTCCGTGGGCAGTCACCGACTGACCCGACCAGCGGCCAACAAGATGCCTGCCCGCGTGCCTGTCCAGCAGCGCCGCCGTGTGGCACAGCCTGGCCGGCCCAAACCCACTTCCGTGGGTGGAGGCTCCGCTGGCTCGACCAGCTGTCCTCAAGCTGCCTGTCTGCCTGCCTGGCAGGCAGCGCCTTGGCATAGCTCAGCCTGGCCCAGACTCACTTCCCCGGGCAGAGGCTCCAACCGGCCCGACCACCTGCCCTCATGCCGCCCACCCGTGCGCCTGCTCTGCAGTGCCACAGCTTGGCCTGTCCCAGCCCAAACCAATTTCTGTGGGCATAGGCTCCAACCGGCCCGACAGGTGTCCTCAAGCCACCTGCCTGCATGCATACCTGGCAGCACCGTGGCACAGCTCAACCCGGTGCAGCCCGGCGCAGAACCACATCTATGGGCAGAGGCACTGACAGGCCCGACCGGCGGCCAGTAAGCCACCTGCCCAGGAGGCAGCCTGGAAGCGCCACCACGTGGTACAGCCCAGCCCGGCCCAGACCCACTTCCGTAGGCGGAGGCTCTGCTGGCCCGACCAGCTGCCCTCAAGCTGCCTGTCTGCCTGACTGCCAGGCAGCACCTTGGCACAGCTCAGCCTGGCCCAGACCCAATTCCCCAGGCAGAAGCTCCATTCGGCTTGACTGGCTGCCCTCATGCTGCCTGCCCATGCGCCTGCTCGGCTATGCCGCGGCTTGGCCTGTCCCGGCCCAGACCCGTTTCTGCGGGCGTAGGCTCCGACTGGCCCAACAGGCTGTCCTCAAGCCACCTGCCTGAATGCATACCCGGCAGCACCACAGCACGGCTCAGCCCGGCCTGGCACAGACCCACTTCCACATGCGGAGGCTCAGACAGGCCCTACAAGCTGCCCTCAAACCGACTGCCTGCGCACCTACTCAGTCAGCGCAGTGGCCTGGCCTGGCCCGGCCCGGCCCATACCCACTTCCACGGGCAGATGCACCAACTGGCCCGACCGGCGGCCAATAAGCCGCCTGCCAGTGCACCTGCCTGGCAGCACTGCCGGGAGACACAGCACAGCCCGGCCCAGACCCACTTCCGTGGGCGGAGGCACCGAATGGCCCGAACGGCAGACAACAAGCCGCCTGCCCATGCACCTGCCCAGCAGCACTGCCACACATCACAGCCAGACCCGGCCCAGACCCACTTCCATGGGTGGAGGCACGGACTGGCCTGACTGGCTGCTCTCAAGACACCCGTGTGGTTGCCTGCCTGGCATCGCCACGGCCCATCTCGACCTGACCCAGTCCAGACCCACTTCCACGGGCAGAGGCACCAACCGGCCCAACTGGCTGCCCTCAAGAAGGCCGTGCTCCTGCTCAGCCAGCGCCATGGCTCTGCCTGGCCTGGCCCAGACCCACTTCCCCGGGCAGAGGCTCCAACCGGCCTGACCAGCTGCCCTCATACTGCCTGCCCGTGCGCCTGCTCGGCAGCGACGTGGCACAGCCCGGCCCAGCCCAGACCCACTTCAGCGGGCAGAGGCTCTGAAGGCCCTACCAGCTGCCCTCAAGCTGCCTGCCCATGCACCTACTTAGTCAGTGCAGTGGCCTGGCTCAGCCTGACCCAGACCCACTTCCGTGGGTGGAGGCACCGACTGGCTTGACCAGCGGCCAATAAGCTGCCTGCCTGTGCGCATGCCCATCAGCACTGCCGCCATGAGAAACAGCATGGCCCAGCACAGACCCACTTCCGTGGGCAGAAGCACCGACCTGCCTGACCGGCTACCCTCAAGCCACCCACGCGGTTGCCTGCCCCGCATTGCCATGTCCTGTCTCGGCCTTACATGGACCGGACCCTCTTCCATGAGCAGAGGCACCAACCGGCCCGACCGGCGGCCCTCAGGCCACCCACCCGCCGTCCTGCTTGGGCAGCGCCGTGGCTCAGCCTGTCCCAGCCCTGACCCACTTCAGTGGGCAGAGGCTCCGATGGGCCCGACAAGCTGCCCTCAAGTCACCTGCCTGCACGCATACCTGGCAACACCACAGCATGGCTCGGTCCGGCCCAGTGCAGACCCATTTCCGACAGGCCCTACCAGCTGCCCTCAAGCCTCCTGCCCGCGCACCTACTCGGTCATCACAGTGGCCTGGCCTGGCCCGGCCCAGACCCACTTCCGTGGGCAGAAGCACTGACTTGCCCGACCGGCAGCCAATAAGCCTCCTGCCCATGTGCCTGCCCAGCAGCGCCACCAGGAGACACAGCATGGCCTAGCCTACAACCACTTACATGGGTGGAAGCAACGACTGGCCCGACCGGCAGCCAACATGCCGCCTGCCCTCATGCCTGCCCGGCAGCGCTGCCACGTGGCACAGCCCACCCCGGCCCAGACCCATTTCCGTGGGCGGAGGTACCAAACGGCCTTCTGCCTGCACGCATACCCAGCAGCACTGTGTTATGGTTCAGCCCGGCCTGGCGCAGACCCACTTCCGCGGGCTGAGATTCCGACAGGCCCTGCCATCTTCCCTCAAGCCGACTGCCAGCACACCTACTCAGTCATCGCAGTGGCCTGGCCCTGCCCGGCCCAGACCCACTTCCAGGGGCATAGGCTCCTACCGGCCCGACAGGCTGCCATCAAGACAAGTGCCTGCACGCATACCAGGCAACACTTCCATGGGCGGAGGCACCGACTGGCCCAACCAGCGGCCAACAATCTGTCTGCCCGCTTGCCTGCCCGGCAGTGCCGCCACGTGGCACAGCCCAACCTGGCCGAGACCCACTTCTGTGGGTAAAGGCACCGACCGGCCTTACCAGCTGCCCTCAAGCCACCCGCGTGGTTGCCTTCCTGGCATCGCCATGGCCCATCTCTGCCTGACTCAGACCAGACCCAATTCCACGGGAAGAGGCACCAACCAGCCAGACTGGCTGCCCTCAAGCCGCCCGCCCGCCCTCCTGCTCTGGCAGCACTGTGGTTTGCCTGTCCTTGCCCAGACCCACTTCCGCTGGCCTTGCCCAGACCCACTTCAGCGCCTTGGCACAGCTCAGCCTGGCCCAGAACCACTTCCCCGAGCAGAGGCTCCAACCAGCCCAACCAGCTGCTCTCAAGCCACCTGCCTGCACACTTACCCAGCAGCACCGCAGCATGGTTTGGTCCTGCCTGGCACAGACACACTTCCATGTTCAGATGCTCTGACTGGCCCTACCAGCTGCCCTCAAGCCGACTGCCTGCGCACCTACTCAGTCAGCACATTGGCCTGGCCAGGCCCGGCCCAGAGTCACTTCTGTGGGTGGAGGCACCGACTGGCCCGACCGGCAGCCAATAAGCTGCCTGCCAGTGCTCCTGCCCGGCAGCGCCACTGGGAGACACAGCATGGCCCGACCCTGACACACTTCCATCGGCGGAGGCACTGACTGGCCCGACCAGCAGCCAACAAGCCGCCTGCCCACGCACCTGTTTGGCAGTGCCGCCGTGAGGCACAGCACTGCCCGGCTCAGACCGACTGCCTGCACACCTACTCAGTCAGTGCAGTGGCCTACCCTGGCCTGGCCTAGACCCACTTCCTTGGACGGAAGTACCGACTGGCCCAACAGGCGGCCAACGAGCCACCTGCCCGTGTGCCTGCCTGGCAGCACTGTCGCAGGATAGCCCGGACCAGCCCAGACCCACTTCCGTGGGCGGAGGCACTGACCAGCCTGACAGGCTACCCTCAAACCACCCGCGCGGTTGCCTGCCCGGTATCGCCACGGCCCATCTCGGCCTGACATGGAGCAGAAACACTTCCACAGGCAGAGGCATTAACCAGCCCGACCATCTGTCCTCAAGCGCCCGCCTGCACTCCTGCTCGGGCAACGACGCGGCTTGGCCTATCCCAGCCCAGACCCACTTCAGCGGGCAGAGGCTCCGACCAGCCCAACTAGCTGCCATCAAGCCACCTGCCTGCATGCATACACGGCAGCACCGCAGCACGGCTCGGTCCAGCCTAGCCCAGACCCACTTCTGCATGCGGAGGCTCCGACAGGCCCTACAAGCTGCCCTCAAGCTGCCTGCTTGTGCACCTTCTCGGTCAGCGCAGTGGCCTGGCCTGGCCCAGCTCAGACCCACTTTTGTGGGCGGAAGCACCAACTGGCCCGACGGGTGGCCAATAAGCCGCCTGCCCATGCGCCTGCCCGGCATCACCGTCGGGAGACACACTAGGGCATGGCCCAGACCCATTTCCGTGGAAGGAGGTACCGACTAGCCCGACCAGCAGCCAATTTGCCACCTGCCCATGCACCTGACCGGCAGCGCCGTCACATGGCTCAGCCTGGCCCGGCCAAGTCCCACTTGCATGGATGGAGGCTCCGCTGGCCCGACCAGTTGCCTTCAAGCTGCCTGCCTGCGTGCCTGCCAGGCAATGCCGCTCGGCAAAGCTCAGCCTGGCCCAGAACTACTTCCCCGGGCAGAGGCTCCAACTGGCCCGAATGGCTGCCCTCATGCCGCCCGCCCGTTTGCCTGCTCAGGCAGCAACGTGGCTTGGCCTGTCCTGGCCCAGACTCACTTCCACGGGCAGAGGCTCCTACCGAACCGACAGACTGCCCTCAAGCCACCTGCCTACACGCATACCCGGCAGCACTGTGGCACGGCTCGGCCCGGTGAAGACCAACATCTGTGGGAATAGGCATTGACTGGTCTGACCGGCGGCCAGTAAGCTGCCTGCCCGTGAGCCTACCGGCAGCGCCACCATGAGACACAGCACGGCCCAGCCGAGATCCACTTCCGTGTGCAGAGGCACCGACTGAACCGACCAGCGTCCAACAAGCCGCCTGCCTGCGTGCCTGACTGGCAGTGCTGCGGCTCGGCCAGTCCCGGCCAAGACCCACTTCAGCGGGGAAAGGCTCCGAACAGCCCAAAAAGCTGCCCTCAAGCCACCTGCCTGCACGCATACCAACAGAACCGTGACATGGCTCGGCCCAGCCGGCGCAGACCCACTTCCACGTGCAGAGGCTCTGACAGGCCCTGCCCGCTGCCCTCAAACTGAATGCCTGCACACCTACTCAGTCAGCGCAGTGGCCTGGCCCGGCCCGGCCCATACCCACTTCCATGGGCAGAGGCACTGCCTGGCCCGACCGGAGGCCAGTAAGTGGCCTACCCGTGTGCCTTCCTGGCAGCACCGCTGGGAGACACAGCACGGCTGGGCCCAGAACAACTTCCGTAAGCAGAGGCACCAACTGGCCTGACTGGCTGCCAACAAGCCGCCTGCCCTCATGCCTGCCCAGCAGCGCCACCGCCCAGCACAGCCAGGCCCGGCCCAGACCCACTTCCATGGGCAGTGGCACCGACTGGACCGATCAGCAGCCAACAACCCGCTTGCCTGCGCGCCTGCCCGGCAGCGCCGCCACACAGCACAGCCCGGCCCATCCGAGATCCACTTCTGTGGGCGTTGGCTCCTCTGGTCCGACCAGCTGCCCTCAAGCTGCCTGCCTGTGTGCCTGCCAGGCAGAGCCGTGACACAGCTCAGCCTGGCCAAGACCCACTTCCCCGGGCAGAGGCTCCATCCAGGCTGACTGGCTGCCCTACTGCCGCCCGCTCGTGTGCCTGCTCGGCAGTGCCATGGCTCGGCCTGTACCGGCTCAGACCCATTTCCGTGGCAGAGGCTCTGGCCCGAAAGGCTGCCCTCAAGCCACCTGCCTGAATACATACACGGCAGCACCACTGCATGGCTCGGCCTGGCCCAGCGCAGAACCACTTCCACGTACGGAGGCTCTGACAGGCACTAACAGCTTCCCTCAAGCTGACTGCCTGTGCACCTACTCAGTCAGTGCGGTGGCCTGGCCCAGCCCGGCCCAGACCCATTTCCGTGGGTGGAAGAACCAAACTGCCGGACCGGCTGCCCTCAAGCCACCCCCATCGCCACAGCCTGTCTCAGCTTGAACCAGACCAGACCCACTTCCACGGGCAGAGGCACAACCGGCCCGACTGGCTGCCCTCAAGCCACCAGCCCGTGTTCCTGCCCGGGCAGCACTGCGGCTCAGCCTGTCTCGGCCCAGACCTACTTCAGCGGGTAGAGACTCAGACCGGCCCACAAAGCTGCCCTCAAGCCACCTGCTTGCACACATACCCGGCAGCACCGCAGCATGGCTTGGCCCGGCCCAGCGCAGACCCGCTACCGCATGTGGAGGCTCTGAAAATCCCTACAGCTGCCCTCAAGCCACTTGCCCGCAGACCTACACAGTCAGTGCAGTGGCCTGGCCCTTCCCAGCCCAGACCCACTTCTGTGGGCGGAGGCACCAACTGTGCTGACCAGCGGCCAACAGGCCGCCTGCCCGTGCTCCTGCCTGGCAGCGCTGCCGCACGGCACAGCCTGGCCTGGCCAAGACCAACTTCCATTGGAGGAGGCTCCACTGACCCAACCAGCTGCCCTCATGCCGCCTGCCCGTGCGCCTGCTCAGCAGCGCCATGGCTCGGTCTGTCCCAGCCCAGACCCACTTAGACGGGTAGAGTCTCTGACTGGCCCAATAGGCTGCCCTCAAGCCACCTGCCTACACGCATACCCGGCAGCACCACGGCACTGCTAGGCCAGGCCCGGCACAGATCCACTTCCATGTGCGGAGACTCCGAGAGACCCTATCAGCTGCCCTCAAACCGATTGCCTGTGCACCTACTCAGTCAGCGCAGTGGCCTGCCCGGCCCAGCCCATAACCACTTCTGCGGGCGGAGGCAGAGACTGGCCCAACTGGTGGCAAATAAGCCGCCAGCCCATGTGCCAGCCCGGCAGCACTGCTGGGAGACACAGCACGGCCCGGCCCAGACCCACTTCTGTGGGCGGAGGCACCGACTGTGCTGACTGGTGGCCAACAGGCCGCCTGCCTGCGCTCTTGCCTGGCAGCGCTGCCGCGCTACCTACCCCAAACACACAGCCCTACCTACCCCAAACACACAGCCCTACCTACCCCAAACACACAGCCCTACCTACCCCAAACCCACTTTCGTGGACGGAGGCACCAACCAGCCTGACCAGCTGCCCTCAAGCCACCCACGTGGTTGCCTGCCTGGTATCGCCATGGCCCGTCTTGGCCTGACCCGGCCCAGACCCTCTTCAGTGGGCAGAGGCTCTGACCGGCTCGACAATCTGCCCTCAAGCCACCTGCCTGCATGCATACCCGGCAGCACCACAGCATGGCTTGGTCCAGCCTGGCGCAAACCCACTTCCACGAGCGGAGGCCTACCAGCTGCTCTCAAGATGCCTGCCCGCACACCTACTCAGTCAGCGCAGTGGCCTGGCCTGGCCCGGCTAAGACCCACTTCAATGGGGTGGAGGCACCGAATGGCCTGACCGGCTGCCCTAAAGACACCATGTGGTTGCCTGCCTGGCATCGCCATGGCCTGTCTCGGCCTGAGCCAGACCAGACCTACTTCAACGGGCAGAGGCACCAACCGGCCCAACCGGCAGCCAACAAGCTGCACTTCCGTGGGCAGAGGCTCCAACCGGTCCAACCGGCTGCCCTCATGCCGCCTGCCCGTGCACCTGCTCAGCAGCAATGCAGCACAGCCCGGCCCAGCCCAGACCCACTTCAGCGGGCAGAGGCTCTGACCGGCACATCAAGCTGTGCTCAAGCCACCAGCCTGCACGCTTACCCGACAGCACCGCAATTTGGCTCAGTCTGGCCCGGTGCAGACCCACTTCAGCATGCAGAGGCTCTGACACGCCCTACCAGCTGCCCTCAAGCCTCCTGCGCGTGCACCTAATTGGTCATACCAGTGGCCTGGCCAGACTGGCGCAGAGCCACATCCATGGGCGGAGGCACTGACTGGCCCGACTGGTGGCCAGTAAGCCGCCTGCCAGTGCGCCTGCCTGGAAGCACCACCGCGAGACACAGCACAGCCCGGCCCAGACCCACTTACATGGGTGGAGGCACTGACTGGCCTGACCGGCAGCCAACAAGCCGGCTGCTCTCGTGCCTGCTCAGCAGCGCCGACGCACGGCACAGCCTGGCCCGGCCCAGACCCACTTCCGTTGACAGAGGCACCGACAGGCATTACCGGCTGCCATCAAGCCATGTGCGCAGTTGCCTTCCCGGCATCGCCACGGCCCATCTCGGCCTGAACAGGACCAGACACATTTCCACGGGCAGAGGCACCAATCAGCCCAAACAGCTGCCCTCAAACCGCCCGCCCGAGCTCCTGCTCGGGCAGCACCGTGGCTCAGCCTGTCCCGGCCCAGATACACTTCAGCGGGCAAAGGCTCCAACCGGCATGTCAAGCTGACCTCAAGCCACCTGCCTGCATGCATACCCGGCAGCACGGCTCTTTCTGGCATGGTGTAGACAACTTCCGCGTGCGGATCCTCCGACAGGCCCGACCAGCTGCACTTAAGCCACCTGCCTGCGCACCTACTTGGTAAGCGCAGTAGCCTGGCCCGGCCCAGCCCAGACCCAATTCTGTGGGCGGAGGCACCGACTGGCCCGACTGACGCCCAATAAGCCACCTGCCCACGCACCTAACCAGCAGCACCACCAGGAGACACACCATGGCCAGGCCGAGATCCACTTCCGTGTGCGGACACACCAACTGGCCTGACCGGTGGCCAACAAGCCGACTGCCTGCGTGCCTGCCCAACAGTGCTGCCACACAGCACAGCCCGGCCTGGCCCAGACCCACTTCCATGGGATGAGGCACACACCGGCCAGACCGGCTGCCCTTAAGCCACCCGCGCGGTTGCCTGACTGGCATCGCCATAGCCTGTCTCAACCTGACCCGGACCAGACCACTTCCACGGGCAGAGGCTCCAACTGGCCCGGGCCATGCTACTACACGGGCAGCGCTGTGGCTCGGCCTGTCCTGGCCCAGACCTACTTCAGCGGGTGGAGGCACTGACTGACCCAACCAGCGGTCCTCAAGCCACCCGCCCGCGTTCCTGCTCGGCTTGGGCAGCGCCGCGGCTCGGCCTGTCCCAGACAGACCCACTTCAGTGGGAAGAGCCTCCGACCGACCCGACAAGCTGCCCACAAGCCACCTGCATGCACGCATACCCGGCAGCACCACAGCACGACTCAGTCCGACATGCCCTACCAGCTGCCCCTCAAGCCGACTGCCTGTGCACCTACTCAGTCAGTGCAGTGGCCTGGCCCGGCCCAGCCCAGACTCACTTCCATGGGTGGAGGCACTGACTGGCCCGACTGGCGGCCAATAAGCCGCCTGCCTGTGCGCCTGCCTGGCAGCGCCGCCGCGAGACACAGTACGGCCTGGCCCAGATCCACTTCCGTGGGTGGAGGCACTGACTGGCACAACCGTAGGCCAACAAGCCACCTGCATGCAAGCCTGCCCGGCAACGCTGCCGCGTGGCTTAGTCCAACCCAACCCAAACTCACTTCCGTGGGCAGAGGCTCCGCTACCCGACCAGTTGCCCTCAAGCTGCCTGCCTACGTGTCTGCCATGCAGCGCTACGACACATATCAGCCTGGCCCAGACCCACTTCCCCGGGAAGAGGCTCTGACCGGCCTGACTGGCTGCCCTCATGCCACCCGCCTGTGCACCTGCTCGGCAGCGCCGCAGCTCGGCATATTACGGCCCAGACCCACTTAGGCAGGCAGAGGCTCCGACCGGCCCAACAGGCTGCCCTAAAGCCACCTGCCTGCTCGCATACCCGGCAGCACCGCAGCACGACAGTCTGGCCTGGCGCAGACCCACTTCCACGTGCGGAGGCTCTGACAGGCCCTACCAGCAGCCCTCAAACCGACTGCCTGTGCACCTACTCAGTCAGTGCAGTGGCCTGGCCTGGCCCGGCCCAGACCCACTTCCGTGGGTGGAGGCAACGACTGGCCCAACCAGCAGCCAATAAGTCGCCTGCCTGTGCGCCTGCCTGGCAGCACCGCCGTGAGACACAGCCCGGTGCGGCCCAGACCCACTTCAGTGGGCAGAGGCACTGACCAGCCCGACAAGTTGCCCTGAAGCCACCTGCCTGCATGCATACCCGGCAGCACCATGGCACGGCTCGGTCCAGCCTGGTGCAGACCCACTTAAACGTGCAGAGGCTCCGAAAGGACCTACCAGCTGCCCTCAAGCTGCCTGCCTGTGCACCTACTTGGTCAGCACAATGGCCTGGCCCGGCCTGGCCCAGACCCACTTCCGTGGGCGGAGGCCCTGCTGGCCCAACCAGCTGCCCTCAAACTGCCTGCCTACGTGCCTTCCAGGCAGCGCCATGGCACAGCTCAGCCTGGCCCAGATCCACTTCCCCGGGCAGAGGCTCCAACTGGCCTGACCAGCTGCCCTCATGCCACCCACCCATGCGCCTGCTCAGCAGAGCTGCGGCTTGGCCTGTCCTGACCCAGACCCACTTCTGTGGGCATAGGCTCCGGCCAGTCTGACAGGCTGCCCTCAAGCCACCTGCCTACACGCATACCTGGCATTACTGCAGTACGGCTGGGCCCAGCCCAGAGCAGACCCACTTCCATGTGTGGAGGCTCCAATAGGCCCGACAAGCTGCCCTCAAGCCGACTGCCTGTGCACCTACTCAGTCAGAGCAGTGGCCTTGGCGAGGCCAGCCCAGACTCAATTCTGTGGGCAGATGCACCGACTGGCCAGACCGGCGGCCAATAAACTGCCAGCCCGTGCGCCTGCCTGGCAGTGCCGCTGGGTGACACAGCACAGCGCGGCCCAGACCCACTTCCATGGGCGGAGGCACTGGCTTGCCCTACCGGCGGCCAACAAGCCGCCTGCCCGCGCGCCTGCCAGGCAGCACCGACGTGTAGTACAGCCCGGCCTTGGCCCAGACCCACTTCTGTGTGTGGAGGAACAGACCGGCCTGACTGCCTGCCCTCAGCCACCCGCGCAGTTGCCTGCCTGGCATCACCACATCACATCTCGGCCTGACCCGGACCAGACCCACTTCCACGGGCAGAGGCACCAACCAGCCCGACAGGCTACCTTCAAGCTGCCCGCCCGCGCTCCTGCTCGGGCAGTGCCACGACTCAGCCTGTCAGGGCCCAGACCCACTTAAGCGGACGGAGGCTCCCACTGGCCCGACAAGCTGCCCTCAAGCCACCTGCCTGCACGCATACCCGGCAGCACTGTGGCATGGCAGGGTCTGGGCTGGCGCAGACCCACTTCCACAACGGAGGCTCTGACAAACCCTACCAGCTGCCCTCAAGCCACCTGCCCGCGCACCTACTCGGTCAGTGCAGTGGCCAGGCCCGGCCCAGCCCAGAACCAGTTCCGTGGGCGGATGCAATGACTGGCCTGACCTGCAACCAATAAGCCTCCTACCCTTGCGCCTGCCCGGCAGCGCTGCCGCAGGGCACATCCCGGCCCAGCCCAGATGCACTTCCGTGGGCGGAGGCTCCAATACCCGACCAGCTGACCTCAAGCTGCCTGCCTGCGTGCCTGCCAGACAGTGCCGTGGCACAGCTCAGCCCGGCCCAGACCCACTTCCGTGGGTGGAGGCACCAACTGGCCCAACCGGCAGCCAACAAGATGCCTGCCTGCACGCCTGCCCGGCAGCTCCACCGCCCAGCACAGCCCGGCCCAGTCCAGACCCACTTCAGTGGGCAGAGGCACCGACCCGCCTGACTGGCAGCCCTCAAGCCGCCCGCCCGCGTTCCTGCTCGGGCAGCGCTGCGGCTAGGCCTGACCTGGCCCAGACCCACTTCAGCAGGCAGTGGCTCCAACTATCCCGAGAAGCTGCCCTCAAGCCACCTGCCTGCACGCATACCCGGCAGCACTGCAGCACGACTGGGTCGGGACCGGTGCAGACCCACTTCCGAGTGCGGAGGCTCTGAAAGGCCCTACCAGATGCCCTCAAGCCTCCTCCCATGCAAGTACTCGGTCGGCGCAGTGACCTGTCCCGACACCGCCCAGACCCACTTCCGTGGGCAGAGGCACCGACTGGCCCGACGGGTGGCCAACAAGCCGCCTGCCTGTGCACCTGCCCGGCAGGGCAGCCAGGAGACACAGTATGGCCCAGCCCAGACCCACTTCCGTGGGCGGAGGCACCGACTGGCCCAACTGGCAGCCAAGAAGCCACCTGCCCGCACACCTACCCGGCAGCACAGCCGCGCGGCACAGACCCACTTCGGTGGGCAGAGGCACTGACAGGCTTGACCGGCTGCCCTCAAGTCACCCGCATGGTTGCCTGCCCAGCATCGCCACAGCCCATCTCGGCCTGACCTGGACCAGACCCACTTCCATGGGCAGAGGCACCAACCAGCCTGACCGGCTGCCCTCAAGCTGCCCGCCCGCGCTCCTGCTCGGGCAGCACTGTGGCTCGGCTTGTCCCGGGCCAAACCCACTTCCACAGTCATAGGCTCCGACCAGCATGACAGGCTGCACTCACACCACCTACCTGCACACATACCCGTCAGCACCGTGGCACGGCTTGGACCGACCCGGTGCAGACCCACTTCCACGTGCGGAGGCTCTGACAGGCCCAACCAGCTGTCCTCAAGCCGACTGCCTGTGCACCTACTCAATCAGCGCAGTGGCCTGGCTCAGCCTGGCCCAGACCCACTTCCTTGGGCAGAGGCACCGACTGGCCCGACTGGCGGCCAATAAGCTGCCTGCCTGCGCACATGCCAGGCAGCGCTGCCGCGTGGCACAGCCCAGTCCGGCACAGACCCACTTCCGTGGGCAGAGGCTCTGCTGGCCCGACCAGCTGCCTACAAGCTGCCAGCCTGAGCACCTACTTGGTCAGTGCAGTGGCCTGGCCTGGCCCGGCCCAGACCCACTTCCGTGGGCGGAGGCACTGACTGGCCCGACCGGCGGCCAATAAGCCACCTGTCCGTGCACCTACCCAGCAGCACTGCCGCAAGACACAGCACAGCTCGGCCCACACTCACTTCCATGGGCGGAGACACCGACTGGCCTGACCGGTGGTCAACAAGCCACCTGCCTGTGTGCCTGTCCAGAGGCGACGCCGCGCAGCACAGCACGGCCCGGCCCAGACCCACTTCCGTGGGTGGAGGCTCCGCTGGCCCGACCAGCTGTCCTCAAGCTGCCTACCTGCGTGTCTGCCACGTAGTGCCGCGGCACAGCTCAGCCTGTCCCAGACCCACTTCCCCAGGCTGAGGCTCAAACCACCCCGACCGGCTTCCCTCAAGCTGCCTGCCCGCGTGCCTGCCACGCAGCACTGCACCACAGCTCAGCCTGTCCAAGACCCATCTCCCTGGGTTGAGGCTCCAACCGGGACGACCGGCTGCCCTCATGCCGCCCGCCCGTGAGCTTGCTCGGCAGTGCCATCGCTCGGCCTGTCCCAGCCCAGACCCACTTCCACAGGCAGAGGCTCTGACCAGACCGACAGGCTGCCCTCAAGCCACCTGCCTGCACGCATACCTGGCAGCACCGTGGCACAGCTCGGCCCGGCCCGACACAGACCCACTCCGTGTGCTAACAATCCGACAGTCCCTACCAGCTGCCCTCAAGCCGACTGCCTACACACCTACTCAATCAGCGCAGTGGCCAGGCCTGGACCGGCTAAGACCAACTTCCGTGCGCGGATGCACTGACTGGCCCAACCGGCGGCCAATAAGCCGCATGCCCGTTTGCCTGCCCGGCAGCTCTGCTGGGAGAAACAGCACGGCCTGGCCAGACCCAATTCCGTGGGCGGAGGCACCAACTGGCCCAACCGGCGGACAACAAGCTTCCGTGGGCGGAGGCACTGAGCAGCCTGACGGGCTGCCCTCAACCTGAGCGGTTGCCTGACCAACAGGACCAAGTTCCACTTCTGTGGGCAGAGGCTCCGCTGGCCCGACCAGCTGTCCTCAAGCTGCCTGCCTGCATGCCTACCAGGCAGCGCCTTGGCACAGCTCAGCCTGGCCCCAACCCACTTCCCCGGGCAGAGGTTCCAACCTGCCCGAATGGCTGCCCTCATGCTGTCCGCCCATGTGCCTGCTCGGCAGCGCCGCAGCTCGGCCTGTCGCGGCCCAAACCGACTTCGGCAGGCAGAGGCTACAACTGGCCCGACAAGCTGCCCTCAAGCCACCTGCCTGCAGGCATACTCGGCAGCACCACAGAACGGCTCTGCTCAGGCCAGCGCAGACCCACTTCCACGATCGGAGGCACAGACAGGCCCTACCAGCTGCCCTCAAGCCACCTGCTTGCGCATCTTTTCGGTCAGCGCAGTGGCCGGCCCTAGCCTGGCCCAGACCCATTTCCATGGACGGAGGTACCGACTGGCCCAACCAGCTGCCTTCAAGCTGCCTGCCTGCATGCCTGCTAGGCAGTGCCACAGCACAGCTCAGCCTGGCCCAGACCCACTTCCCCTGGTAGAGGCTTCAACCAGCCCAAATGGCTGCCCTCATGCCATCCACCCGTTTGCCTGCTCGGGCAGTGATGCGGCTCGGCCTGTCCCAGCCCAGACCCAGTTTAGCAGGCAGAGTCTCCAACAAGCCCGACAAGCTGCCTTCAAGCCACCTGCCTGCAAGCATACCCGACAGCACCACAGCACAGCTCGGTCCGGCACGGCGCAGACACACTTCCGCATGTGGAAGCTCCGACAGGCCCTACCAGCTGCCCTCATGCCGCCTGCCCACGTACCTACTCGGTCAGAGCAGTGGCCTGGCCCGGCCCGGCCCAGATACACTTCCATTGGTGGAGGCTCCTCTGGCACCACCAGCCGCCCTCAAGCTGCCTGCCTGAGTGCCAGCCAGGCAGCCATGCAGCACAGCTCAGCCTGGCCCAGACCCACTTCCCCGGGCAGAGGCTCCAACCAGCCCGACCAAATGCCCTCATGCCGCCTGCCCTTGCGCCTGCTCAGGCAGAGCCATAGCTCGGGCTGTCTTGGCCCAGACCCACTTCAGAGGGCAGAGGCTCCGACCGGCCTGACAGGATGCCCTCAGGCCACCTCCTTGCATGCATACCTGGCAGCACCGCGGCACGGCTTGGCCCAGACCGGCGCAGACCCACTTCCACGTGTGGAGGCTCAGATAGGCCCTAACAGCTGCCCTCAAGCTGCCTGCCCGCGCACCTACTCGGTCAGCACAGTGGCCTGGCCCGGCCCGGCCCAGACCCACTTCCGTGGGCAGAGGCACTGACTAGCCCGACTGGCAGCCAATAAGCTGCCTACCCATGCGCCTGACCCACAGCACCCCTGCGAGACACAGCATGGCCCGGCCCAGACCCAGTTCCGTGGGTGGAGGCACCAACTGGCCCGACCTGCACTGAACAAATCGCCTGCCCACATGCCAGCCCGGCAGTGCTGCTGCGCAGCACAGCCCAGGCCGGCCCAGAACCTCTTCCGTGGGTGGAGGCTCTGCTGGCCCAACCAACTGCCCTCAAGCTTCTTGCCTGGGACCCTGCCAGGCAGTGCTGCGGCACAACTCAACCTGGCCGAAACCCACTTCCCCGGGCAGAGGCTCCAACTGGCCCGTCTGGCTGCCCTCATGCTGCCCGCCCGTGCGCATACCCGGCAACACCGTGGCACTGACTTGCCTGACCGGCGGCCAATAAGCCACCAGTCCATGTGCCTACCCTACAGCGCCGCCGGGAGACACAGCATGGCCCAGTCCAGATCAACTTATGCGGGCTGAGGCACTGACAGGCACTACCGGCTGCCCTCAAGCCGCCTTCCCATGCACCAACTAGGGCAGCACCGCGGCTTGGCCAGGCCCGCCCCAGAACAACTTCCATGGGTAGAGGCTCAGACCAGCCCCACCGGCTGCCCTCAAGCCGCATGCCTGGGTGCATGCACTGGAATTGCCACGGCCCAGCTCTGCCTGGCTGGCCCAGACCCACTTCCATGGGCAGAGGTTCCGACCGGACCAACAGGCTGCCCTCAAGCCACCTGCCTGCGCGCATACCCGGCAGCACCGTGGTATGGCTTGGCCAGGCATGGCACAGATGCCGCAGCTCAGCCTGTCCCACCCCAGACCCACTTCCACAGGCAGAGGCTCAGACTGGCCTGACCAGCTGCCCTGAAGCTTCTGCCCGAAGGCCACTGAAGCAGTGCCACGGTGCGGCTCAGCCTGGGCAGGCCCAGACCCACTTCCGCGGGTGGAGGCACAGACCGGTCCACCCGGATGCCCTCAAGTCACCTGCCCGCTTGCTTACCCAGGCAGCACCGTGACACGGCTCAGCCAGGTCTGGTCCAGACCCACTTACGCGGGCGGAGGCACTGATCGGCCAGACCAGCTGCTATCAAGAAGCCTGCCCGCGCACCTGCTCGGGCAGCGCTACAGCATGGCTTGGCCTGGCCCAACCCAAACCCACATCAGCAGGCGGAGGCTGCGACCTGCCTGACCAGCTGACCTCTGGCTGCCCACACAGGGGCCGGCACATGCAGCGCGGTGTGGAGGTTCCGACCGGCCCAACCGGCTGCCCTCAAGATGCCTGCCTGTGCTCCTGCTCGGGCAGTGCTGCGGCTCGGCCTGTCCCGGGCCAGATCCACTTCCGTGGGCAGAGGCTCGAACCGGAAAGACAGGCTGCCCTCAAGCCTGCATGCAAACCTGGCAGCACCCCAGCACGGCACGGCACTGCCAGGCGCAAACCCACTTCTGCGTGCAGAGGCTCAGACAGGGCCTACCAGCTGCCCTCAAGCCGCCAGCCCACATACCTGCTCGTTCAGTGCAGTGGCCTGGTCGGGCACGGCCCAGACCCTTTTTGTGGGTGTAGGCACCTACGAGCCCAACCGGCGGCCAATAAACCACCTGCCTGCATGCCTGCCCAGCAGTGCCGCTGTGAGACACAGCACAGCCTGGCCCAGACCCACTTCCATGGGCGTAGACTCTGACCGGCCCAACCGGCTGCCCTCAAGCCGCACGCCTGGGCGCATGCCTGGGCATTGCCACGGCCCAGCTCAGCCTGTCCTGACCCAGACCCATTTCTGCAGGCAGAAGCTCCGACTGGACCAACAGGCTGCCCTCAAGCCACCAGCCTGCGCGCAAACCAGGCAGCACCGTGGCACGGCTCGGCCCATCACGGCACAGACCCACTTCCACGTGCGGAGGCTCTGACAGGCCCTTCTGGCTGCCCACAAGCTGCCTGCCTGTGCACCTACTCGAGCAGCGCCACGGCTTGGCCTGGCCCATCCCAGACCCATGTCTGTGGGCGGAGGCACCGACTGGCCCAACCAGCTGCCCTCAAGCCGCCTGCCTGCGCACCTGCCCGGCATCACCGCCGCGAGACACAGCACAGCCCGGCCCAGACCCACTTGTGCAGGCTCCGACAAGCCTGACTGGCTGGCCTCAAGCAGCCGGCCTGTGCACCAGCCTGAGCAGCGCCGCAAAGAGGCTCGGCATGGCACGGCCAGGTCCGGCCCAGACCCACTTCCGTGGGCGGAGGCTCCAACTAGCCCAACCGGCTGCCTTCTAGCCACCCACCCATGTGCCTGCCCTGGAAGTGCTGCGGCGTGTCTTGGCCCGGCCCAGACACACTTCCGTGGGTGGAAGCACTGACTTGCCCGACCATCGGGACTCAAGCTGCCTGCCCGCCTGCATGTGCAGTGTGGTTTCGAGGCTCAGCCAAGGCCAGCCCAGAACCAATTCCGTGGGCGGTGGATCCGACCCACCTGACCAGCTGCCCTCAAGCAGCCTGCATGCACTCCTGCCAGGGCAGCCTTCCAGCGCGTCTGCCCGGGCAACTCCTTGGTGCGGCCCAGCACGACCCAGACCCACTTGCCTGAGCGGAGGCACCAACTGTCCTGACCGGCTGGCCTCAAGCCACCAGCCCTCGCGCCTGCCCGGGCAGCACCGTGACATGGCTCGGCACATCCGGGCCCAGCCCAGACACACTTCCGTGGGTGGAGGCTCAGACTGGCCCGACCGGCTGCCCTCAAGCTTCCCGCTAGCGCCCCTGCCTGGGCAACACCGCAGCATGGTTCAACCCTGCCCAGATCCACTTCCGCAGGAGGAGGCACCGACAGGTCTGACCATCTGCCCTCAAGCCACCTGCCTGCTTGCATGCCTGGGCAGCCCGACGGCACACCTGCATGACCAAAGCCTCGGTCCGGCCCGGCCCAGACACATTTCCTCGGGCGAAGGCTCTGACCAGTCCGACTTGCTCTTCTCAAGTAGCCTGCCTGTGCACCTGCCCTGGTAGCGTGGTTTCGTGGCTCAGCCAGGCCAAGCCCAGACACACTTCCCCGGGCAGTGGCTCCAACCGCTCTGACCGGCTGCCCTCATGCTGCATGCCTGCGGCCTGCTTGGCAGCGATGTTGCGCAGCTCGGCCCAGCCCAGACCACACCCATTTTCACGGGTGAGAACAGAGACCGGACCAACCGGCTGCCCTCAAGATGCCTGCCCGTGCACCTGCCCGGGCAGTGCCACAGCGTGGCTCAGCTCGGTCCAGCCCAGACCCACTTCCACGGGCGGAGGTTCCATCTGTCCTGACCGGCTGCCCTCAATCACCCTCGCGGGTGCCTGCCCAAGCATTGCCATGGCCTGGCTCGACCTGGCCTGGCCCAGACCAATTTACACAGGCAGAGGCACAAACCGGCCCGATTGGCTGCCCTCAAGCTGCCCACCCGCACGTCTGCTCGGGCAGCGCCGTGGATGGGCCTGGACCGGCCAGACCAACTTCCGTGGGCAGAGGGTTTGACCAGCCTGACCGGCAGCCTTCAAGATGCCCACACGGGGGCTGGCACGGGTTGTGCCGTGGTGCGGTTCGGCCTGGCATGGCCCAGACCCACTTCTGTGGGCGTAGGCTCCGACCGGCCAGACCGGCCAGACTGGCTGCCCTCAAGCTGCCTGCCCATGTGCCTGCCTAGCAGCACCCCAGGGAGGCTCAGCCTGGCCCGGCCAAGACCCACTTCCGTGGGTGGAGGCTCCAACCAGCCTTCAAGCCGCCTGCACAGGGGACAGCATGGGAAGTGCCACCATGCAGCTCAGCCTGGCATGGTCCAGACCAACTTCTGCATAAGGAGGATCCAACAGGCCCTACAAGCTGCCCTCAAACTGACTGCCTGCGCACCTACTCGGTCAGCGCAGTGGCCTGGCCTGGCCTGGCCCAGACCCACTTCTGTGGGCAGAGGCACCGACTGGCCCGACCTGCGGCCAACAAACCACCTGCCCCCGCGCCTGCCTGGCAGCACTGCCGCATGGCTCAGCCCAAACCGGCCCAGAACCACTTCAGTGGGCGGAGGCTCTGCTGGCCCAGCCAGCTGCCCTCAATCTGCCTGCCTGCCAGGCAGCGCCATGACACAGCTCGGCCTGGCCCAGACCCAATTCCCCGGGCAGAGGGTCCAACCGGCCCGACCAGCTGCCCTCATGCCGCCCTCACACGCTCCTGCCCTGCCACATCATTGCGCGGATTGTCCTGGCCTAGACCCACTTCCGCGGGCAGAGGCTCAGACCGGCCTGACCAGCTGCCCTGTAGCCGCCTGCCTGGTGGCCGCATTGGCATTGCCACAGTGCAGCTCAGCCTCGCCTGGCCCAGACTCACTTCTGTGGGGGGAGGCACAGACTGGCCCAACTGGCTGCCCTCAAGGTGCCTGCCCGCTTGCCTGCCCAGGCAGCGCAGCGGCAGGGCTCCGCCCGGCCCGGTCCAAACCCACTTATGCGGGTGGAGGCACCGACCGGCCTGACTGGCTGCTATCAAGAAGCCTGCCCGTGCACCTGCCCAGGCAGCACCGCCGTGTGGCTCGGCCCAGCCCAACCCAAACCCATTTCTGCAGGCGGACGTTACAACCATCCCTATCAGCTGCCCTCAAGCCGCCCTCTCGGGCGCCAGCCTTGGGCAGCGCCATGGCATGGCTCAGCCTGGCCCAACCCTGACCCACTACCATGGGCGGAGGCACCAACTGGCCCAATCAGCTGCCCTCAAGCCACCCGCCAGGCCCGTTCCAGACCCTGTTCTGCGGGCAGAGGCTCCAACTGGTCTGACCGGCTGCCTTCAAACCGCCCTTATGGGGGCCAGCACAGGGAGTGCCGCAGTGTGGCTTGGCCAGGCACTGCCCAGACCAACTTCCGCAGGCATAGGCTCTGACCGGCCCACCAGGCTGCCCTCAAGCTTCCTGCCCTTGCGCCTGCCCGGCAGCACCACGAGGAGACTTGGCCTGGCCTGGGCCAGACCCACTTACGTGGGCAGAGGCACTGACCAGCTGGCTTCAAGATTCCCTCCTGCCCGACTGCGTGGGCTGCACTGCAGCACAGTCCATCCCAGCCCAGACCCACTTCCGTGGGTGGAGGACCTAAGGGGCCTGAACAGCTGCCCTCAAGCCACCCACCCTGGCGCCTGCCCGGGCATTGCCATTGCCCATCCCGGCCTGTCCCGGACTAGACCCACTTCCATGGGTGGAGGCACCAACTGGCCCGACCGGCTTCCCTCCAGCCACCCGCCGGCGCTCATGCTGAGGCAGTGCCATTCCTCAGCCTGTCCTGGGCCAGACCCACTTCCATGGGCGGAGGCACCAACTGGCCTGACCGGCTTCCCTCCAGCCACCCGCTGGCGCTCATGCTCAGGTAGTGCCATTCCTCAGCCTGTCCTGGGCCAGACCCACTTCTGAGGGCAGACAGGCTGCCTTCAAGCCACCTGCCTGCGTGCATACCCGGCAGCACCGCGGCACAGCTTGGCCCAGACCGGTGCAGACCCATTCTGCGTGCGGAGGCTCCGACAGGCCCTACCAGCTGCCCTCAAGTTGCCTGCATGTGCACCTACTCGGGCAGCACTGAGGCTAGGCCCATCACAGCCAAGACCCACTTCCGTGGATGGAGGCACCGACTGGCCTGACCTGCAGCCAACAAGCCGCCTTACCGCGTGCCTGCTCAGCAGCGCCACCGCGCGGCACAGCCTGACATGGCCCAGACCCACTTCCGTGGTCGGAGGCTCCACTGGCCCGACCAGCTGAACTCAAGCCATATGCCTGCGCTCCTTCCCGGCAGTGTCGCATCGAGGCTCGGCCTGGACCAGCCCTGACACTCTTCTGCAGATAGAGGCTCTGACTGGTCTGACTGGCTGCCCTCAAGCCGCCCGTTTACATGCCTTCCAGGTAGCGCTGTGGCACAGCTTGGCCTGGCCCAAACTCAATTCCCCGTGCAGAGGCACCAACCGGCCAGACTGGCTGGCCTCAAGCCAACTGCCCATGCGACGGTTCTGGCAGCACCGCATCGTGGCCTGGCCCAGACCCACTTCCGCAGGTGTAGGCTCCAACCAGCCCAATGGGCTACCCTCAAGGCACCCACACACGCGCCTGAACGGGAAACACCATGGTGTGGCTCGACCCAGCCCAGCCAAAACCCACTTCCATGGGCTAAGGCTCAGAAGGGACAGACCAGCTGCCCTCAAGCCACCCGCAAGGGGGTCAGCATGGGCAGCGCCGCAGTTCGGCTCAGCCTGGCATGGCCCAGACCCACTTCTGTGAGCAGAAGCTCTAACAGTCCCTACTGGCTGCCTTCAAGCTTCCTGCCTGCGTGCCTGCCTGGTAGTGCCACAGGGTTGCTCGGCCCAGCCTGGCCCAGGCCCACTTACATGGACAGAGGCACTGACCAGCTGGCATCAAGACGCCTGCCTGCCCGGTTGTGTGGGCTGTGCCATGGTTCAGCCCGACCCAGCCCAGACCCATTTCCACAGGCGGAGGCACCGACCAGCCCGACCGGCTGCCCTCAAGCCGCCCGCACACGCACCTGAACAGGAAACGCCGTGGTGTGGCTTGGCCCAGCCCGGACAAAACCCACTTCTGTGGGCTAAGGCTCCAACGGGACAGACCGGCTACCCTCAAGCCACCCACATTATGGCCGGCACTGGCAGCGCCGCAGTGCGGCACAGGCTGGCACGGCCCAGACCCACTTCTGTGGGCAGAGGCCCTAACAGTCCCTACCAGCTGCCCTCAAGCCGCCTGCCCATGCTCATGCCTGGCAGCACCACAGGGTTGCTCGGCCCAGCCTGGCCCAGGCCCACTTACATGGACAGAGGCACTGACCGGCTAGCTTCAAGATGCCCGCCTGCCTGCCTGCGTGGGCTACACCAGAGTTCAGCCCGACCCAGCCCAGACCCATTTCCACGGGCGGAGACACTGACCAGCTCGACCAACTGCCCTCAAGCCACCCGCCCGCATGCCTGCATGGGAAGCGCTGTGGAGCAGCTCAGCCCAGCCTGGTCCAGACCCACTTCTGCAGGCGAAGTCTCCGACCAGCTGCCCTCCAGCCGCCTGCCCTTGCACCTGCCCGGCAGCGCTTCAGGGAGGCTTAGCCTGGCCCAGACCCACTTACGTGGGCAGAGGCACTGGCCAGCTGGCTTCAAGACGCCCGCCTGCCTGACTGCATGGGCTGCGCCATGCCACAGCCCGTCCCAGCCCAGATCCACTTCCGCGGGTGGAAGGCACCAACTGGCCCGACCAACTGCACTCAAGTTGCCAGCCCATGTGCCTGCTTGGGCAGCGCCGCGGCTCGTCCTGGACCAGCCCAGACCCTCATCTGTGGGTGGAGGCACCAACCGGCCTGACCTGCTGCCCTAAAGCCACCCGCCCGGGCGCCAGCCCGGCATCGCAACAGACCGTCTTGGCCTGTCCCGGACCAGACCCACTTTCACGGGTAGAGGCACCAACCAGCCTGACTGGCTGCCCTCAAGCCTCTAGCCCGCGCTCCTGCTCGAGCAGCACCGCGGCTCGGCCTATCCCGACACAGACCCACTTCCGCGGGTAGAGGCTCCGACCGGCCCAACAGGCTACCCTCAAGCCATCTGCCTGCATGCATACCTGGCAGCACCGCGGCATGGCTCAGCGCAGCCCGGCGCAGACCCACTTCCACATGGGGAGGCTCCAACAGGCCCTATCACCTGACCTCAACTGACTGCCCGCGCACCTACTCAGTCAGCGCAGTGGTCTGGCCCGGCCCGGACCAGACCCACTTCCGTGGGCTGAGGCACTGACTGGCCCAAACGGTGGCCAATAAGCCACCTGCCCATGCCCCAGCCCAATAGCACCACCGGGAAACACAGCACGGCCCAGCCCAGACCCACATCCATGGGTGGTGTCACCAACTGGCCCGACAGGCAGCTTATTGGCTGCCTGCCTGTGCGCCTACCCAGCAGCAAGCCGCACCACACAGCCCGACCCTACCCAGACCCACTTCCGTGGGGGTAGGCACCGACCAGCCTGACCGGCTGCCCTCAAGCCACCTGCGTGGTTGCATACCCGGCATCGCCATGGCCCATCTCGGCCTGACCTGGACCAGACCCACTGCCACGGGCAGAGGCACGAACTGGCCTGACTGGCTGCCCTCAAGCCGCCCACCCCCGCTCTGCTCAGGCAACACAGCGGCTCGGCCTGTCCCAGAACAGACCCACTTCAGCGGGCAGAGGCTCAGACCAGCCTGACAAGCTGCCCTCAAGCCACCTGCCTGCATGCATACCCGGCAGCACCACAGCATAGCTCAGTCCGGCCCGGCGCAGACCCACTTCCATGGGCAGAGGTACCTACTGGCCCAACCGGCAGCCAATAAGCTGCCTGCCTGTGCGCCTGCCCAGCAGCGTCGCTGAGAGACACAGCACGGCACGGCCCAGACCCACTTGCGTGGGCGGAGGCACCGACTAGCGCAACCTGCAGTCTACAAGCCACATGCCGCATGCCTGCCAATGCGCAGCACATCCCGGCCATGCCCAGACCCACTTCCGTGGGTGGTGGCTCCACTGGCACGACCAGCTGCCCTCAAGCTGCCTGCCTGCGTGCCTGCCAGGCAGCGCCTTGGCACAGCTCAGCCTGGCCGAGACCCAATACCCGGGCAGAGGCTCCAACCGGCCCTACTGGCAGCCCTCTTGCTGCCCACCCATGCACCTGATCGGCAGCACCATGGCTCGGCCAGTCACAGCCCAGAGCCACTTCCGTGGGCAGAGGCTCCGACCGGGCCAACAGGCTGCCTTCAAGCAACCTGCCTGCACACAGACACGGCAGCACCATGGCACGGCTCGTCCTGGCCCGGCGCAGACCCACTTCCACGTGCGGAGGTTCCAACAAGCCCTACCAGCTGCCCCTGAAGCCAATGCCTGCGCACCTACTCGGTTAGCGCAGTGGTTTGTCCCTGCCCGGCCCAAACCCACTTCCATGGGAGGACGCACCAACTGGCTTGACCGGCGGCCAATAAGCCTCCTGCCCATGCGCCTGCCCGGCAGTGCTGCCGTGAGACACAGCATGGCCTAGCCCAAACTCACTTTGTTGGGCAGAGGCACTGATTGGCCTGACAGGCTGCCCTCAAGCTACCCACGTGGTTGCCTGCCCAGCATCACCACGGCCGGTCTCGGCCTGACCCGGATCAGACCCACTTCCCCGGGTTGAGTCTCCAACCGCCACGACCGGCTGCCCTCATGCCGCCCGCCCATACACCTGATTGGTAGCATCATGGCTCGGCCTCTCCTGGCCCAGTCTCCCTTCCTCGGGAAGAGGCTCTGACCGGACCGACAGGCTGCCCTCAAGCCACCTGCCTGCAAGCAAACCCGGCAGCACCACGGCACAGCTCGGCCCGGTCCCGCGCAGACCCACTTCCACGTGTGAAGGCTCTGACAGACTCTACAAGCTGCCCTCAAACTGACTGCCTGTGCACATACTAAGTCAGTGCAATGGCCTGGCTCGGCCCGGTCCAGACCCACTTTCATGGGCAGAGGCACTGACTGGCTCGACCGGTGGCCAATAAGCCACCTGCCCGAGCGCCTGCCCTGCAGCACAGCTGGGAGACACAGCACGGCCTGGCCCAGACACACTTCCGTGGGCGGAGGCACCGGCTGGCCCAATCGGCGACCAAATATCCACCTGTCTGCACGCCTTCCCAGCAGCGCCGCCACGCAGCACAGCCTAGCCCAGCCCAGACCCAGTTCCGTGTGCGGAGGCACCGACCACCTGACCAGCTGCCCTCAAGCCTACCATGCGTTTGCCTACCCGGCATTGCCACGGCCCATCTTAACCTGACCCGGCCAGACCACTTCCACAGGCAGAGGCACCAACCAGCCTGACCGGCTTCCCTCAAGCCACCCGACCGCGCTCCTGCCCAGGCAGCGCTGCGGCTTGGCCTCTCCTGGCCAGACCCACTTCAATGGGCAGAGCCTCTGACTGGCCCGACAAGCTGCCCACAAGCCACCCGCCTGCACGCATAGCCAGTAGCACCACAGCACAGCTCACCCCTGCCTGGAGCAGACCCACTTCCATGAGCAAAGGTTCCAACAGGCCCTACCAGCTACCCTCAAGCCGACGGCCTGCGCACCTACTCAATCAGTGCAGTGGCCTGACCCAGCCCGGCCCAGACCCACTTCCGTGGGTGGAGGCACTGACTGCCTGGACCGGCGGCCAATAAGCCGCCTGCCTGTGTGCCTGCCCGGCAGCATCGCCACGAGACACAGCATGGCACAGACCATACCCACTTCCTTGGGCAGAGGCACCAGCTGGCCTGACCTGCGGCCTACAAGCCGCCTGCCCGCGCGCCTGCCTGGCAGCACCACCGCGTGGCACAGCCCACTCGGCCCAGACCCACTTCCGTGTGTGGAGGCTGCAACAGGCCCTACCAGCTGCCCCTCAAGCCGACTGCCTGCGCACCTACTCGGTCAGCGCAGTGGCCTGGCCCGGCCCGGCCCGACCCACTTCCGTGGGCGGAGGCACCGACTCGCCCGACCAGCGGCCAATAAGCCGCCTGCCCATGCGCCTGCCCGGCAGTGCCACTGCAAGACACAGGATAGCCCATTCCAGACCCACTTTCGTGTGTGGAGGCAGCGACCGGCCTGACCGGCTGCTCTCAAGCAACCCACGTGGTTGCCTGCCTGGCATCGCCATGGCCCGTCTCGACCTGACACAGAACAGAGCCACTTACCTGGGCAGAGGCTCCAACCGGCCTAACTGGCTGCCCTTGTGCCATCTGCCCATGCACCTGATCGGGCAGCACCATGGCTCGGCCTGTCTCGGCCCAGACCCCCTTCCGCGGGCAAAGGCTCCAACCAGACCGACAGGCTGCCCTCAAGCCACCTGCCTTCACGCATACATGGCAGCACCGTGGCACGGCTAGGCCCGGCCTGGCCTGGCGCAGACCTACTTCCATGTGTGGAGGCTCCGACAGGCCCTACCAGCAGCCCTCAAAACGACTGCCTGCACACCTACTCAGCGCAGTGGCCTGGCCCGCATGGCAAAGACCCACTTCCGTGGGTGGAAGCACTGACTGGCCCGACCGGCGGACAATAAGCCGCCTGCCCATGCGCCTGACTGGCAGCGCTGCCGGGAGACACAGCACGGCACGCCCCAGGACACCTTCCGTGGGCGGAGGCACCAACTGTGCTGATTGGCGGCCAATAAGCCACCTTCCAGCACGCCTGCACGACAGCGTGGCCGTGCGGCACAGCCTGGCCAGGCCCAGACCCACTTTCGTGGACGGAGGCACCGACCAGCCTCACCAACTGCCCTCAAGCCACCCACATGGTTGCCTACCTGGCAACGTCACGTCCTGTCTTGGCCTGACCCGGACCAGACCCACTTCCACAGGGAGAGGCACCAACAGGCCTGATTGGCTGCCCTCAAGCCACCTGCCCGCGCTCCTGCTTGAGCAGCACCGCGATTCGGCCTCTCCCACCACAGACCCACTTCAGCTGGCAGAGGCTCCAACAGCCTGACAAGCTGCCCACAAACCACCTGCCTGAACAAATACCTGGCAGCACCGCAGCACAGCATGGTCTGGCCCAGTGCAAACCCATTTCAGAGTGCGGAGGCTCTGACAGGCCCTACCAGCTGCCCTCAAGTCGCCTGCCCGCTCACCTACTCGGTCAGTAAAGTGGCCTGGCCCAGCCCGGTCCAGACACACTTCCGTGGGCAAAGGCACCGATGGCCTGACCTGCTGCCCTCAGAAACCCGCGTGGTTGCCTGTCCGGCATTGCCAGGGCCAGTCTCGGCCTGACCCAGACCAGACCCACTTCCACGGGGAGAGGCAACAAATGGTCCGACCGGCGGCCAACAAGCCACCTGTCTGCACGCCTGCCCGGCAGCGCCGCTGCGCGGTACATCCCGGCCCAGCTCAGACCCGCTTCTGTGGGCGGAGGTTCCACTGGCCCAATCAGCTGCCCTCAAGCAGACTGACCGAGCACCTGTTCAGTCAGCTCTGTGGCCTAGCCCGTTCCAGCCCAGACCCACTTCTGAGGGTGGAGGCATCGAATGGCCGGACCGGCTGCCCAAAAGCCTCCCACGTGGTTGCCTGCCCAGCATCACCACGGCCCATCTCTGCCTACTCAGTCAGCGCAGAGGCTTGTCCTGGCCCGTCCCAGACCCACTACCGTGGACGGAGGCACCAAACAGCCTGACCGGCTGTCCTCAAGACACCCGCGGTTGCCTGCCCGGCATTCCATGGCCCATCTCGGCCTCACCCGGACCAGACCCACTTCCATGGGCAGAGGCACCAACCGGCCTGACTGGTGGCCAACAAGCCACCTGCCCGCGTGCCTGCCTGGCAGCATCACTGCACGGCACAGCTCAGCCCGGCCCAGACCCACTTCCAAGAGCGGAGACTCAGCTGACCCGACCAGCTGCCCTCAAGCTGCCTGCCTGCATGCCTGCCAGGCAGCGCTGCAGCACAGCTCAGCCTAGCCCAGAACCACTTCCCCGGGCAGAGGCTCCAACTAGCCCGACCAGCTGCCCGCCTGTGTGCCTGCTTGGCAGCGATGTGGCACAGCCTGGCCTGGTGCAGACCCACTTCAGCGGGCAGAGGCTCCAACCAGCACGACAAGCTGCACTCAAGCTATCTGCCTGCACGCATACCCGAAAGCACCGCAATTCGGCTCGGTCCAGCCCGGTGCAGACCCACTTCAGCGTGCACAGGGTCCGACAGGCCCTACCAGATGCCCTCAAGCCACCTACCTGCGCACCTACTCAGTCACCGCAGTGGCCTGGCCGAGCACGGCGCAGAGCCACATCCACAGAGCCAGTCGTGACTGGCATGACTGGCGGCCAGTAAGCCACCTGCCCATGGGCCGACCCCGCAGCACCGCCGCAAGACACAGCACGGCCCGGCCCAGACTCACTTCGGTGGCTGGAGGCACTGACTGGCCCAATCGGCAGCCAACAAGCCATCTGCTTGTGAGCCTGCCTGTCAGCGCCACCGCGTGGCACAGCCTGGCCCAGCCCAGACCCACTTCCGTGGGCAGAGGCACCGACAGGCCTTACTGGCTGCCATCAAGCCACATATGTGGATGCCTGCCCGGCATCCCCACGACCCGTCTCAGCCTGACCCGGACCAGACCCACTTCTATGGGCAGAGGCACCAACCCGAACGGCTGCCCTCAAACCACCTGCCCGTGCTCCTGCTCAGGCAGTGCCGCGGCTCGGCCTGTCCTGGCCCAGACACACTTCAGCGGGCAGAGGCTCTGACTGGTATATCAAGGTGACCTCAGCCAATTGCCTGGATGCATACCCGGCAGCACCGCAGTACAGCTCGGTCTGGCACGGTGCAGACACACTTCCACGTGTGGACGCTCTGACAGGCCATACCAGCGGCCCTCAAGCTGCCTGCCCGCGCACCTACTAGGTCAGCGCAGTGGCCTGGCCCAGCCCGGCCCAGACCCAATTCCGTGTGTGGAGGCACTGATGGGCCCGGCCAGAGGCCAATAAGCCACCTGCCTGTGCGCCGACCCAGCAGCGCCACCACAAGACACAGCCCAGCAGGTCCAGACCCACTTCCGTGGGCGGAGGCTCCGCTGGCCCGACCAGCTTCCCTCAAGCTGCCTGCCTGCATGTATACACGACAGCACCACAATTCGGCTCAGTCCAGCCCGGCACAGACCCACTTCCCGTGTGGAGGGTCCGACAGGCCCTACCAACTGTCCTCAAGCTGACTGCCTGTGCACCTACTCGGTCAGCGCAGTGGCCTGGCCTGGCCTGGCACAGACCCACTTCCGTGGGCAGAGGCACCGACTGGCCTGAGCGGCGGCCAATAAGCTGCCTGCCCATGCACCTGCCCGGCAGTGCAGCCGCGAGACACAGCATGACCCGGCCCAGACCCACTTCCATGGGTGGAGGCACTGACTGGCCTGACCAAAGGCCAATAAGCTGCCCACCCTTGCGCCTGCCCCGCAGCGCCGCCACAAGACACAGCACAGCCCCGCCAAGACCCACTTCCGTGGGCAGAGGCTCTGCTGGCCTGACCAGCTTCCCTCAAGCTGCCTTCCTGCATGCCTGCCAGGCAGCACCGCCGCACAGCTCAGCCTGGCCCAGACCCAATTCCCCAGGCAGAGGCTCCAAACTGCCCGACTCGCTGCCCTCATACCGCCCGCCCGTGTGCCTGCTTGGGCAGCTCCTCAGCTCAACATGTCCCGGCCCAGACCCACTTCCATGGGCAGAGGCTCCAACTGGCCTGACAAGCTGCTTCAAGCCACCTGCCTGCATGCATACCCAGCAGTGCCACCGGGCAGCACACCCCAGCCCAGCCCAGACCCACTTCAGAGGGCAGAGGCTCTGACCGGCCCGACAAACTGCCCCCAAACCAGCTGCCTATACGCATACCTGGCAGCACCGCAGCATGGCTCAGTCCAGCCCATCGCAGACCCACTTCCACGAGCAGAGTCTCTGACAGGCCCTACCAGCTGCCATCAAGACCCCTGTCCACTCACCTACTCAGTGCAGTGGCCTGGCCCGTGCATCCCAGACCCACTTCTGTGGGCGGAGGCACCGAATGGCCTGACCAGCTGCCCTCAAATCACCCGCGCGGTTGCCTGCCCGGCATTCCATGGCCCATCTTGGCCTGACCCGGACCAGACCCACTTCTAAGGGCAGAGGCACCAACCGGCCCAACCGGCGGCCAACAAGCTGCCTGCCTGCGCCCTGCCTGGCAGCACCACCGCATGGCACAACCCGGCAGGCCCAGACCCACTTCTGTGTGTGGAGGCTCTGCTGGCCGACCAGCTGCCCTCAAGCTGCCTGCTGTGTACCTGCCAGGCAGCGCCATAGCACAGCTCAGCCTGGCCCAGACCCACTTCCCTGGGCAGAGGCTCCAACCGCCCCGACAGGCTGCCATCATGCAGCCTGCCCATGCACCTACTCAGCAGTGACAAGGCACAAGCCAGCCCAGCTCAGACCCACTTCAGCCAGCAGAGGCTCCGACTGGCACGTCAAGCTGCACTCAAGCCACCTGCCTGCACGCATACATGACAGAACAGCAATTCAGCTCAGACCGGCCCGGCGCAGACCCATTTCCCGTGCGGAGGGTCCAACAGGCCCTACCAGCCGCCCTCAAGCCGACTGCCTGCGCACCTACTCAGTCAGTGCAGTGGCCTGGCCCGGCCTGGCGAAGACCCACTTCCGTGGGCAGAGGAACCAACTGGCCAGAGCGGCAGCCAATAAGCCACCTGCCCGTGCGCCTGCCCGGCAGCACAGCCGCAAGACACAGCACAGCCTGGCCAAGACCCACTTCTGTGGGCAGAGGCTCCGCTGGCCCGACCAGCTTCCCTCAAGCTGCCTGCCTGCATGCATGCCAGGCAGTGCTGCAGCACAGATCAGCCTAGCCCAGACTCAATTCCCCAGGCAGAGGCTCCAAACAGCCCGACTGGCTGCCCTCATGCTGCCCTCCCATGCGCCTGCTTGGGCAGTGCTGTGGCTCAGCATGTCCCAGCCCAGACCCACTTCGTGGGCAGAGGCACCGACTGGCCCGACCGGTGGCCAGTCAGCTGCCTTCCCTTGCACCTGCCCCGCAGCACAGCCGGGAGATACAGCATGGCCCGGCCCAGACCCACTTCCATGGGCGGAGGCACCGACTGGCCCGACCGGTGGCCAATAAGCTGCCTGCCCGCGCGCCTGCCTGGCAGTGCCACCGCGAGACACATCACGGCCCGGCCCAGACCCACTTCTGTGGGCGGAGGCACTGACCAGCCTAACCAGCTGCCCTCAAGCAACCCGTGCAGTTACCTACCTGGCATCCCCATGGCCCATCTCGGCCTGACCCGGACCAGACCCACTACCCCGAGCAGAGGCTCCAACCAGCCCGACCGGCTGCCCTCATGCCGCCCGCCTTGTGTGCCTGATTGGTAGTGCTGCGGCTCGGCCTGTCCTGGCCCAGACCCCCTTCTGCGGGCAGATGCTCCGAAAGGCCCTACCAGCTGCCCTCAAGACGACTGCCTGCGCACCTACTCAGTCAGCGCAGTGGCATGGCCCGTCCCTGCCCAGACCCACTTCCGTGGGTGGAGGCACCAACTGCCCCATCGTTGGCCAATAAGACGCCTGCCTGTACACCTGCCAGGCAGCGTCGCCAGAAGACACAGCATGGCCCGGCCCAGACCCACTTCCGTGGTCGGAGGCACCAACTGGCCCGTCCAGTGGGCAACAAGTCACCTGCCCGTGCACCTGTCCGGCAGCAGCGCTGCCGCGAGGCACATCCCAACCCAACCCACACCCATTTCTGTGGGCGGAGTCTTCGCTGGCATGACCAGCTACCCTCAAGCTGCCTGCCTGCGTGCCTGCCAGGCAGTGCCGTGGCACAGCTCAGCCTAGCCCAGACCCAATTCCCCGGACAGAGGCTCCCACCGGCCCGACCGGCTGCCCTCATGCCCCCCGCCCGTGTGTCTGCTAGGCAGCGACGCAGCTTGGCCTGTCCTGGCCCAGACCCACTTCCGCAGGCAGAGGATCCGATGAGCCTGACATGTTGCCCTCAAGCCACCTGCCTGCACGCATACCCGGCAGCACTGCGGCACGGCTTGGCCCAGCGCAGACCAACTTCCACGAGCGGAGGCTCTGACAGACCCTAGCAGCTGCCCTCAAGCCGACTGCCTGCGCACCTACTCAGTCAGCGCAGTGGCCTGGCCCAGCCCAGCCCAGACCCACTTCCGTGGGCAGAGGCATCTACTGGCCCCACCAGCGGCCAGTAAGCCGCCTGCCCATGCACCTTCCTGGCAGTGCCGCCAGGAGACACAGCATGGCCCAGACCAAACCCATTTCCATGGGCGGAGGCAACGACTGGCCCGACCGGTGGCTGCCCTGCAGCACAGCAACACCCACCCCAAACCCAATTCCGTGGGCGGAGGCTCCGCTGCCCTCAAGCTGCCTGCCTGTGTGACTGCCAGGCAGCGCCGCGACACAGCTGAGATTGGCACAGACCCACCTCCCCAGGCAGAAGCTCCAACCGGCCTGACCGGGTGCCCTCATGCTGCCCACCTGTTCACCTGCTCGGCTGCTCCGCGGCTTGGCCTGTCCCGGCCCAGACCCTCTACCATGGGCAGTGGCTCCTACCGGCCCGAGAGGTTGCCCTCAAGCCACCTGCCTGCATGCATACCAGGCAGCGCACGGCTTGGCACGGCCCGGCACAGACCCACTTTGATGTTCAGTCTCAGACAGGCCCTACCAGCTGCCCTCAAGACAACTGCCCACGCACCAATCAGTCAGCACAGTGGCTTGGCCCGTCCCAGCCCAGACTCACTTCCGTGGGCAGAGGCACTGACTGGCTGGACCAGCAGCCAATAAGCTGCATGCCCATGACCCTGCCCGGCAACACCACCAGGAGTCACATCACGGCCCAGCCCACACCCACTTCCGTGGGCGGAGGGACCGACTGGGCTGACCGGTGGCCAACAAGCCACCTGCCCATGTGCCAGCCCAGCAGCACCGCCACGCGGCACAGCCCAGCACAGCCCAGACCCACTTCCATGGACGGAGGCACCAACTGGTTAGGGTTAGGGTTAGGGTTAGGGTTAGGGTTAGGGTTAGGTTAGGGTTAGGGTTAGGTTAGGGTTAGGGTTGCCCTCAAGCCACCTGCGCAGTTGCCTGCCCGGCATCACCACGCCCCATTTCGGCCTGACCTGGACCAGACTCACTTCCATTGGCAGAGACACCAACTGGCCCGACCGGCTATACTCAAGTTGTCCGCCCGTGCTCTCGCTCGGGCAGCACCTTGGCTCCTCTTGTCTCGGTCCAGACCCACTTCCATGGTATAGGCCATGACAGGCATGACAGGCTGCACTCAAGCCATTTTCCTGCATGCACACCCAGCTGCACCACAGCTCGGCTCTATCAGGCCCAGCATAGACCCAATTCTGCATTCAGAGGCTCCAACAGTCTCTTCCAGCTGCCCTCAATCCACCTACCCATGCACCTGCTCGGTCAGTGCAGTGGCCTGGTCTGGCCTGGCCCTTCCCAGACCCACATCCATAGGCAGAGGCACCGAATGGCCCGACAGGCGGCCAACAAGCTGCCTGACCATGCGCCTGTCCGGCAGCACCACTACGCGTTACAGCCTGGCCCTGCCCAGACCCACTTCCATGGATGGAGGCTCCACTGGCCCGACCAGCTGCCCTCAAGACACCTGCCTGCACACATACCCAGCAACACTGCAGCACGACTCGTTCTGGCCCGTTTCAGTCCCATTTCCACGTGCGGAGTCTCCGATAGGCCCTACCAGCTGCCCTCAAGCCGCCTTCCTGCATGCCTGCCAGGCAGCGCCTCGGCACAGCTCATCTTGGCCCAGAACCACTTCCCCGGGCGGAGGCTCCAACCAGCCCGATAGGCTGCCCTCATGCCGCCCACCCGTGCACCTGCTCGGGCAGTGCCACGGCTCGGCCTGTCCTGGCCCAGACCCACTTCAGTGGGCAGAGTCTCCCAACAGCCCAACACGCTGCCCTCAAGCCACCTGCATGCACGCATACCCAGAAGCACCGTGGCATGGCTCGGCCCAGCGCAGACCCACTTCCACATGCGGAGGCTCTGACAGGCCCTACCAGCTGCCCTCAAGCCGCCTGCTCACGCTCCTACTTGGTCAGTGCAGTGACCTGGCCCGGCATGGCCCAGACCCACTTCCGTGGGTGGAGGCACCCACTGACCTGATCGGTGGCCAATAAGCTGCCTGCCCGTGCGCCTACCCAGCAAAGTATCCGGGAGACACAGTACTGTTGTTTTAACCGGGGCTGGCTTCACGGGCAGGTAACAGAGACGACCAGAAACACATGGCTGAGCTGAGAATGCAGTTTAATCTTTATTCAGGAGCGGGCAAACATGTGCTATCCTGTCTTTCTCCTCTGGCGGCAGAGAGGGACTCCTAAACTAATCACCACACAGATCTTTCCTGCATCCTTCTCCTCTGGTGGCTGCAGCAGGAACTCAGGAAGTATGTAGGGTAGGGGGCGGGGAGAAGGGATTAGCGCAAAAACTAGCAAGGGCCAAACCAAATCTCCCAGCAGGGGAGAGCAAGACCAAACCAATGTTAAGCATAGCAACAATTCCCCCTTTTCTTTTTAACTAAATGACCATAGTATCAGAAGTGTGAGGTGAACAGAAACCTATATCTGTCAGGCTGAGCTTCATTGACAGGAGACAGAAGACCAGGGACTCATAGTTGAGCTGTAGGCAGTATCTCTTTATTCATGCAGGACGCAGCACAATCTATACTAAGCTAAGCTAAACTAAACTAAAAACTACAAACAATCTTGTCCTTATAAATATACTAGCCCAGTAGGGTGGGAACAGGATGCGACACAGAGAGGGTGGAGAGAAAAGTGACTGGTGAAAATCAGGGTATGACAAGGAGAGGGGGCAGAGCAGGCGAGAATTCTATCCCTGAACTACCAATGCCCCGGAGGGAGGGTGGTGCTTGTTAACAGAGGTTATGTAAATAGAATACAGTGTTATGTAAATAGCAGGGGGGATTAAACCAAATGAAACAGAATGGGTTTTTTAAAGCATACCAACATATATCGTACAGGCATTTTCAAAAAGAAACTGTCACAAACATGGAGGAACATGTAAGCGAGCAACAAGAAACAGTGTGCTGCCAAGGGAAGGCCTGAGGGGGGCGTTTTTGCCTCTGGGCAAGACTTTATCAGCTAAAAACCATTTCCTGCCTCTGGGGGCTTCTATTGCCTCTGGGGGGCGTTACTTGTCTCGACGGGCATTACCTAGTATAGGGGCGTATGGCCTAGAGTCCGAAGGCAGCTGGCTGCAGTCAGTCTTTGAGAAACCCAGCAGCATAAAGGGAAGCTGCTAGTTTTGTGCAAAGTGTCCAAGAGGTGTACCATGAGTCCGATAGAAGTGCCAGTTCAAAGCAGATGTCCACTGAAGAATTGCCAGGGGGTGAATTGTTGTATGTCTGTCTCGATGGGATATGTCAGCCATCGGAATTCCGCTTTTCTGTAGAGAATTTGACTGCTGCAATTAACTTACTATGAAACAAAACTTGTAGCAGGTTAGTTTACCACAATTGATAACTCTATTACAATTGGAAGTCTTTTTTAGTATGATTTTAGGGTTGTTTAAAGTTTAAACAATAAAATGTGGAAAGGTTAAACAGAAGAACCATGGGAAAAAAACCTAAGGCATGAGAATCATTAGCATAACCATTGTGCAATCTACCATTTCTAATTGAGAAGGATTCGAGATTTTTACATGTCAACAAGTCTATTTAACCTTTTGTTACACCCATTGAAGATGGAGACACACCCTAAGAGTGTGCAGGTTTTTTTTAAGACTAACTTAGTTAAAATATATTGATTTTTAACTAATTTTTAACTCAGACTTTAAATGTAGGTTAATTTTACCTTTATGAGAACTATGTTGAAAACCTTTTTCATTTAACTCTGTGTGGTAAGAATATAGTCTTAAAGTTACATTTTTAACCTTAATGTTTACCAAACTTTAAACACACACATAAACATGGTCTTGAATACACAAGGAGGAAAACTTTTGTTATGAAGACATGTCATTTTAAACCCAAGTTTAGATCTATACTGTCTTAGCCATTTGGGGAGTGCGTTGTCCAGCGGTGGCTTCTTGCGCAACTTCAGCTCCAGAAATTGTAGGTAACGATCTCTGCAGGAATCCCTGTACATTCTAGCTTTTCTGACTTCAGAGCCGAGTTGGGGATCTCGGCCAGGGGGCCCAGTTTTGGCAGGGAGCCCGCGGTCTCTGGGTGGTCCAGGATCTGTCCAGACTTCATAGCAGGAGGGCGGGCAGGGCTGGCCGTGCAGAAGGCACGGGCCGAGGTGTCCCAAGGTAGCGGCCAGGATGGGCTGCAGCCCTGCCTGCCATGCTTGCTGCCCTGCTCTCGGCAGCCAAGCAGCTTGGGGGGAGCCCACACCCAATGCCCCATGCCATGTGGTGGAAAGCCAGCTCATGCGGGCTGGCGTTGGGCTCCTGCGGACTGGAGTTGGGCGGAAACCACAGAGTGGTCCAGAGATAAATGTTCCAGTGCCCCGACCAGCAGGGCGGTGAACAGGGGCTAGGAACCCAATGAGACCTGAAATGACAGGGACACGAGACATGAAGAATGACAGCAAGACAAGTTTCTGATCAAGCTGTAAAATTTTATTGTGAACACAGGCATTATAAGGCTTTGGGGAAGGAGAGGGAATGCTGGAGGAGGGGGAAGGGGAGCAAACTTCAAAGAGGAATGTTCCTTGCAACAAATGGTGGAAACCAAACTGTGTGTTGACTCACTTGTGTTGACTCACTTGATTACTGATAAATGGTTTACCTAAGGGGAAATGGCCTGCCCAGGGGGGAATTAACCTTGTCTTGAGGGGTTCCGTTGTCTCAAAGCTTATCATCTATAAAGCAGAGAAATGGCTCCTGGCATTCCAGAAACAGTGAAACAGTCTCGTGCAGAAAGGGCAGAGGCCTTTGGAGATCTCTTCACAAGCAGAAGGCCATAGTGCATAGGTAGCCAAATCGTCACTTATCTGGGGGATGGGCAGGTCACGTCCCACGTTGTAGGCGCCATATGTTGTTTTTAACTGGGCTGGCTTCATGGGTGGGTAACAGAGACAACCAGAGACACACGGCTGAGCTGAGAATGCAGTTTAATCTTTATTCACGAGCGGGCAAACATGTGCTATCCTGTCTTTCTCCTCCGGCGGCAGCAGAAACTCCTAAACTAATCACCACACAGATCTGTCCTCCATCCTTCTCCTCCGGCGGCTGTGGCAGGAACTCAGGAAGTACATAGGGTAGGGGGCAGGGAGAAGGGAGTAGCACGAAACTAGCAAGGGCTAAACCAAATCTCCTGGAGGTGGGGGGGGGAGTGAGACCAAACCAATGTACCAGAAAAGACCATGTAAATAGACCACAATTACAAGCAATGTAACAGAAGCAGAACTATATCCCAGAAGCAGAAATAGAAAGATACCAACACAGTATGGCCCGGCCCAGACCCACTTCCATGGGCGGAGGCACTGACTGGCCCAACCAGCAGCCAACAAGCCACCTGCCTGTGCACCTACCGGGCAGCGCCGCCACGCGGCACAGCCCAGCCTGACCTAGACCCACTTCCGTGGGCAGAGGCACCGACCAGCCTGACCAGCTGCCCTCAAGCCAACCCCGTGGTTGCCTGCCTGGCATAGCCACGGCCTGTCTCAGTGTAACCCAGACTAGACCTACTTCCACGGGCAGAGGTACCAACCGGCATGACCGGCTGCCCTCAAGCCGACCACCTGTGCTCCTGCTCAGGCAGTGCCACGGCTTGGCCTGTCACGGCCCAGACCCATTTCAGCGGCCCAGGCTCAGACCAGCCCGACAAGCTGACCTCAAGCCACCTGCCTGCACTCATACATGGCAGCACCATGGCACGGCTCGGTCGGGCCTGGAGTAGACTCACTTCCGCGAGTAGAGGCACCAACAGCCCCTACCAGCTGCCCTCAAGGCATCTACCCGCACAACTACTCGGTCAGCACAGTCGCCTTGCCCGGCCCGGCCCAGCCCAGACCCACTTCCATGGGTGGAGGCACTGACTGGCCTGACCGGTGACCAATGAGCAACCTGCCCATGTGCCTTCCTGGCAGTGCCACCATGAAACACAGCACAGCCAGGCCCAGACACATTTCTGTGGGCAGAGGCACTGACACACCTGACCGGCAGCCAACAAGAGGCCTGCCTGCACACATGTCCGGCAGCGATACCATGCAATGAGACACAGCCCAGCCCGACCTAGACCCACTTCAATGGGTGGAGGCTCCGCTGGCCAGACCAGCTGCCCTCAAGCTGCCTGCCTGTGTGCCTGCCAGGCAGCGCCACGGACAGCTCAGCCTGTCCCAGACCCACTCCCCGGGCAGAGGCTCCAACCAGCCTGACCAGTGGCCCTCATGCGCCCACCCATGCACCTGCTCGGCAGCCCCATGGCTCAGCCTGTCTCGGCCCAGACCTACTTAAGCGGGCAGAGGCTCGGACCAGCCCGACAGGCTGCCCTCAAGCCACCTGCTTGCATGCATACCCATCAGCACTGCAGCACGGCCCGGCCTGGTGCAGACCCACATCCATGTTCGGAGACTCCGACAGGCCCTACCACTGCTATCAAGCCGACTGCCCACGCACCTACTCAGTCAGTGCAGTGGCCTTGCCCAGCCCGGCCCATACCCACTTCTGTGGGCGAAGGCTCTGCTGGCCCAAACAGCAGCCCTCAAGCTGCCTGCCTGCGTGCCTGCCACACAGCACCATGGCACAGCTCAGCCTGTCCCAGACCCAATTCCCTGGGCTGAGGCTCCAACCACCCTGACCGGCTGCCCTCATGCCTCCCTCCCGTGCTCCTGCTCGGACAGTGCCGCAGCTCACCTTATCCCGGCCCAGACCCACTTCCATGGGCAGAGGCTCTGACAGGCCCGGCAGGCTGCCCTCAAGCCACCTGCCTGCACACATACCCGACAGAACCGAGCACTGCTCGGCCCGGCCCAGAGCAGACCCACTTCCATGTGCGGAGGCTCCGACAAGCCATGCCAGTTGCCCTCAAGCTGACTGCCTGCACACCTACTCAGTCAGCACAGTGGCCTGGCCCGGCCCGGCCCAGAACCACTTTTGTGGGCGGAGGCACCAACTGGCTCGACCGGCGGCCAATAAGACACCTGCCAGTGTGCCTGCCCAGCAGCGCCACCACGAGACACAGCACGGCCCATTCCAGACACTCTTCCGTGGGTGGAGGCTCCGCTGGCCTGACCAGCTTCCCTCAAGCTGCCTGCCTGCAAGGCAGTGCTGTGGCACAGCTCAACCTGCCCATACCCACTTCCCCAGGCAGATGTTCCAGCTGGCCACACTGGCTGTCCTCATGCTGCCCGCATGTGTCACAGCTCTCCGGTCCTGGCCCAGACCCACTTCCATGGGCAGAGGCTCCGACCGGCCCCACAGGCTGCCCTCAAGCCACCTGCCTGCACACATAACAGGCAGCACCATGGCACGGTTCGGCCCAGACCAGCGCAGACCCAATTCCACGTGCGAAGGCTCTGACAGGCCTTACCAACTGCCCTCAAACGGACTGCCTGTGCACCTACTCAGTCAGCGAAGTGGCCTGGCTTGGCCTGGCCCAGACACACTTCCGTGGGCGAAGGCACCAACTGTCCCGACTGGAGGCCAATAAGTCGCCTGCCCATGTGCCTACCCGGTGGCGCCACCAGGAGACACAGCATGGCCCAGACCAGACCCACTTCCATGGGTGGAGGCATGGACTGGCCCGACCGGCAGCCAACAAGCTGCCTGCACATGCAACTTCCTGGCAGCGCCGCCGTGCGGCATAGCCTGTCCCAGCCCAGACCATTTCCATAGGCGGTGGCACTGACCGGCCTGACAGGCTGCCCTAAAGCTACCCGCATCTCCCCCTTTCCTTTTATCTAATGCCCAGGGCAACAGTGTGTAAAGTCTATGAACTACTCAGGGTCAGTCTATGAAAAACCAGCAACGTGAAGGGAAGGAAGCTGCTGTAAAATTGTCTAAAGTGTCCAAAGGGTATATCAGCAAGTCCGATAGAAGTCTCAGTCCAAAGTAGGCAACTAGGGGGAGAAATGGCAGGGGATGAAATGCTGCATGAGGAAGGTCAGCCTCTGGAATTCCTCTTTTCTGTAGATTGTGAGCTGGAACCGCCAAAACGTGACAGGCAAAGCAGAAGATGGAAAGGCAGACAGGCAGTAAAAAAGTTCTGTCCTTGGAGTCTGTGAATCAGGTTCTTCAGATCGCGTCAGGTGACATCTAGGGTTTCTGTGGGGGGGGGGGGGGTGTGCCACTGTAGTCGTGCCATCTAGTGGGTGACGTCAGCATGTGCAGGGGTCCAGATGGTTTTTTACAGGATTCCTGTGGAAGAAACACAAACAATCTGCTTCTCGTGGTTAGCAGGGCATCTGATTTAAATGCTTTATAGAAAAAGAGGTTTGGTGCCTTAGCCAACTGAGTATTGGGGGATGTATTTTTCCTATTAATTTATTATTATATATTCATGGGGAAAAAGAACTTATCTTTTAACAAAGACTCTAAGGTGTAGGGAAGCAGGAACTATCTTATCCCTTTTTTTTGGTATCTTGCCTTTTGTTGCCCTAGTTGTTTTATTGTTGTAATTATATTGTTGTTATTGCTGATATTGTGGTTGTTGGATAGAGCAGAGAGAAATGGAAAGAGGATGGGAAGACAGGGGGAGAGAAAGACACCTGTAGACCTGCTTCACCACCCGTGAAGTGATTCCCCTGCAGGTGAGGAGTTGGGGGCTCAAACTGTGATCCTCAAGCCAGTTCTTGCACTTAGCGCCACCTGCGCTACACCCGCTGCACCACCGCCTGATTCCCAGGAACTATCTTTTAACATAAACTCTATGGCCATGCCAATAGCAACCTTGAGGGCACACGTGGCTCCCCACATGTCCCCCTGTCTTATATCATGTTTTGATGTTTGGCAGACTTTGTTTTGTGGCAGGGTGGACTGTGCCTGTCTTAGGTTGGGGATCAGCCTTCCATCTTACCCGTCATTGGAATACCTGGTCATTTTTGCCCAGTAGTACCAGGTGCCCTGTCTTAGGTTGACTGGATAGCGCTAGTTTCCTCTTACCCATCATTGGATAGTCATCCCTCTACAAGGTGGATGTTCTGATGGAGGGGGGCAAATCCTCCACAGCAACTCAATATTCTGCCATGTCCAGCCTATGATAGTGAGTTTGTATAGGTTGCATCTTTATGGCATCAATTTGTTGCCACAAAAGGCCATGAGCTTGTTAAGAATTATAGGACCATGGTCTGGGAGGTGTCACAATGGATAAGGCGTTAGACTCTCAAGCGTGAGGTCCCAAGTTCGATCCCTGGCAGCACATGTACCAGAAAGATATCTGGTTCTTTCTCTTTCCTCCTCTCTTTCTCATTAATAAATAAATTAAAATGTTGAAAAAAAGAATTATAGGACCTATTGTGAGCAGAAGAAGTAAAACAAGCTAGGGTCCCACAAATAAGGGTAGACAGGTAAGGAAGGGGGAATGTATCCATTGGTATGAAGAGGTAGGATCATATCTTAAGTCTAAGGGAATCAGGCAGTGGATGTGATGTCCAGGGGAACAGCCATTTGTCTTTGGGGGTAATAAAGGATGTCTGTGGCATGGGTGATGTTATAAAGGGAAACATCTTTAAATTGTTGGCTGACAAAGGCAGGCCTATGGTGGCAAGACAAGATACACCAGTTTAGTGTACAAGAATATGTGAATGTTGTTAATTCACATAGGTTGGATATGGAGGAACTTCTTACAGTTTAATACCTTACCATATGAACAGATGATTCCTCATATGAAGGCTTGATAGCTGTAATCACTTACTTGTGAAAAACAATAAAACTTGTAACAAGTTAGAGGTTTACTATAATTGACTTTGGACTATAAACAGACTCAGGTTACTTAGAGAGTTAACGCATGTTAGTGACAATGGTTTTAACATTTAGAGTACTCTGAGCAGATGGGTCATACAAAAATTTTTGGTCATTCAACACACTCATTCACAAAACACAACTCGCCAGTCATAACATAAGACATTCAGGGAAGGGGTAGGAGAGAGGGCTCTGTGAGCCAACTTTTGTAGGTTCTGCCGTGTCATATTATGGATCCTGGGATGTATCCTGCATCTAGTCCTCTTGTATTATTTCTAGTTCTTCAGGGATAACAGTGCCATCATGAGGGTATTGTTGGACATGGCGGGCAGGAACCCAGACAGGTTTAGAGTAATTATGAGGGAAAATGCATGCAAAACCTCTTCCCATGGTCAATAGAGGGTCAGGCCCTTTCCAAATTTTATCAAGTGGGTCTTTCCATTTGACCTTAATAGATGGGAGAGTAGATGGTGTTTGCCAGTGAAGAATAATAGGAGGTAAGTCCGAGTTATTGTAAATATTAAAGAGATTTAACGTAGTTAAGGCTTTTGCTAGCTGGATATTGGGGGGGTACATTCCTCCTTTATCTTTATTTAATTGAGCCTTAAGGGTTTGATGGGCCCTCTAGACAATGCCTTGTCCCTGTGGATTATAGGGAATGCCTGTGGTATGAGTAATGTTCCAGAGGGAACAAAAATCTTTAAATTGTTTGCTGATAAACACATGTCCATTGTCAGTTTTCAGTTGAAGAGGTAAGCCTATCACAGCAAAACAGGAGAGCATATGGCTTATAAGCTTTTTAGAGCTTTCTCCTGTCTGAGCTGTTGCCCACATAAATTTAGAAAAGGTATCAATTGAGACAAACACATATTTTTGTTTGCCAAAGTTGGATATGTGGGTGACATCAATTTGCCAAATAGCTTTTAAGTCATGGGGGTTAAACCCAAGAGTCTGAATAGCAGGTGTTTTTTATGAGACTTGCACAGGAAGAGCATGTAGCTAGGATATGTTTTAATTGTGGTAATGGAACATCAGGAAATTGAGCTCGAAGGCCTTTAAGATTAACATGGGTTAGGGAATGAAAGTCAGCAGGATCAGAGACAGAGACTAGGAGAGCTCCTGTGGAGGCAAGGCGGTCAGCTGCAGCATTACCTTCAGACAGGAAACCAGGAAGAGGGCTGAGGGAACGAAGGTGCTGAATATATGTGGTTGGGTTCAATAAGAGAGTATAGAGGCAATTTGAATCAAAAGAGGGGAAAGTGGGGTGTCATCAATTTTCACATAGGAATGAGCAAGCCATGGAAGTAAGTTAACAGTATACACACTGTCAGGAAAAAGGTTGAAGGATTCTGGTACAGCTTTTAATGCAAGGAAAACAGCATAAAGTTCTTTGTACTGAAGGGAATTCTCAGGAAGCTCAGTAAAGAGAGGTTTAGGGGGTTGTTTGTCCAGGTAATATATAAGGGCAGAAGCTCCCTTTTTCCCACCATCAGTGAAGACTGTAGGAGCAGAAGGAATGGGATCTTGAGAGAAAAGTTTAGTTGCTAGTAGAGGCAAAAGAGGCAAAGAACCTATTTATTAGAAGGAAAATGGTTATCTATTTGTCCTTGAAACCCCACAAAGCTTATGGCAAAGCGGGAATGATGGCGTATGAGCCACTCTGTATCTGTGAGAGAATAGGGCAGAATAATTAAATCCGGTTCTTTCCCTAAGACCTGCACAGACCTATTTCTCCCTTGGCGAACCATGAACGCTAATGCATCTATCTCAGTGAGGAGTCTTGGAGCTCCTCCTACTGGCGTGTGAAGCCACTCAAGAACCCCATGGTCTTGCCACAATGCCCCTACTACTGTGGGGGTGGAGTTGAAGATTAGAAGGTTTACTGGAGAGGAGGGGGAGAATCAAACAAGGTGCATGTCCTGGAGGGCCTGGTTAACCCTTTCCAGTGCCAAGGAGGCCTCGAGAGTTAACTTACGTTTTGAGGAGGGCTGTTTGTTTCCTTTTAGCAGGTCAAACAGTGGTTGGAGGCAGCTTGTAGGCAGATAGAGATACCGCCCAAGCCAATTTAAATTTCCTAGAAAACTTTGTAAAGAAGAGTAAGGTTAGAAGGAAAGGTGACATTAGGTTTTAAGGGACGAATTTACATTAGAGAAATCTCTGAACCTAGAAAAGATATTGGAGGAATTAGCTGTATCTTTTCAGGAGCCACATTAAGGCTGCTTTTCTTTAATGCAGGAAGGAATGAGAAAATCACGTAGGGCACAGAGATCTGTATCTGATTTTCCCCACATTAATACGTCATCCATGTAATGAAAAACATTAAGGCCCTTATGGATATATGGAAAAAAGGGCAGATTTAACAGCCTCTTGACAAATTGTAGGACTATTGGCCATGCCCTGGGGCAGCACTACCCATTCAAATCTATCAACAGGGCTGGCGTTATTAATAGAAGGAACAGAGAAGGCAAAACGTTTACAATCTTGCGGATGCAAGGGAATAGAGAAAAAAAATCTTGTATATCAATAGCTATGATTGGAATTCCTGTGGGAATTGCAGAAGCAAGAGGCAAACCCCTTTGGGGGGAGCCCCAGACCTGCATGGCTTTATTTACGGCATGGAGATCTTGAAGGAGGCGCCATTTTCCTGAGTGCTTTTTAATCACAAAGACAGGAGTATTCCATGGGCTTCGAGAATGGCGAATGTGTCCCAAGGACAACTGCTCTTGGACGAGCTCTTTTAAAATTTCTAGTTTATCCCTAGGTAAAGGCCACTGTTCCACCCAGACAGGATCATTAGAAAGCCAGCTTAAGCGGGTGTTTGGCTACGAACAGTGGCATTTAGTATTGGGGATGCTGATTAGACCTGGTCTCGCGGGAATGAGTGTTACACTCTGCAGAGGCATCTGTGGATATCCTAACATCAAGATATTCCAGAATATCCCTGCCCAGTAGGTTGGTGCTAATATCAGCTGCCAAAAGGCGTAAGTGTCCGGTAGAACCTTCTGGGTCTTCCCACATGAGCGAGTCTCATGTGCGAAATGATTGGGTCACCCCTCCTACTCCATGTATACTGGGTCCAGGGATAAGTTCCCAATCTTGGGGAACCTCTTCTTGCCTTAAAATCGTCTTTGCTGCCCCCGTGTCAATCAAAAATTTAAAAGGAATATTGCCAATCTTTACTGTCATAGAAGGGTGACCTCATTCTAAAACAGGAGTGGTCCACAAAATCTCAGGCCCCGAATTTGTACCATTTAGGGGTGAACCATCTTTATGAAATTGGGACCAACAATCTCTCTTCCAATGAAACCCCTTATGGCATCTTGGACAAACAGTACGTGGCCTCTGGCTCCCTGACTGAAAGCAGGGTTGCTCTGACTGGAGGCGTGGTCACTCTAACTGGAGGCAGGGTTTCCCTGACTGGAGGCGTGGTCGCAGCTTATCAGGACATTGGTTACGCCAATGTCCTTAGCGACCGCACTGAAAGCAGGCCCGTTGTGATTACGTGGGGTAACTGCATAAACCTGTGTTGTAGCGGGTGCCCCATAACTACCTGATGTATGTTCCTGTCTTGCTAAAATCCAATTATCTGGGTGTAGATGTTTAAGATTAAGGCATGCCTGACAGAACTGTGGTATCATGCCTTCCCAGACAATAGAGCGCAGGAGTAGTGAGCAGACATCAGGATTATAAACCTTTCTCTCTAAGTTTGTCTTCACCTTTGAGATGAAGCTCCCTAATGATTCGTCAGTGCCTTGGCGAAGAGAGTTAATGGGAACTGACGAATTTACATTGGGTGGGGTCACCCTTTCCCATGCTTGTGTTGTGCAGATGCGTACCTGTTCAAAATAACCAGTTGGAAACCTGGCTTCTGCCTGCTGAGCTCCAGATTCATAAGCTCCTTCTCCAAACAAAGCATCAGAATCCCATTCTACCTGTTTGTTACTATTTTCCTGCAACTGTCTAGAGCACTCATTGTGGAAGCATGCCTTCCACTGTAGGTAGAGGGGGTCTGGGAGTGCAGCACGAGCCAGGTCCTTCCAATACTGTGGCGTGTTAAGATGGTGGTAAAAACTCCTTAAAATGGACTTGGTCCATGGAGAGTGCATTCTGTCCTCCCTGACCGCTTGCCTGAGTGCTCCGAATTCTGTAGAGGAATATGGCTGCCACGGCTGAGGGTTTTGTTCTGAAGGGGCCACGTTTAACGGGAAGGTGTGGATTTGGTCCTATGAGGAGAGGGAGATACAGAAGTGGAAGGTGCCATGGAAACTGCTGTAGTGGCCGCAGGGGAAACTGAACGCATATCTATGGGGATGGAGCTCTCGGGATGGACTGTACATGGTTTAAAGTCCTTCAATGCTGAAAAAATATCCTTTAACTCCCGTACCTCAGCCACTAGGTCTCTTAATGATGATGTATCAGCAGGGGGTGGGGTCAGAGAAGCAGAAGCCTCAGGGGAAGCCAAAACTGGGGCGGTAGGAGGAGGGGCTAGAGAACTGGAAGCCTCAGGGGAAGCAGGGGGCGGGGCCAGAGAAGCAGAAGGAACTGAACACGTGTCTGCCACAGAAGGAACCAAACACGTGTCTGCAGAAGGAGCCAAACACGTGTCTGCAGGGACAGCGGGTGAAGGGGTCATGGAAGCCGCAGAAGGAACTGAGCACATGTCTGCAGGGATAGAAGTTTGGGTGCTGACTGCAAATCGCTTTGGGTGTTTAGGTTGTAAGCACATATCTCTTAACTCTTGTATCTCAGGAGAAGCTGAACCCTGGGCTGCAGGGGGCGGGGTCGAAGGAGGAGCTTCTGAACACGTGTACATGTCTGTGGGAATGGAAGTTCTGGGTCTATCTGTTGATCACTGAGGGCGTCTGAGTCTTAAGCACATGTGCTTTAACTCTCGTATCTCAGCCTCAAGGTCACTTATCCTCATGGCAGACCACGTTGTACATATCTTGTAAGTGGCAACTACAGTTATAAAAATCCAAGGGGTAGTGAAAATTAAACTGTCTGTGAGAGCGCGAATCTGTCCCAGGGCAGAAGGAGATAATAACTGGGACACCTCCTCATAAAACGAAAAAATTCCCATGGTGAAGGGAAACGCGGGCCCACAGAGGTGGGCGGATGCCACTTACCTGTGTCTGGGTGGCTTTCGGGGACCTCAGGCCGGGCCACCCAGTGGGGCATGGATGCGGAACACGATGGGCACCAGATGTTGTTGTGCGCGGGCCGCAGAGAAGAGAAAGAGGAGGGGTCTGGAGCGAAGAGGAAACACAAATCTTTATTTGCGCTGGCACCTCAGAGTTGGGTGCTACAGAAGCAGGTTGGGCCACGTGGAGGTAGCGAAAATGGACGCCTCACGCAGCAACCTTTCCTGCGTCTGAACACTGGAGTGAAGCGCTGGCAAGAGAACGAGGTGTAGAAGAAGGGCTTTTATAGGAGTAGCTTTCGCGAGAATGGGAAGGGGGAGGAGTAACCATAGCACTCCAGGATAGGATAACTCTCATGAGAATGGGAGGGGGAAGGAGTAACCAAAGCACTCCAAATATCATGGGGATATAGACAATGCCCTGAGGGCACAACATGGCTGAACAGGCACTCCGAGAATGTCCCAACTCTTGCGGGAACTAACAGTAGCCTGAGGGGACAACATGGCAGATGTGACTGCATTGGCACAATTTCCCAGCACCAACTGGCCTGTCCAGTGGCCAATAAACTGCCTGCCCGGCAGTGCCGCCGTGAGATACAGCATGGCCCGGCCCAGACACACTTCCGTGTGCGGAGGCACCGACTGGCCTGACCAGTTGCCAACAAGCCGCCTGCCCATGCGCCTACCCAGAATTGCTGCCACTGGGCACAGCCCGCCCCAGCCCAGACCCACTTCCGTGGGCAGAGGCACCAACTGGCCTGACCGGCTGCCCTCAAGCCAACTGCGCGGTTGCCTGCCCTGCATCACCATGGCCAGTGTCAGCTTGACCCAGACCAGACCCACTTCCATGGGCAGAGGCACCAACCAGTCTGACCGGCTGCCCTCAAACCGCCCACCCACATTCCTGCTTGGGCAGTGCCACGGCTCGGCCTGTCCTGGCCCAGACCCACTGCAGCGGGCAGCGGCTCTGACTGGCCTGACAAGCTGGCCTCAAGCCACCTGCTTGCATGCATACCCGGCAGCACCATGGCACGGCTCAGTCCGGTCCGACGCAAACCCACTTCAGCATGCGGAGGCTCTGACAAGCCCTACCAGCTGCCCTCAAGCCGCCTGCCAGTGCACCTACTCGGTCAGCACAGTGGCCTGGCCTGACCCGGCCCAGACCCACTTCCTTGGGCATAGGCACCGACTGGCCAGACTGGCGGCCAATAAGCCACCTGCCCACGCACCTGCCTGGCAGCGCCACTGCGAGGCACAGCAGGGCCCAGCCCAGGCTCACTTCTGTGTGTGGAGGAAACAACTGGCATGACCAGCGGCCAACATGCTGCCTGCCAGTGAGACTTCCCGGCAGCATCACCGCGTGGCACAGCCCGGCCAGGCCCAGAACGATTTCCATGGACGGAGGCTCCGCTGGCCCGACCAGCTTCCCTCAAGCTGCCTGCCTGTGTGCCTGCCAGGCAGTGCTGCGGCATAGCTCAGCCTGGCCCAGACTCTCATCTTCGGGCAGAGGCTCAGACCAGCCCGACAGACTGCCCTCAAATCACCTGCCTGCATGCATACCAGGCAGCATTGTGACACGGCTCAGCCTGGCCCAGCACAGACCCACTTCCACGTGCTGAGACTCTGACAGGCCCTACCAGCTGCACTCAAACCGACTGCCTGTGCACCTACTTGGCACAGTGGCCTGGCCTGACCCAGACTCACTTCCGTGGGCGGAGGAACCAACTGGCTCAACCAGTGACCAACAAGTAACCTGCCGCATGCCTGCCTGGCAGCCCTGCTGCATGGCACAACCCGGCCCGGCCCAGACCCACTTCTGTGGGTGGAGGCACCTCCTGGCCAGAACAGCTGTCCTGAACCCACCTGCGTGGTTGCCTACCTGGCATCATCACAGCCCGTCTTGGCCACCTGGACCAGACCCACTTCCATGGGTGGAGGCTCAGACCGGCCCAACCAGCTGCCTGAAGACTTGGCCCGGCAGCCGCACAAGCAGTGCCACAGTGTGGCTCACCCTGGCCCGGCCCAGACTACCCACTTCCACATGTGGAGGCTCAGACAGGCCCTACCATCTGCCCTCAAGCCACCTGCCCGCGCACCTACTCGGTCAGCGCAGTGGCCTGGCTCATCCTGGCCCAGACCCACTTCTGTGGGCGGAGGCACCTACAGACCTGACTGGCGGCCAATACGCTGCCTGCCCGTGTGCCTGCCCAGCAGCGCCACCGCGAGACACAGCTAGGCCCGTCCCAGACCCACTTCCATGGGTGAAGGCACCGTCTGTCCCGACTGGCGGCCAACAAGCCAAATTCCGCAGTCGTAGGCTCCAGATGGCCAGACCAGCTGCCCTCAAGCTGCCTGCCCGAGCACCTACCCATCAGCACCATGGGGAGGCTCAACCTGGCCTGGCCCAGACCCTCTTACACGGACAGAGGCACTGACCAGTTGGCTTCAAGATGCCTGCATGCCCGCCTGCGTGGGTTGCTCTGCAGCACAGCCCGGCCCAGGCCAGACACACTTCTGCCTGCGGAAGCTCCAATTAGCCCGACCGCTGCCCTCAAGCCACCCGCCTGCATGCCTGCCAGACAATGCCTCAGCTCAGCCTGGCCTGGCCCAGACCCACTTTCCCAGGCGGAGGCTCCAACCAGCCGACTGGCTGCCCTCATGCTGCCTGCCTGCAGCCTGCTCAGCAGCGATGTTGTGCGGCTCGGCCTGGCCCTGTCCACACCAATTTTCATGGGCAGGAGCACAGACCGGACTGACCGGCTGCCCTCAAGATGCTTGCCTGTGAACCTGCCTGGGCAGCGAAGCAGCGCGGCTCTTCCCGGTCCGGCCCAGACCCACTTCCGAGGGCGGAGGTTCCAACCGTCAGACTTGTTGCCTTCAATGCGTCTGCCCGTGTGCCGGCCCAGGTATCCCCACAGCCCAGCTCGGCCTGGCCCAACCCAGACCCAGTTACACAGGCGGAGGCACCAACCGGCCCAACCAGCTGCCCTCAAGCCACCCGCCTGACCGACTGTATAGGCTGCACCGTGGCTCGGCCTGGACCGGCCCAGACCCACTTCCGTGGGGGAGACTGTGACCGGCCTGAACGGCTGCCCTCTAGCCACTGCCTTGGCACATACCCAGCATAGCCACGGCCTGTCTCGGCCTGTCCCAGACCAGACCCACTTCCACGGGCAGAGGCTCCGACTGGCCTGACAGGCTGCCCTCAAGCCACCTGCCTACATGCATACCTGGCAGCACCATGGCACAGCTCGCCCGGCCCGGTGTAGTCCCACTTCCGCGTACGGAGGCTCCAACAGGCCCTAACAGCTGCCCTCAAGCCACCTGCCGGTACGCCTACTCTGTCAGTGCAGTGGCCTATACCGACCCGTACCAGACCCAATTCCGTGGGTGGAGGCACCGACTTGCCCGACCGGCGGACAACAAGCCGCCTTCCCCTGTGCCTGCCCAGGCAGCACCATGGCGCAGCTCGACCCGCTCCAGCCCTGACCCACTACTGTGGGCGGAGGCACCGACCGGCCAGACTGGCGGCCCTCAAGCCACCTGCCAGGCCTGGCCCGGCCCAGCGCAGACCCACTTCCGCATGCGGGGACTCCAACAGGCCCTACCAGCTGCCCTCAAGCAGACTGCCCACACAGCTACTCATTTAGTGCAGTGGCCTGGCCTGGCCCAGCCCAGACCCACTTCTGTGGGCAGAGGCACCGACTGGCCAGACCAGTGGCCAACAAGCTGCCTGCCCGAGTGCCTGTCTGGCAGCACCGTTGCACAGCACAGCCTGGACCGGCCCAGACCCACTTCCATGGGCATTGGCTCCGCTGGTCCGACCAGCTGCCCTCAAACCGCCCGCCTGCGTGCCTGCCAGGCAGCACCGCTGCACAGTTCAGCCTAGCCCAGACCCACTTTCCCGGGCAGAGGGTATAACTGGCCCGACCGGCTGGCCTCATGCCGCCCGCCCGTGCACCTGCCTTGCAGCGCCGTTGCGCAGAACGTCCCGGCCCAGACCCACTTCCGTAGGAGGAGGCTCAGACCAGCCTGACCAGCTGCCCTGAAGCCGCCCACCTGGCGGCCGCACTGGCAACACCATGGTGCAGCTCAACCTGTCCTAGCCCAGACACACTTCCACAGGGGGAGGCACAGACCCTCCCAACCGGCTGACCTCAAGTTGCCTGCCTGCTTGCTTGCCCAGGCAGCACCGCGGCACGGCTTGGCCCCGTCTGGTCCAGACCCACTTACACGGGCGGACGCACCAACCATCCTGACCAGCTGCTATCAAGAAGCCTGCCCGCGTGCCTGCTTTGGCAGCGCTGTGGCACAGCTGGGCCTGGCCTAGACCCACTTCCCAGGGTTGAGGCTCCAACCGGCCCGACGGGCTGCCCTCAAGCAGCCCACCTGCTCTCCTTCTCAGGCAGTGCCGTGGCTCGGCCTTTCCTGGGCTAGACCCACTTCCGCAGGTAGAGGCTCCAACCAGCCTGACAGGCTGCCCTCAAGCCACCTGCCTGCGTGCATACCTGGCTGCAATGTGGCATGGCTCAGCCTGGACTGGCACAGACCCACTTCCACTTGCATAGGCTCCAACAGGCCCTACCAGTTGCACTCAAGTTGCCTGCCTGCGCACCTACTCAGGCAGCACCGCTGCTAGGCCCATCACAACCCAGACCTATTTCCGTGGGCGGAGGCACCAACTGGCCCGACCGGCAGCCAACAAGCCAACTTACCGCACGCCTACCCAGCAGCGCCGCTGCGTGGCACAGCCCGGCATGGCCCAGATCCAGTTCTGTGGGCAGAGGAACCAACTGGCCCAACCGGCGGCCAACAAGCTGCCTGCCTGTGTGGCTGCCTGGCAGTGCTGCCATGTGGCACAGCCCGGCCTGGCCCAAACCCACTTCCATGGGCGGAGGCTCCTCTGGCCCGACCAGCTGCCCTCAAGCTGCCCGCCTGCATGCCTATCAGGTAGCGACGTGGCACAGCCCAGACACACTTCCCCAAACAGAGGCTCCAACTGGCCCGACCGGCTGCCCACATACTGCCAGCCTGTGAGCCTGCTCATGCAGTGCTGCGGCTCTGCCTCTCCTGGCCCAGACCCACTTCCATGGACAGAGGCTCCCACTGGCCCGACAGGCTGCCCTCAAGCCTCCTGCCTGCGTGCATAACCAGCAGCACTGTGGCATGGCTCGGTCCAGACTGGCGCAGACCCACTTCTGCGTATGGAGGCTCCAGCAGGCACTACTGGCTGCCCTAAAGTTGCCTGCCCGCGCTCCTACTTGGGAAGCACTGCAGGTAGGCCCCGCCCAGCCCAGATCCACTTCCGTGGGCAGAGGCACCGACTGGACCGAGTGGTGGCCAACATGCCACATGCTGGCATGCCTGACCAGCAGCCCTGCCACACTGCACAGCCAAGCCAAGCCCAGACCCACTTCCGTGGGTGGAGGCTCCGCTGGCCTGAACAGCTGCCCTCAAGCTGCCAGCCTGCGTGCCTGCCTGGCAGTGCCGTGGCACAGCTCAGCCTGGCCCAGACCCACTTCCCAGGGCAGAGGCTCCAACCAGCCAGAGCGGTTGCCCTCATGCCACCCACCCGTGCACCTGCTCGCCAGTGCTGCAGCTCGGCCTGTCCCAGCCCAGACCCACTTCAATGGACAGAGGCTCCCACCAGCCCAACAGGCTGCCCTCAAGCCACCTGCCTGCATGCATACCCAGCAGCACCGAGACACGGCTCGGCCCTACCTGGCGCAGACCCACTTCCACGTGGGGAGGCTCCAGCAGGCCATACCAGCTTCCCTCTAGCTGCCTGCCTGTGTAACTACTCAGTCAGCGCAGTGGCCTGCCCCGGCCTGGCCCAGACCCACTTCCGTGGGTGGAGGTACCGACTGGCCTGACTGGTGGCCAATAAGCCTCCTGCCTGTGCGCCTGCCTGGCAGCACCACCGTAAGACACAGCATGGCCCGGCCCAGATCCCACTTCCGTGGGTGGAGGCTCCACTGGCCCGACTGGCTGGCCTCATGCCACTTGCCCGCGTGTCTGCCCTGCAGCACCGTTGCGCAGATCATCCCGGCCCAAACCCACTTCCACGGGCGGAGGCTCAGACCGGCCCTACCATCTGCCCCAAAGCTTCCCACCCTGTAGCAGCACTGGCAGCGCCATAGTGCGGCTCAGCCTGGCCCGGCCCAGACCCTCTTCCACAGGGGGAGGCACAGACCGGCCCAAACGGCTGTCCTCAAGGGGCCTGCCCGCTTGCTTACCTGGGTAGTGCCGCGGCAAGGCTAGTCCTGGTCCATTCCAGACCCACTTACGTGGGCGGAGGCACAGACTGTCCTGACCGGCTGCTGTCAAGAAGACTGCCCGCGTGCCTGCCCAGGCAACGCCGCAGCATGACTCGACCCAGCTCCACCCAAACCCACTTCTGCAGGTGGAGGCTCTGACTAGCCCGACCGACTGCCCTCAAGCCTCCAGGCTGCACGCCTGCTCGGGCAGCACTGTGGCTTGGCCCGTCTGGCCCAGACCCACTTCCTCATGTGTAAATTTGAATGACCCGACCGGCTGTCCACAAGCTGCCAGCCCGAGTACCTGCCAGGGCAGCACCACAGCGTGGCTTGGCCCGGTACAGCCCAGACCCACTTCCGCGGGTGGAGGTTCCAACTTTCCCGACCAGCTGCCCATAAGCCGTCTGCCCGGACACCTGCCCAGGCATCACCATGGCCCAGCTCGGCCTGGCCCAGCCCAGACCCACTTACACAGGCGGAGGCGCCAACCAGCCTGACCGGCTGCCCGCAAGCCTCCCGCCCGCGTGCCTGCTCGGGCAGCACTGCGGCTCGCCTGGACCAGCCCAGACCCACTTCCATGGGAGGAGGCTCAGACTGGCCTGACCGGATGCCTTCAAGCCCCCCACACGGGGGCCGACACAGGAAGTGCCGAGGTGTGGCTCGGCCTGGCACAGCCCAGACCATCTTCTGCAGGTGTAGGCTCTGACCGGCCTGACTGGCTGCCCTCAAGCTGCCTGACCACACACCTGCCTGGCAGCACAGTGGGGAGGCTCTGCCTGGCCTGGCCCTGACCCACTTATGCTGGCCCAGCCCAGCCCAGACCCACTTCTGCGGGTGAAGGCTCTGACCGGCCGGACCGGCTGCCCTCCAGACGCCTCCCTGTGCGCCTGCCCAGCAGTGCCACAGTGTGGCTCAGCCCGGCCTGGGCCTGACCCACTTCCATGGGTGTTGGCACTGACCTGCTGGCTCAAGGACGCCCACCTGCCTTCCTGCATGGACTGTTCGGGGCACAACCCAAACCAGCCTGGACCCAATTACATTGGCGGAGGCACCAACCAGCCTTACCGGCTGCCCTCAAGCCACCTTCCCCCGTGCCTGCTCAGGCAGCGCCGTGGCGCCTGCCCAGCCCAGACCCACTTCCAGGGGCGGAGGCTCCGACCCGTATGACCAGCTACCCTCACGCCGCCTGCCCGCGAGCCTGCATGGGAAGCGCCATGGCGCAGTTCGGCCCAGCCAGGCCAAAACCCAATTCCACGGGCAGAGGTTCTGACCGTTCCGAAGAGCTGCCCTCAAGTCACCACCCTGGATGCCAGCCTGGGCAGCGCTGCAGCGCGGCACTGCCAGGCCCAGCCCAGACCCACTACCGAGGGTGGATGCACCGACCAGCACAACTGGCTGCCCTCAAGATGCCTACCAGGCCCGGCCCTGACCCACTTCCGCGGGTGGAGGCACTGACAGGCCTGAACATCTGCCTTCAAGCTGCACCTGCATGGGCATCGCCACAGCGTGACTCAGCCTGGCCCTGCCCAGACCCAATTCCTCGGGCGGAGGCACCACCTGGACCAACCGGCTGCCTTCAAGATGCCTGCCCGCATGCCTGCCTGGCCCACGCCATGGCACGGCATGGCCCATCCCGGCCCAGATCCATTTTCACGGGCGGACGCACAGACTGGACCAACCGGCTGCCTTCAATATGCCTTCCAGCATGCCTGCCTGGGCAGCGCCGCAGCACGGCTCGGCCTGGCCCAGCCCAGACCCACTTCCGTGGATGGAGGTTCCGACTGTCCTGACTGGCTGTCCTCAAGCTGACCTCTTGGGTGCCAGCCTGGGCAATGCCACCGCATGTCTCAGCCTAGCCCAGCCCGACCCACTTCTGTGGGTGGAGGCACCGACCGGTGGCTTCAAGACGCCCACCTGCCCACCTGAGTGGGTTGTGCCGTGGCGCAGACAGGCGCAGGCCAGACCCACTTCTTCATGTGGAGGCTCTGACTCACCCAACCAACTGCCCTGAAGCCACCTGCCAGCTCACATGCCCTGGAAGGGCTGCGGCCAGGCTCGGCCCGGCCCAGACCCACTTCTGCGGGCAGAGGTTCCGACTGTCCTGACCAGCTGCCCTCTAGCTGCCCTCTTGGGCATCCACATAGGCAGCGCAATGGCATGGCTCGGCCCGACCCAGCCCTGACCCACTACTGTGTGTGGAGGCACCAACCGGCCTGACCGGCTTCCCTCAAGCCACCTGCCAGGCCTGGCCCAGACCCTGTTCCACTGGCAGAGGCTCCAACCAGCCCGACCATCTGCCCTCAAGCCGCCCACCCATGTGCCTGCACAGGAAGCGGTGGCTGGGCCCAAACCCACTTCCATGGGCAAAGTCTCCGACCGGCCCGACCAGCTGCCCTCAAGATGCCTGCCAAAATGCCTGCCCGGGCATCGCCGCGGCCCAGCTCGGCCTGGCCCGGCCCAAACCCACTTCCATGGGGGAGGCACAGACCGGCCCAACCGGCTGCCCTCAAGGTGCCTGCCCGCTTGCTTGCCAGGCAGCACCACGGCATGGCTCAGCCCGGCCGGGTCCAGACCCACTTCCGTGGGTGGAGGCTCTGACCGGCATGACTGGCTTCCCTCAAGCCACCTGCACGAGTGCCGGTAAAGGCAGCGCCATGGCACCGCTCGGCCCAGCCCAGACCCACTCCCACAGGAGGAGGCTCCGAACGGTATGACCAGCTACCCTCGAGCTGCCCGCCTGTGCACCTGCATCGCAGTGCTGTGACTCGGCCCATCCCAACCCAGACCCATTTCCGTGGGCGGAGGCACTGACCAGACCAACCGGCTGACCTCAAGCTACCTGCTCGAGGTGCGCTGCAGCGCGACTTGGCCTGGCCGGAACACTAAAAACCCTTGTAAACTGCAGCTACGGCATGCGTCCAGAGGGTGGTGTGAGCACAGACCACCAGAGGCGTGACAGACTAGACACCCCAGTCTCCAGGAAATATCATCCGGCCAAGGGCAGATAGATCCCTCCCTTTGCCGCTCCAGGCACACTCGGGAGGAGGCAGCGGCAATATAGAAGCGACAGCCAGGCACCTGGACGCAATCAAGAAAAACAGCTTGCACCTGTGTGCGAGTGTAAAAACACCATGCACCTGGGCGCAATCAAGACAAACAACTAGGACCTGTATGCGAATCTACAAACACCACGCACTTGGGCACAATCAAGACAAACAACTTGCACCTGTGTGCGATTCTACAAACATCTCACACCTGGGCGAAAACAAGACAAACAACTTGCACTTGTGTGTGATTCAACAAACATCTCGCACCTGGGCACAATCAAGACACACAAGTTACAACTGTGTGTGATTCTACAAACACCATGCACGTGGACGCTATCAAAACAAAGAACTTGAACCTGTGTGCGAATCCACAAACACCACGCACCTGGGTACAATCAATACAAACAACTTGCACCTGTGTGCCATTCTACAAATACCACATACCTGAGTGCAATCAAGACAAAAAACATGCACCTGTGTACAAATCCAGAAACACCACGCACCTGGGCGCAATCAAGAAAAACAAATTTGAACATGTGTGCGAATCCACAACCACCACGCACCTGGTCGCAAGCTAGAAAAAAACCTACAACTGTGTGAGATTCTACAAACATCACACACCAGGGAGCAATCGAGACAAATAACTTGCAATTGTGTCCGAATCTACACACCACGCATCTCAGTGTAATCAAGACAAAAAAATTGCACCTGTGTGCGAATCTACAAACAACAAACACCTGGGCACAATGAACACAAACTACATGCACCTATGTGCGAATATACAAACACCATGCACCTGGATGCAATCAAGACAAACAACCTGCATCTGTGTGAGAATCTACAAACACCATGCACCTGGGCGAAATCAAGACAAAGCACTTGCACCAATGTGCGAAACTACAAACACCACCATACTGGGAGCAATCAAGACAACTTGCACCTGTGTGTGATATTACAAAGAGAACGCACCTGGGCTCAATAAAGACAAATTGCACCTGTGTGCTTCCCTACAAACACCAGGCACTTGGGTGCAATCAAGACGAACAACTTGCACCTGTGTACAAATCCACAAACAACACACAAGTGAGAGCAAAGAAGACAAATCACTTGCGCCTGTGTGCGAATATACAAACACCAAACACCAGAGCGCAATCATGACAAACAACTGACACCTGTGTGTGATTCTACGTGGACCATGCACCTGGGCACAACCCTTAAAGACACTCAGCACATGGGTGTCTACACCTACAAATCTATGCACCTATGCACAATCAAGAGGAATAAGTTGCACCTAGTGGGAATCTACAAACACGACGAACATGGGCGCAACCAAAACAAACAAGTTGCACCTGTGTGCAATTCTACAAACACCATGCACATGGGCGCAATCAAGACAAACAACTTGCACCTGTGTGCGAATCTACAAACACCACGCTCAGGGGCGCAAATAAGACAAACCATTTGCACCTGTGTGCGAATCCAAAACCACCACTCACCTGGGTGCAATCTAGACAAACCACTTGCACCTATGTGCGAATCTACAAACACCACTCATCTGGGCGCAATCATGACCAACCACTAGCACCTGTGTGCGAATCTACAAACACCACACACCTGGGCGAAATCATGACCAACCACTTGCACCTGTGTGAGAATCTACAAACACCAGGCACCTGGGCGCAATCATGACCAACCACTTGCACCTGTGTGAGAATCTACAAACAACAACCACCTGGGCGCAATTAAGGAAAACAAATTGCACCTGTGTGCTTCCCTACAAACACCGGGCACCTGAGCACAATCAAGACGATCCACTGGCATCTGTGTGCTAATCGACAAACAACACACACCTGGGTTCAATGAAGACAAAACCCTTGTGCCTATGTGTGAATATACAAACACCACACACCTGGGCGGAATCAAGACAAACAACATTCACCTGTGTGATTCTACATACACCAGGCACAAGGGCGCAATCAAGATGATCCACTTGCATCTGGGTGCGATTCTACATACACCAGGCACCTGGGCACAACCCTTAAAGACACTAAGCACATTGGTCTTGACCTACAAATCCATTCAACTGTGCACAATCAAGAGGAACAACTTGCACCTGCGTGGGAATCCACAAATACCATGCACCTGGGCCCAATCAAGACAAACAACTTGCACCTGTGTGATTACCTACAAACACTACGCACCGGGGCGCAATCAAGACAAACAACTTGCACCTGTGTGCTTACCTACAAACACACGCACCTGGGCGCAATCAAGACAAACAACTTGCAACTGTGTGCAATTATACAAACACCATGCACCTGGGCACAATCTAGACAAACCACTTGCACTTGTGTGTGAATCTACAAATACCACCCACTTGGGCAAAATCAAGACAAACCACTTGCACCTGTGTGCGAATCCACAAACACCACACACCTGGGCAAAAGCAAGTCAAACTACTTGCGCATGTGTGCAAATCTACAAACACCACACACTTGGGAGCAATGAAGACAAACCACATGCACCTATGTGCGAATATACAAACACCAAGCACCAGCAAGAAATCAAGACAAACAAGCTGTACCTGTGTTAGAATCTACAAATACCACACACCTAGATGCAATCAAGACAAACATGTTACACCTGTGTGTGATTCTATAAAGACCACACAACTGGACGTAATCGAGACAAACAACTTGCACCTGTGTGTGAATCTACACACACCACTCATCTGGGAGCAATCATGACCAACCACTTGCACCTGTGTGAGAATCTACAAACACCACTCATCTGGGCGCAATCATGACCAGACACTTGCACCTGTGTGCGAATCTACAAACACCATGCACCTGGGCAAAATCAAGACAAATAACTTGCACCTGCGTGCGATTCTACATACACCAGGCACCTGGGCACAATCATGACCAACCACTTGCACCTGTGTGAGAATCTACAAACACCACTCATCGGGGCGCAACCAAGACCAACCACTTGCAACTGTGTGAGAATCTGCAAACACCAGGCACCTGGGTGAAAACAAGACAAACCACTTGCAGCTGTGTGCAAATATACAAACACCAGCCACCTTGTTGAAGACAAACATCTTGCACCTGTGTGCTTACTTACACATTCCAATCAGCAGGGTGCAAAAAAGTCCAACCACTTGAACCTGTGTGCGAATCTACAAACACTATGCACCTGGGCGACATCAAGACCAACAACTTGCACCTGTGTGCGATTCTAAAACACCACGCTCCTGGGCGCAATCAAGTCCAACCACTTGCACCTATGTGCAAATCTACAACACCATTCACCTGGGCGAAATCAAGACCAACCAATTGCACCTGTGTACGAACCTACAAACACCAGGCTCCGGGTAGAAAATAAGACAAACACTTGCACCTGTGTGCAATTATACAAACACCATGCACCTGGGCGCAATCAGGACAAACCACTTGCACCTGTGTGAGCATCTACAAACACCATGAACCTTGGCGAAATCAATACAAACCACTAGCACCTGTGTGCGAATCAACAAATACCACCCACCTAATCACAATCAAGACAAACCAACTGCACCTGTGTGTGACACTACAAACAGAATGCACCTGGGCGCAATCATGACCAACCACTAGCACCTGTGTGAGAATCTACAAACACCAGCCACCTTGAGGAAATGAAGACAAACCACTTGCACCTGTGTGCGAATCTACTCATACCACCCCACCTGTTCACAATCAAGACAAACCAATAGCACCTGTGTGTGACACTACAAACAGAACTCACCTGGGCGCGCAATCAAGACAAACAGCTTCCACCTGTGTGAGAATCTACAAACACCAGGCACCTGGAAGAAATCAAGAAAAACCCCCTTGCACCTGTGTGTGAATCTACAAACACCAGCCTCTTTGGGGCAAAGAAGACAAACCACTTGCACCTGTGTGCTTACCCACCTACTCCAATCTGCAGGCCGCAATCAAGACCAACAAATTGCACCTGTGTGTGAATCTACAAACACAACTCATCCGGGCGCAATCATGACCATCCACTTGCACCTGTGTGCCAATCTACAGACACCATGAACCTGGGCGAAATCAAGACCAACCATTTGCACCTGTGTGCGAATCTACAAACGCCACACACCTGGGCGGAATCAAGTCAAACTACTTGCACATGAGTGCAAATCTACAAACACCACACACTTGGGAGTAATGAAGACAAACCACATGCACCTATGTGCAATTATACAAACACCAAGCACCCGGAAGCAATCAAGACAAACATCCTACACATGTGTGAGAATCTACAAACACCACACAGCTGGGCGGAATCAAGGCAAACCACTTTCACCCGAGCGCAAGTCTACAAATACAGCCCACCAGGGCGCAATCAAGACAAACCAATTGCACCGATGTGTGACACTAAAAACAGAACGCACCTGGGCGCAATCAGGACAAACCACTTGCACCTTTGTGCAAGTGTACCAAAACCACGCACCTGGGCGCAATCAAGACAAACATGTTAGTTACACCTGTGTGTTATTCAGTAAAGACCATGCAACTGGACGCAACCAAGAAAAACCACTTGCACGAGGTGTGTGAATCTACAAACACCACTCATCTGGGAGCAATCATGACCAACCATTTGCACCTGTGTGGGAATCTACCAACACCAAGCACCTGGGCGAAATCAAGATCAACCATTTGCACCTGTGTGCGATTCTAAAACACCACGCTCCTGGGCGCAATCAAGTCCAACCACTTGCACCTGTGTGCGAATATACAAACACCACACACCTGGATGAAATCAAGATCAACCATTACCATTTGCACCTGTGTGCGATTCTAAAACACCACGTTCCTGGGCGCAATCAAGTCCAACCACTTGCACCTGTGTGCGAATATACAAACACCACACACCTGGATGCAATCACGACAAATAACTTGCACCTGTGTGAGACTCCACAAATACCAGGCCCCTGAGCACAATGAAGACAAACAACTTACACCTGTGTGCGATTATTCTACATACCCCAGGCACCTGGGCGCAATCATGACCAACCACTTGCACCTGTGTGCGAATCGACAAACACCATGATCCTTGGTGCAATCAAGACAAACACTTGCACCTGTGTGCGAATCTACAAATACAACCCACCTGTTCACAATCAAGACAAACCAATTGCACCTCTGTGTGACACTACAAACAGAACTCACCTGGGCGCAATCATGACCAACCACTTGCACCTGTGTGAGAATCTACAAACACCAGCCACCTTGAGGATATGAAGACAAACCACTTGCACCTGTGTGCGAATCTACTCATACCACCCCACCTGTTCACAATCAAGACAAACCAATAGCACCTGTGTGTGACACTACAAACAGAACTCACCTGGGCGCGCAATCAAGACAAACAGCTTCCACCTGTGTGAGAATCTACAAACACCAGGCACCTGGAAGAAATCAAGAAAAACCGCCTTGCACCTGTGTGCGAATCTACAAACACCAGCCTCTTTGGGGCAAGGAAGACAAACCACTTGCACCTGTGTGCTTACCTACCTACTCCAATCTGCAGGGCGCAATCAAGACCAACAAATTGCACTGCCGGGATAGCCTGAGGGTACTTCTTCCCGAGCTAGTGCTCTCTGGGTTGGAGATCACTCAACTGGAGCTGATCTAGGCTGCTGTGTGGTAGAGGGATCTGGAACTCGTGCTGCACCAACTTCCGCAGGAGATACACTCTGGAACTCTCGGAGCCGGAAAGCAATTTCCAAGTGTCTTTAATCAGAAGAGCATCTGTTTTTATACTCTCCAAGTAGGGTGGAAACAGGATGTGATATAGAGAGGGTGGAGAGAAAAGTGACTGGTGAAAATCAGAGTGTGACAAGGAGGGGGCGGAACTGGCGAGAATCCTATAACTGAACCACCAATGCCCTGGAGTGCTTTATGTAAAAGTGATTTATGTAAATAGACCAAACCTTTGGATCAGTAAATCCCTATATAGGCATACGGATAAGAAGAAGCCAGGGGGAGATGGCAACTACCCAACATCTCCCCCTTTCTTTTTAACTTTTTGCCATAGTATCAGGAGTGTGGGGCACTTTGTGAGGCAGGGAGACTGATAAGAGGCACACCTTTTTTGGGGTTCTACTGTCCCTCCTTGCTCAACCTCTCCGTGGAGAGAGAGACTAACAGGATTGACACACCCCTCAGGCTCAAGCCCTTCCAAGCTCAACCATATCCTCACAATTCCCCAACATCTTCCTCTTACTTAATGGCCATATATAACTGGGTCAGTGTCTGTAAAAGGCTTCATCTCTGTCAGGGGAATAGCAGTGTAGGGGTGAACAGAAACCTGTTGGGAAGAAAGCAGAATGATAGTGTGTAAGTGTCTTCAAAAATAACTAGCACAAGACAGGGAGGGATAAGTAAGAGTAGCAAGAGACAGAGTGAGCCTGATGGGTGGAGGAGTGGGGGCCTGATAAGCCGAGGGGCTAGAGGGGTGATCTGGCATTGCAAAATCCCGAGTCAGCTGGCGGTAAGTTCTATGAACTTCTACAGTCATTCTTCAAAAAGTCCAGGAGTATAAAAGGAGTGTCCAGCAAGTTCTATAGAAGCATCAGTCCAATGTCAACGGCCAGGAAATAAATGCCACACGTCTATCTTGATGGAGGAGGACGGCCACCGGAACTTTTCTTCTCTGTAGAGAGTGACCTGGAACTGCCAAAACATGATGGGCGAAACAGAAGCAGGAAGAGCAGACACCGATGGTTGAGAGAAAGGCAGTAGGAAAGTCTTGTCCTTTGGAGTCTGTGAATCAGGTTCTCCAGATCGTGTCAGGTCACATCATGGGTTTCGGGGGATGGCTGTAATTGTGGGTGATGTCAGAGGTCAGGGGTCCAAGATGGATTTCTGGGGATTCTATATGAACAGATGCTTCTTTATGAGAAGGCTTGTCATAGCTGTAGTCAATTACTTATGAAAAAACTTTGTAACAAATTAGAAGTTTACTACAATTGATAACTCAATGATTATAACTGGTTTAGGTATCTTTATAATTTTGTGTAAAGGTCATCTTACGTGACCTCATGTAGCAGTCTTTATATAGCAAAGTTTTCATACCGAATTTAAGTTACATATATTGATTCTTAACTATTTTTACATTGGGTTTTTAAGCAAACTCAGGTTACTAGAGTTAACACATTTTAGTGACAATTTTTTTTTTTGGTACATTTACAATATCAGATTGATGCCAAATTTGTTGTGGATTAATTTCCACAAGATAGCTTACAGGACATTTTTGGGGGCCCTCCAAAAATGTCCTGTATAGAGAATTTGTATTTTAACTTAGGAGATGATGAATTGTCACATTGAATATTTAGAGTTTTACCTTAAACACTCAGTTACTTAAATGAATTGATTTTACCTCTTCTCGTAAAAATGTAACTTCGAAGTTACGATTTAACTGTCAAGTTAATGTTTACCAAACTTGAAACACGCATATTAAACATATAGTTTATAACACACAGGAGGAGAAAAACTTGTAAATAAGATATATCATTTCAAATGTGAATTTAGAACTACTGTCATAGTTGAACCATCTTTACTCACACAGTTTAAGACTAAACATTTCATATTGATATCAAGACTTAAAAAAGAAATCAAAAGGGGGAATGAACAATTTTTGGACTGTTTCTGGACGTCTCCAGAAACCATGGCTGCGTCCAGCCGTTTGATATAAAGTCAATTAACTTTCAGAGTACTCTGAGCACAATGGATCATACAAAAATTTTGGTCACTCAACTCACTCAATTTTTTTTTTTCACTCACTCACAAAACACAACTGGCCAGTCATAGCATAAGACATTCATTCGGGGGGGGGGAAGAGTTCTGTGAATCAGATTGTTTTTTTTTTTTGATTCTGCCATGCTGTATTATGGATCCTGGGGTGCATCCTGTAGCCAGTCCTCTTGCAGCCAGTCTTCTTGCAGTGTTTCTTGTTCTTCAGGGATATCAGCGCCATCATGTGGGTATTGCCGGACATGGCGGGCAGGAACCCAAACAGGCTTGGAGTAATTTTGTGGAAAAATACATGCGAAACCCCTCCCCATAGTCAACAGGGGGTCAGGTCCTTTCCAAATTTTATCAAGTGGGTCTTCCCATTTGACTTTAATAGCTGGGAGGGTGGGTGGTGTTTGCCAATGAAGAATTATAGGAGGTTGGTCTGAGTTTTTGTAAATATTAAAGAGATTTAATGTAGTTAAGGCTTTTGCCAGCTGGATATTAGGGGGGTACATTTCCCCTTTTTCTTTATTTAATTGAGCCTTAAGAGTTTGATGGGCCCTCTCAACAATGCCTTGTCCCTGTGGATTATACGGAATGCCTGTAGTATGAGTAATGTTCCAGAGGGAACAAAAATCTTTAAATTGTTTGCTGGTAAAAGCAGGTCCATTATCCGTTTTAAGTTGAACAGGTAAGCCCATTACAGCAAAACAGGAGAGCATATGGCTTATAAGCTTTTTTGAGTTTTCTCCAGTTTGAGCTGTAGCCCACATAAACTTAGAGAAGGTATCAATTGAGACGAACACATATTTTTGTTTGCCAAAGTTAGGTATGTGGGTAACATCAATTTGCCAAAGAGCGTTGGCTTTTAAACCTCGAGGATTAACCCCTAGAGTCTGAATAGCAGGTGTTTTGATTAGACCTGCACAGGAGGAACATGTAGCAAGAATACGTTTTAACTGTGGCAGACGAATATCAGGAAATCGAGCTCGAAGACCTTTAAGATTAACATGGGTTAGGGAATGAAAGTCAGCAGGATTAGAGACAGAGGCTAGGAGAATTCCTGTGGAGGCAAGGCGGTCAGCTGCAGCATTCCCTTCGGACAGGGGACCAGGAAGAGGGCTGTGGGAACGTAGGTGCTGAACATACAGTGGATGGGTTCGAGAACAGAGCATAGAGGCAATTTGAATTAAAAGAGGAGAAAGTGGGTTGTCATCAATTCTTACATAAGATCGAGCAAGCCATGGAAGTAAGTTAACAGTATACACACTGTCAGAAAAAAGGTTGAAGGATTCTGGTACAGCTTTTAATGCAAGGAAAACAGCATAAAGTTCTTTGTACTGAGGGGAATTATCAGGAAGTTCAGTAAAGAGAGGTTTGGGGTATTGCTGGTCTGGATAATATATAAGGGCAGCAGCTCCCTTTTTTCCACCATCAGTGAACACTGTAGGAGCAGAGGGGATGGGATCTCGAGAGAAAAGTTTAGGTACTAGTAGAGGCAACAGAGGTAAAGAAGCTATCAAATTATTAGAGGGAAAATGATTATCTAATTGTCCTGGAAAACCCATTAAACTTATCGCAAAACGAGAATGGTGGCGTATGAGCCATTCTGTATCAGTGAGAGAAAAGGGAAGAATGATTGAATCTGGTTCCCTTCCTAAGACCTGAACCGATCTGTTTCTTCCTTGGCGAACCATAAATGCTAAGGCATCAATCTTGGTAAGGAGTCTTGGAGCTCCACCTACTGGTGTATGAAGCCATTCGAGAACGCCATGTTTCTGCCACAATGCCCCCACTACCGTGGGGGTGGAGTTAAAGATTAGAAGATTTACTGGAGAGGAGGGGGAGAATCGAACAAGGTGCATGTCCTGGAGAGCCTGGTTAACTTTTTCCAGAGCCAAGGATGCTTCGGGGGTTAATATACGCTTTGAGGAGGGCTGTTTGTTTCCTTTCAACAGATCGAACAGTGGTTGCAGGCAGCTCGTAGGCAGATAAAGATACTGCCTAAGCCAATTCAAATTTCCAAGAAAACTTTGTAAAGAAGCAAGAGTGAGATTAGAAGGAAAAGTAACACAAGGTTTTAAAGGAAGAATCTGCGTTAGGGAAATCTCTGAGCCTAAGAAAGATATTGGAGGGATTAGCTGTATCTTCTCAGGAGCTACATTAAGTCCACTTCTCTTTAAGGCAGGGATTAGAAAATCACGTAGGGCGGAGAGATCTGTATCTAATTCTCCCCATATTAACACGTCATCCATATAATGAAAAACCTTAAGGCCCTTATGAATATATGGAAAAAGGGCAGATTTAACAACCTCTTGACAAATAGTAGGACTATTAGCCATGCCCTGGGGCAGTACCACCCATTCAAATCTATCGGCAGGGCTGGCATTATTAATAGAAGGAACAGAGAAAGCAAAACGTTTACAATCTTGTGGGTGTAAGGGAATAGAGAAAAAACAATCCTGTATATCAATAGCTATGATTGGAATTCCTGTGGGAATTGCAGAAGCAAGAGGCAAACCCCTTTGGGGGGAGCCCCAAACCTGCATGGTTTTATTAACTGCACGAAGATCTTGGAGGAGGCGCCATTTTCCTGAGCGCTTTTTAATTACAAAGACTGGAGTATTCCATGGGCTCTGAGAATGACGAATGTGTCCCAAAGATAACTGCTCTTGGACGAGTTTTTTTTAAATTTCTAGCTTCTCCCTAGGCAAAGGCCACTGTTCCACCCAGACAGGCTCATTAGAAAGCCAATGTAAGCGGGGAGTTCTGTTACGAACAGTGGCAGTTAGTATTGGGGGTGCTGGTTGGGTCTAGCAGTCTCACAGGAGTGAGTGTGGTGTCCTGCAGAGGTGTCTGAGGATATCAATACATCTAAAGATTCCAGCAAGTCTCTTCCCAATAAATTGGTGCTTATATCAGCTATTAAAGGCTGAAAGCGTCCGGTAGTCCCTTCTGGATCTTCCCACACAAGGGAATCTCGTGTGCGGAATGCCTGAGTCAATCCTCCAACACCATGTAAGCGTGGTCCTGGGAGGAGTTCCCAACTCTGGGGAACCTCTGCTTGTCTTAATATTGTCTTATCTGCTCCCGTGTCAATCAAACATTTAAAAGGAATATTACCAATCTTTACTGTCATAGTTGGGTGACCCCTTTCTAAAACAGGGGTGGTCCATAAAATCTCAGGCTCTGAATTCGAGCTGTTCTCTTGCTCCAGCCGGTTATTTCTATGCTGAAAGTTCCCACATACCGCGGGTTCCTCCTTCTGCTCACCCTCTGTTATTGTTACTTGGCGTGGTGGGTGTAGCGATGGATTGGGTCCCAAGCTGGGCTTCTGTTTGTGGAAGAAGGGCACAGCACCAAGCGGGCGACCTGCTTCCTTCCCTCTTGGGGGCGGGGCTAAGGGAAGCCCCATACCTAGTTTAAATCCCTGTTTACATTTGGCAGAGGCGTGCCGTTCCTATGGAACCTTGACCAACAATCTCTCCTCCAGTGAAATCCTTTCTGGCAACTGGGACAAGGCATTCGTGGTCTCTGATTCCCTGTCTGGAGGCGGGGTTGCCCTGATTGGAGGTGGGGTCGCCCTGACTGGAGGCGGGGTCGCGGTCTATTTTCTGGACATTGGTTACGCCAATGCCCTTGGCGACCGCACTGAAAGCAAGCCCCTTTTTGCTTATGTAAGGTAGCTGCATAGGCCTGTAACATAGGTCCTTGAAAAGAGCTTGATCTGAGATCCTGTGTAGCTAGAATCCAAGTATCTGGGTGTTCGTTTTTAAGAGTGATACAGGCCTGTCGAAAATGCGGAAGCATTCCATCCCAGACTATGGATCGCAGGAGGAGAAAACGAGCGTCAGGATTATAAATCTTCCTTTCCAAACTCGACTGGACCCTGGCAATGAATTTAGCGAGGGATTCATCAGGTTCTTGTTGTAGGGAGAGAATGGGGGCTGAGGCTGCTCCCATGGGTGGTGTTAATCGCTCCCATGCTTTTAATGCACACAGGCGTACTTGATCAAAATACCCCGCTGGAAACTTGGCTTCTGCCTGTTGAATCCCTGTTTCTAATTGGCCTGTTTCAAACAATGCATCAACATTACCCTCTGGCTGATTTTGAATATTTTTCCGCGATTGTTGTAAACATTCGTCACGAAAGAATGCCTCCCATTGCAGGAAGAGGGGGCCTGGGAGCGTAGCACGAGTCACATCTCTCCAATCTTGAGGGGTATTAAGGTTCTGAAGCAGGCCTTGTAAAATGGACCTGGTCCATGGGGCATGAACACCGTCATCTTTGATAGCCTGGCATAGTTCCTTCAGATCTGTGGCGGAATATGGATACCAGGCCTGAGGTTTTTGTCTATTGGGGGCAACATTGACCGGAAATGTATGGACTTGCTCTAAGTGTGTAGCGGTAGGAGGAGTCATCGAAGTGGAAGCTTCTGGACAAGTGGCCGAAGAAGTGGTTTTGGAGGCTACAGGAGAATTCGGACATGTGTCTATCAAAATAGGGTGGGGTGAAGAAGCAGCCGTGGAGGCAGCAGGAGGTTCCGGACACGTTTCTGCCAAAATGGGGGTGGCCGAAGAAGTGGCTGTGGAGTCCAAAGGAGAATTCGGACACGTGTCTGCCAAAATAGGGGCCTCAGGGCAAGATGCCAAAATAGGGGCCTCAGGGCAAGATGCAGAGGAATTAGGGTGGGTCAAGATCACGACAGGCCTTTGCTTCTTCTTGTTTTTAAGGTGCTGGTTAAGTTCTATGATTACTTCCTTTATCTCTTTGACCTCAGCCTCTAGGTCCTTAAGCCTTTTGAGAGGTTGACCTATATATCCCTTAAAAGCTGCTATGATGATCAACAGGATATAAGGTGAAGCCCCGAGAAAAATGTCCCAGATATATAAAAATTGTATACTGGAAAAAGAATGCAGGATTTGGAAAAGATTTTCCATGGTGGAAAGATCTCCGGAAAACAATAAGAAAGAAAAAAAATCACAGTGCCTTAACACAATATTGCAGATACCCAAAAGGTGTGTACTTATCTAAGATGTATTCTTGTAAATCTGCAGCTTACGGGTCCCTGTTCCGGGCAACAGATGCCGGGATAGCCTGAGGGTACTTCTTCCCGAGCTAGTGCTCTCTGGGTTGGAGATCACTCAACTGGAGCTGATCTAGGCTGCTGTGTGGGAGAGGGATCAGGAACTCGTGCTGCACTATCTTCCTGCACTAGCAGGAGATACACTCTGGAACTCTCGGAGCCGGAAAGCAATTTCCAAGTGTCTTTAATCAGAAGAGCAGCTGTTTTTATACTCTCCAAGTAGGGTGGAAACAGGATGTGATATAGAGAGGGTGGAGAGAAAAGTGACTGGTGAAAATCAGAGTGTGACAAGGAGGGGGCGGAAAAGGCGAGAATCCTATAACTGAACCACCAATGCCCTGGAGTGCTTTATGTAAAAGTGATTTATGTAAATAGACCAAACCTTTGGATCAGTAAATCCCTATATAGGCATACGGATAAGAAGAAGCCAGGGGGAGATGGCAACTACCCAACATCGCACCTGTGTGTAAATCTACAAACACAACTCATCTGGGCGCAATCATGACCATCCACTTGCACCGGTGTGCCAATCTACAGACACCATGAACCTGGGCGAAATCAAGACCAACCATTTGCACCTGTGTGCGAATCTACAAACACCACACACCTGGGCAGAATCAAGTCAAACTACAAATCTACAAATACAGCCCACCAGGGCGCAATCAAGACAAACCAATTGCACCGATGTGTGACACTAAAAACAGAACGCACCTGGGCGCAATCAGGACAAACCACTTGCACCTTTGTGCAAGTGTACCAAAACCACGCACCTGGGAGCAATCAAGACAAACATGTTAGTTACACCTGTGTGTTATTCAATACAGACCAGGCAACTGGATGCAACCAAGAAAAACCACTTGCACCAGGTGTGTGAATCTACAAACACCACTCATCTGGGAGCAATCATGACCAACCATTTGCACCTGTGTGGGAATCTACCAACACCAAGCACCTGGGCGAAATCAAGATCAACCATTTGCACCTGTGTGCGATTCTAAAACACCACGCTCCTGGGCGCAATCAAGTCCAACCACTTGCACCTGTGTGCGAATATACAAACACCACACACCTGGATGAAATCAAGATCAACCATTACCATTTGCACCTGTGTGCGATTCTAAAACACCACGCTCCTGGGCGCAATCAAGTCCAACCACGTGCACCTGTGTGCGAATATACAAACACCACACACCTGGATGCAATCACGACAAATAACTTGCACCTGTGTGAGACTCCACAAATACCAGGCCCCTGAGCACAATGAAGACAAACAACTTACACCTGTGTGCGATTATTCTACATAACCCAGGCACCTGGGCGCAATCATGACCAACCACTTGCACCTGTGTGCGAATCGACAAACACCATGATCCTTGGTGCAATCAAGACAAACACTTGCACCTGTGTGCGAATCTACAAATACAACCCACCTGTTCACAATCAAGACAAACCAATTGCACCTCTGTGTGACACTACAAACAGAACTCACCTGGGCGCAATCAGGGCAAAAGCCTGCACCTGTGTGGGATTCTTCAAACACCAGGCAGCTGGGTGAAGTGGAGACAAAACAATTGCACCTGTGTGCGAATCTACAAACACCAGGCACCTGGGCGCAGTCAGACCAATCACTTGCACCTGTGTGCAAGTCTACAACACCATTCACCTGGGTGAAATCAAGACCAACCAATTGCACCTGTGTACGAACCTACAAACACCAGGCTCCGGGTCGAAAATAAGACAAACACTTGCACCTGTGTGCAATTATACAAACACCATGCACCTGGGCGCAATCAGGACAAACCACTTGCACCTGTGTGAGCATCTACAAACACCATGAACCTTGGCGAAATCAATACAAACCACTAGCACCTGTGTGCGAATCAACAAATACCACCCACCTAATCACAATCAAGACAAACCAACTGCACCTGTGTGTGACACTACAAACAGAATGCACCTGGGCGCAATCATGACCAACCACTTGCACCTGTGTGCGAATATACAAACACCACACACCTGGATGCAATCACGACAAATAACTTGCACCTGTGTGAGACTCCACAAATACCAGGCCCCTGAGCACAATGAAGACAAACAACTTACACCTGTGTGCGATTATTCTACATACCCCAGGCACCTGGGCGCAATCATGACCAACCACTTGCACCTGTGTGCGAATCGACAAACACCATGATCCTTGGTGCAATCAAGACAAACACTTGCACCTGTGTGCGAATCTACAAATACAACCCACCTGTTCACAATCAAGATAAACCAACTGCACCTGTGTGTGACACTACAAACAGAGTGCACCTGGGCGCAATCATGACCAAACGCTTGCACCTGTGTGAGAATCTACAAACACCAGCCACCTTGAGGCAATGAAGACAAACCACTTGCACCTGTGTGCGAATCTACTCATACCACCCCACCTGTTCACAATCAAGACAAACCAATAGCACCTGTGTGTGACACTACAAACAGAACTCACCTGGGCGCGCAATCAAGACAAACAGCTTCCACCTGTGTGAGAATCTACAAACACCAGGCACCTGGAAGAAATCAAGAAAAACCCCCTTGCACCTGTGTGTGAATCTACAAACACCAGCCTCTTTGGGGCAAAGAAGACAAGCCACTTGCAGCAGTGTGCTTACCCACCTACTCCAATCTGCAGGCCGCAATCAAGACCAACAAATTGCACCTGTGTGTGAATCTACAAACACAACTCATCTGGGCGCAATCATGACCATCCACTTGCACCTGTGTGCCAATCTACAGACACCATGAACCTGGGCGAAATCAAGACCAACCATTTGCACCTGTGTGCGAATCTACAAACACCACACACCTGGGCGGAATTAAGTCAAACTACTTGCACATGAGTGCAAATCTACAAACACCACACACTTGGGAGCAATGAAGACAAACCACATGCACCTATGTGCGAATATACAAACACCAAGCACCCGGAAGCAATCAAGACAAACATCCTACACATGTGTGAGAATCTACAAACACCACACAGCTGGGCGGAATCAAGGCAAACCACTTTCACCCGAGCGCAAATCTACAAATACAGCCCACCAGGGCGCAATCAAGACAAACCAATTGCACCGATGTGTGACACTAAAAACAGAACGCACCTGGGCGCAATCAAGACAAACCACTTGCACCTTTGTGCAAGTGTACCAAAACCACGCACCTGGGTGCAATCAAGACAAACATGTTAGTTACACCTGTGTGTTATTCAATAAAGACCATGCAACTGGACGCAACCAAGAAAAACCACTTGCACCAGGTGTGTGAATCTACAAACACCACTCATCTGGGAGCAATCATGACCAACCATTTGCACCTGTGTGGGAATCTACCAACACCAAGCACCTGGGCGAAATCAAGATCAACCAAATGCACCTGTGTGCGATTCTAAAACACCACGCTCCTGGGCGCAATCAAGTCCAACCACTTGCACCTGTGTGCGAATATACAAACACCACACACCTGGATGAAATCAAGATAAACCATTTCCATTTGCACCTGTGTGCGATTCTAAAACACCACGCTCCTGGGTGCAATCAAGTCCAACCACTTGCACCTGTGTGCGAATATACAAACACCACACACCTGGATGCAATCAAGACAAATAACTTGCACCTGTGTGAGACTCCACAAATACCAGGCCCCTGAGCACAATGAAGACAAACAACTTACACCTGTGTGCGATTATTCTACATACCCCAGGCACCTGGGCGCAATCGTGACCAACCACTTGCACCTGTGTGCGAATCTACAAACACCAGGCACCTGGGCGCAGTCAGACCAATCACTTGCATCTGTGTGCAAATCTACAACACCATTCACCTGGGCGAAATCAAGACCAACCAATTGCACCTGTGTACGAACCTACAAACACCAGGCTCCGGGTCGAAAATAAGACAAACACTTGCACCTGTGTGCAATTATACAAACACCATGCACCTGGGCGCAATCAGGACAAACCACAAGCACCTGTGTGAACATCTACAAACACCATGAACCTTGGCGAAATCAATACAAACCACTAGCACCTGTGTGCGAATCAACAAATACCACCCACCTTATCACAATCAAGACAAACCAACTGCACCTGTGTGTGACACTACAAACAGAACTCACCTGGACGCGCAATCAAGACAAACAGCTTCCACCTGTGTGAGAATCTACAAACAGCAGGCACCTGGAAGAAATCAAGAAAAACCCCCTTGCACCTGTGTGTGAATCTACAAACACCAGCCTCTTTGGGGCAAAGAAGACAAACCACTTGCACCTGTGTGCTTACCCACCTACTCCAATCTGCAGGCCGCAATCAAGACCAACAAATTGCACCTGTGTGTGAATCTACAAACACAACTCATCTGGGCGCAATCATGACCATCCACTTGCACCTGTGTGCCAATCTACAGACACCATGAACCTGGGCGAAATCAAGACCAACCATTTGCACCTGTGTGCGAATCTACAGACACCACACACCTGGGTGGAATCAAGTCAAACTACTTGCACATGAGTGCAAATCTACAAACACCACACACTTGGGAGCAATGAAGACAAACCACATGCACCTATGTGCGAATATACAAACACCAAGCACCCGGAAGCAATCAAGACAAACATCCTACACATGTGTGAGAATCTACAAACACCACACAGCTGGGCGGAATCAAGACAAACCACTTTCACCCGAGCACAAATCTACAAATACAGCCCACCAGGGCGCAATCAAGACAAACCAATTGCACCGATGTGTGACACTAAAAACAGAACGCACCTGGGCGCAATCAAGACAAACCACTTGCACCTTTGTGCAAGTGTACCAAAACCACGCACCTGGGCGCAATCAAGACAAACATGTTAGTTACACCTGTGTGTTATTCAATACAGACCAGGCAACTGGATGCAACCAAGAAAAACCACTTGCACCAGGTGTGTGAATCTACAAACACCACTCATCTGGGAGCAATCATGACCAACCATTTGCACCGGTGTGGGAATCTACCAACACAAAGCACCTGGGCGAAATCAAGATCAACCATTTGCACCTGTGTGCGATTCTAAAACACCACGCTCCTGGGCGCAATCAAGTCCAACCACTTGCACCTGTGTGTGAATATACAAACACCACACACCTGGATGCAATCACGACAAATAACTTGCACCTGTGTGGGACTCCACAAATACCAGGCCCCTGAGCACAATGAAGACAAACAACTTACACCTGTGTGCGATTATTCTACATACCCCAGGCACCTGGGCGCAATCATGACCAACCACTTGCACCTGTGTGCGAATCGACAAACACCATGATCCTTGGTGCAATCAAGACAAACACTTGCACTTGTGTGCGAATCTACAAATACAACCCACCTGTTCACAATCAAGACAAACCAATTGCACCTCTGTGTGACACTACAAACAGAACTCACCTGGGCGCAATCAGGGCAAAAGCCTGCACCTGTGTGGGATTCTTCAAACACCAGGCAGCTGGGTGAAGTGGAGACAAACCACTTGCACCTGTGTGCGAATCTACAAACACCAGGCACCTGGGCGCAGTCAGACCAATCACTTGCACCTGTGTGCAAATCTACAACACCATTCACCTGGGCGAAATCAAGACCAACCAATTGCACCTGTGTACGAACCTACAAACACCAGGCTCCGGGTCGAAAATAAGACAAACACTTGCACCTGTGTGCAATTATACAAACACCATGCACCTGGGCGCAATCAGGACAAACCATAAGCACCTGTGTGAGCATCTACAAACACCATGAACCTTGGCGAAATCAATACAAACCACTAGCACCTGTGTGCGAATCAACAAATACCACCCACCTAATCACAATCAAGACAAACCAACTGCACCTGTGTGTGACACTACAAACAGAATGCACCTGGGCGCAATCATGACCAACCACTTGCACCTGTGTGCGAATATACAAACACCACACACCTGGATGCAATCACGACAAATAACTTGCACCTGTGTGAGACTCCACAAATACCAGGCCCCTGAGCACAATGAAGACAAACAACTTACACCTGTGTGCGATTATTCTACATACCCCAGGCACCTGGGCGCAATCATGACCAACCACTTGCACCTGTGTGCGAATCGACAAACACCATGATCCTTGGTGCAATCAAGACAAACACTTGCACCTGTGTGCGAATCTACAAATACAACCCACCTGTTCACAATCAAGACAAACCAACTGCACCTGTGTGTGACACTACAAACAGAGTGCACCTGGGCGCAATCATGACCAAACGCTTGCACCTGTGTGAGAATCTACAAACACCAGCCACCTTGAGGCAATGAAGACAAACCACTTGCACCTGTGTGCGAATCTACTCATACCACCCCACCTGTTCACAATCAAGACAAACCAATAGCACCTGTGTGTGACACTACAAACAGAACTCACCTGGGCGCGCAATCAAGACAAACAGCTTCCACCTGTGTGAGAATCTACAAACACCAGGCACCTGGAAGAAATCAAGAAAAACCCCCTTGCACCTGTGTGTGAATCTACAAACACCAGCCTCTTTGGGGCAAAGAAGACAAACCACTTGCACCTGTGTGCTTACCCACCTACTCCAATCTGCAGGCCGCAATCAAGACCAACAAATTGCACCTGTGTGTGAATCTACAAACACAACTCATATGGGTGTAATCATGACCATCCACTTGCACCTGTGTGCCAATCTACAGACACCATGAACCTGGGCGAAATCAAGACCAACCATTTGCACCTGTGTGCGAATCTACAGACACCACACACCTGGGCGGAATCAAGTCAAACTACTTGCACATGAGTGCAAATCTACAAACACCACACACTTGGGAGCAATGAAGACAAACCACATGCACCTATGTGCGAATAAACAAACACCAAGCACCCGGAAGCAATCAAGACAAACATCCTACACATGTGTGAGAATCTACAAACACCACACAGCTGGGCGGAATCAAGACAAACCACTTTCACCCGAGCACAAATCTACAAATACAGCCCACCAGGGCGCAATCAAGACAAACCAATTGCACCGATGTGTGACACTAAAAACAGAACGCACCTGGGCGCAATCAAGACAAACCACTTGCACCTTTGTGCAAGTGTACCAAAACCACGCACCTGGGAGCAATCAAGACAAACATGTTAGTTACACCTGTGTGTTATTCAATAAAGACCATGCAACTGGACGCAACCAAGAAAAACCACTTGCACCAGGTGTGTGAATCTACAAACACCACTCATCTGGGAGCAATCATGACCAACCATTTGCACCTGTGTGGGAATCTACCAACACCAAGCACCTGGGCGAAATCAAGATCAACCATTTGCACCTGTGTGCGATTCTAAAACACCACGCTCCTGGGCACAATCAAGTCCAACCACTTGCACCTGTGTGCGAATATACAAACACCACATACCTGGATGAAATCAAGATCAACCATTACCATTTGCACCTGTGTGCGATTCTAAAACACCACGCACCTGGGCGCAATCAAGTCCAACCACGTGCACCTGTGTGCGAATATACAAACACAACACACCTGGATGCAATCACGACAAATAACTTGCACCTGTGTGAGACTCCACAAATACCAGGCCCCTGAGCACAATGAAGACAAACAACTTACACCTGTGTGCGATTATTCTACATACCCCAGGCACCTGGGCGCAGTCATGACCAACCACTTGCACCTGTGTGCGAATCGACAAACACCATGATCCTTGGTGCAATCAAGACAAACACTTGCACCTGTGTGCGAATCTACAAATACAACCCACCTGTTCACAATCAAGACAAACCAATTGCACCTCTGTGTGACACTACAAACAGAACTCACCTGGGCGCAATCAGGACAAAAGCCTGCACCTGTGTGGGATTCTTCAAACACCACGCAGCTGGGTGAAGTGGAGACAAACCACTTGCACCTGTGTGCGAATCTACAAACACCAGGCACCTGGGCGCAGTCAGACCAATCACTTGCACCTGTGTGCAAATCTACAACACCATTCACCTGGGCGAAATCAAGACCAACCAATTGCACCTGTGTACGAACCTACAATCACCAGGCTCCGGGTCGAAAATAAGACAAACACTTGCACCTGTGTGCAATTATACAAACACCATGCACCTGGGCGCAATCAGGACAAACCACTTGCACCTGTGTGAGCATCTACAAACACCATGGACCTTGGCGAAATCAATACAAACCACTAGCACCTGTGTGCGAATCAACAAATACCACCCACCTAATCACAATCAAGACAAACCAACTGCACCTGTGTGTGACACTACAAACAGAATGCACCTGGGCGCAATCATGACCAACCACTTGCACCTGTGTGCGAATATACAAACACCACACACCTGGATGCAATCACGACAAATAACTTGCACCTGTGTGAGACTCCACAAATACCAGGCCCCTGAGCACAATGAAGACAAACAACTTACACCTGTGTGCGATTATTCTACATACCCCAGGCACCTGGGCGCAATCGTGACCAACCACTTGCACCTGTGTGCGAATCTACAAACACCAGGCACCTGGGCGCAGTCAGACCAATCACTTGCATCTGTGTGCAAATCTACAACACCATTCACCTGGGCGAAATCAAGACCAACCAATTGCACCTGTGTACGAACCTACAAACACCAGGCTCCGGGTCGAAAATAAGACAAACACTTGCACCTGTGTGCAATTATACAAACACCATGCACCTGGGCGCAATCAGGACAAACCACAAGCACCTGTGTGAACATCTACAAACACCATGAACCTTGGCGAAATCAATACAAACCACTAGCACCTGTGTGCGAATCAACAAATACCACCCACCTTATCACAATCAAGACAAACCAACTGCACCTGTGTGTGACACTACAAACAGAACTCACCTGGACGCGCAATCAAGACAAACAGCTTCCACCTGTGTGAGAATCTACAAACAGCAGGCACCTGGAAGAAATCAAGAAAAACCCCCTTGCACCTGTGTGTGAATCTACAAACACCAGCCTCTTTGGGGCAAAGAAGACAAACCACTTGCACCTGTGTGCTTACCCACCTACTCCAATCTGCAGGCCGCAATCAAGACCAACAAATTGCACCTGTGTGTGAATCTACAAACACAACTCATCTGGGCGCAATCATGACCATCCACTTGCACCTGTGTGCCAATCTACAGACACCATGAACCTGGGCGAAATCAAGACCAACCATTTGCACCTGTGTGCGAATCTACAGACACCACACACCTGGGTGGAATCAAGTCAAACTACTTGCACATGAGTGCAAATCTACAAACACCACACACTTGGGAGCAATGAAGACAAACCACATGCACCTATGTGCGAATATACAAACACCAAGCACCCGGAAGCAATCAAGACAAACATCCTACACATGTGTGAGAATCTACAAACACCACACAGCTGGGCGGAATCAAGACAAACCACTTTCACCCGAGCACAAATCTACAAATACAGCCCACCAGGGCGCAATCAAGACAAACCAATTGCACCGATGTGTGACACTAAAAACAGAACGCACCTGGGCGCAATCAAGACAAACCACTTGCACCTTTGTGCAAGTGTACCAAAACCACGCACCTGGGCGCAATCAAGACAAACATGTTAGTTACACCTGTGTGTTATTCAATACAGACCAGGCAACTGGATGCAACCAAGAAAAACCACTTGCACCAGGTGTGTGAATCTACAAACACCACTCATCTGGGAGCAATCATGACCAACCATTTGCACCGGTGTGGGAATCTACCAACACAAAGCACCTGGGCGAAATCAAGATCAACCATTTGCACCTGTGTGCGATTCTAAAACACCACGCTCCTGGGCGCAATCAAGTCCAACCACTTGCACCTGTGTGTGAATATACAAACACCACACACCTGGATGCAATCACGACAAATAACTTGCACCTGTGTGGGACTCCACAAATACCAGGCCCCTGAGCACAATGAAGACAAACAACTTACACCTGTGTGCGATTATTCTACATACCCCAGGCACCTGGGCGCAATCATGACCAACCACTTGCACCTGTGTGCGAATCGACAAACACCATGATCCTTGGTGCAATCAAGACAAACACTTGCACCTGTGTGCGAATCTACAAATACAACCCACCTGTTCACAATCAAGACAAACCAATTGCACCTCTGTGTGACACTACAAACAGAACTCACCTGGGCGCAATCAGGGCAAAAGCCTGCACCTGTGTGGGATTCTTCAAACACCAGGCAGCTGGGTGAAGTGGAGACAAACCACTTGCACCTGTGTGCGAATCTACAAACACCAGGCACCTGGGCGCAGTCAGACCAATCACTTGCACCTGTGTGCAAATCTACAACACCATTCACCTGGGCGAAATCAAGACCAACCAATTGCACCTGTGTACGAACCTACAAACACCAGGCTCCGGGTCGAAAATAAGACAAACACTTGCACCTGTGTGCAATTATACAAACACCATGCACCTGGGCGCAATCAGGACAAACTATAAGCACCTGTGTGAGCATCTACAAACACCATGAACCTTGGCGAAATCAATACAAACCACTAGCACCTGTGTGCGAATCAACAAATACCACCCACCTAATCACAATCAAGACAAACCAACTGCACCTGTGTGTGACACTACAAACAGAATGCACCTGGGCGCAATCATGACCAACCACTTGCACCTGTGTGCGAATATACAAACACCACACACCTGGATGCAATCACGACAAATAACTTGCACCTGTGTGAGACTCCACAAATACCAGGCCCCTGAGCACAATGAAGACAAACAACTTACACCTGTGTGCGATTATTCTACATACCCCAGGCACCTGGGCGCAATCATGACCAACCACTTGCACCTGTGTGCGAATCGACAAACACCATGATCCTTGGTGCAATCAAGACAAACACTTGCACCTGTGTGCGAATCTACAAATACAACCCACCTGTTCACAATCAAGACAAACCAACTGCACCTGTGTGTGACACTACAAACAGAGTGCACCTGGGCGCAATCATGACCAAACGCTTGCACCTGTGTGAGAATCTACAAACACCAGCCACCTTGAGGCAATGAAGACAAACCACTTGCACCTGTGTGCGAATCTACTCATACCACCCCACCTGTTCACAATCAAGACAAACCAATAGCACCTGTGTGTGACACTACAAACAGAACTCACCTGGGCGCGCAATCAAGACAAACAGCTTCCACCTGTGTGAGAATCTACAAACACCAGGCACCTGGAAGAAATCAAGAAAAACCCCCTTGCACCTGTGTGTGAATCTACAAACACCAGCCTCTTTGGGGCAAAGAAGACAAACCACTTGCACCTGTGTGCTTACCCACCTACTCCAATCTGCAGGCCGCAATCAAGACCAACAAATTGCACCTGTGTGTGAATCTACAAACACAACTCATATGGGTGTAATCATGACCATCCACTTGCACCTGTGTGCCAATCTACAGACACCATGAACCTGGGCGAAATCAAGACCAACCATTTGCACCTGTGTGCGAATCTACAGACACCACACACCTGGGCGGAATCAAGTCAAACTACTTGCACATGAGTGCAAATCTACAAACACCACACACTTGGGAGCAATGAAGACAAACCACATGCACCTATGTGCGAATAAACAAACACCAAGCACCCGGAAGCAATCAAGACAAACATCCTACACATGTGTGAGAATCTACAAACACCACACAGCTGGGCGGAATCAAGACAAACCACTTTCACCCGAGCACAAATCTACAAATACAGCCCACCAGGGCGCAATCAAGACAAACCAATTGCACCGATGTGTGACACTAAAAACAGAACGCACCTGGGCGCAATCAAGACAAACCACTTGCACCTTTGTGCAAGTGTACCAAAACCACGCACCTGGGAGCAATCAAGACAAACATGTTAGTTACACCTGTGTGTTATTCAATAAAGACCATGCAACTGGACGCAACCAAGAAAAACCACTTGCACCAGGTGTGTGAATCTACAAACACCACTCATCTGGGAGCAATCATGACCAACCATTTGCACCTGTGTGGGAATCTACCAACACCAAGCACCTGGGCGAAATCAAGATCAACCATTTGCACCTGTGTGCGATTCTAAAACACCACGCTCCTGGGCACAATCAAGTCCAACCACTTGCACCTGTGTGCGAATATACAAACACCACACACCTGGATGAAATCAAGATCAACCATTACCATTTGCACCTGTGTGCGATTCTAAAACACCACGCACCTGGGCGCAATCAAGTCCAACCACGTGCACCTGTGTGCGAATATACAAACACCACACACCTGGATGCAATCACGACAAATAACTTGCACCTGTGTGAGACTCCACAAATACCAGGCCCCTGAGCACAATGAAGACAAACAACTTACACCTGTGTGCGATTATTCTACATACCCCAGGCACCTGGGCGCAATCATGACCAACCACTTGCACCTGTGTGCGAATCGACAAACACCATGATCCTTGGTGCAATCAAGACAAACACTTGCACCTGTGTGCGAATCTACAAATACAACCCACCTGTTCACAATCAAGACAAACCAATTGCACCTCTGTGTGACACTACAAACAGAACTCACCTGGGCGCAATCAGGACAAAAGCCTGCACCTGTGTGGGATTCTTCAAACACCACGCAGCTGGGTGAAGTGGAGACAAACCACTTGCACCTGTGTGCGAATCTACAAACACCAGGCACCTGGGCGCAGTCAGACCAATCACTTGCACCTGTGTGCAAATCTACAACACCATTCACCTGGGCGAAATCAAGACCAACCAATTGCACCTGTGTACGAACCTACAATCACCAGGCTCCGGGTCGAAAATAAGACAAACACTTGCACCTGTGTGCAATTATACAAACACCATGCACCTGGGCGCAATCAGGACAAACCACTTGCACCTGTGTGAGCATCTACAAACACCATGGACCTTGGCGAAATCAATACAAACCACTAGCACCTGTGTGCGAATCAACAAATACCACCCACCTAATCACAATCAAGACAAACCAACTGCACCTGTGTGTGACACTACAAACAGAATGCACCTGGGCGCAATCATGACCAACCACTTGCACCTGTGTGCGAATATACAAACACCACACACCTGGATGCAATCACGACAAATAACTTGCACCTGTGTGAGACTCCACAAATACCAGGCCCCTGAGCACAATGAAGACAAACAACTTACACCTGTGTGCGATTATTCTACATACCCCAGGCACCTGGGCGCAATCATGACCAACCACTTGCACCTGTGTGCGAATCGACAAACACCATGATCCTTGGTGCAATCAAGACAAACACTTGCACCTGTGTGCGAATCTACAAATACAACCCACCTGTTCACAATCAAGACAAACCAACTGCACCTGTGTGTGACACTACAAACAGAGTGCACCTGGGCGCAATCATGACCAAACGCTTGCACCTGTGTGAGAATCTACAAACACCAGCCACCTTGAGGCAATGAAGACAAACCACTTGCACCTGTGTGCGAATCTACTCATACCACCCCACCTGTTCACAATCAAGACAAACCAATAGCACCTGTGTGTGACACTACAAACAGAACTCACCTGGGCGCGCAATCAAGACAAACAGCTTCCACCTGTGTGAGAATCTACAAACAGCAGGCACCTGGAAGAAATCAAGAAAAACCCCCTGGCACCTGTGTGTGAATCTACAAACACCAGCCTCTTTGGGGCAAAGAAGACAAACCACTTGCACCTGTGTGCTTACCCACCTACTCCAATCTGCAGGCCGCAATCAAGACCAACAAATTGCACCTGTGTGTGAATCTACAAACACAACTCATCTGGGCGCAATCATGACCATCCACTTGCACCTGTGTGCCAATCTACAGACACCATGAACCTGGGCGAAATCAAGACCAACCATTTGCACCTGTGTGCGAATCTACAGACACCACACACCTGGGTGGAATCAAGTCAAACTACTTGCACATGAGTGCAAATCTACAAACACCACACACTTGGGAGCAATGAAGACAAACCACATGCACCTATGTGCGAATATACAAACACCAAGCACCCGGAAGCAATCAAGACAAACATCCTACACATGTGTGAGAATCTACAAACATCACACAGCTGGGCGGAATCAAGGCAAACCACTTTCACCCGAGCGCAAATCTACAAATACAGCCCACCAGGGCGCAATCAAGACAAACCAATTGCACCGATGTGTGACACTAAAAACAGAACGCACCTGGGCGCAATCAAGACAAACCACTTGTACCTTTGTGCAAGTGTACCAAAACCACGCACCTGGGCGCAATCAAGACAAACATGTTAGTTACACCTGTGTGTTATTCAATACAGACCAGGCAACTGGATGCAACCAAGAAAAACCTCTTGCACCAGGTGTGTGAATCTACAAACACCACTCATCTGGGAGCAATCATGACCAACCATTTGCACCGGTGTGGGAATCTACCAACACCAAGCACCTGGGCGAAATCAAGATCAACCATTTGCACCTGTGTGCGATTCTAAAACACCACGCTCCTGGGCGCAATCAAGTCCAACCACTTGCACCTGTGTGCGAATATACAAACACCACACACCTGGATGAAATCAAGATCAACCATTTCCATTTGCAACTGTGTGCGATTCTAAAACACCACGCTCCTGGGCGCAATCAAGTCCAACCACTTGCACCTGTGTGCGAATATACAAACACCACACACCTGGATGAAATCAAGATCAACCATTACCATTTGCACCTGTGTGCGATTCTAAAACACCACGCTCCTGGGCGCAATCAAGTCCAACCACTTGCACCTGTGTGCGAATATACAAACACCACACACCTGGATGCAATCACGACAAATAACTTGCACTTGTGTGAGACTCCACAAATACCAGGCCCCTGAGCACAATGAAGACAAACAACTTACACCTGTGTGCGATTATTCTACATACCCCAGGCACCTGGGCGCAATCATGACCAACCACTTGCACCTGTGTGCGAATCGACAAACACCATGATCCTTGGTGCAATCAAGACAAACACTTGCACCTGTGTGCGAATCTACAAATACAACCCACCTGTTCACAATCAAGATAAACCAATTGCACCTCTGTGTGACACTACAAACAGAACTCACCTGGGCGCAATCAGGGCAAAAGCCTGCACCTGTGTGGGATTCTTCAAACACCAGGCAGCTGGGTGAAGTGGAGACAAACCACTTGCACCTGTGTGCGAATCTACAAACACCAGGCACCTGGGCGCAGTCAGACCAATCACTTGCACCTGTGTGCAAATCTACAACACCATTCACCTGGGCGAAATCAAGACCAACCAATTGCACCTGTGTACGAACCTACAAACACCAGGCTCCGGGTCGAAAATAAGACAAACACTTGCACCTGTGTGCAATTATACAAACACCATGCACCTGGGCGCAATCAGGACAAACCACTTGCACCTGTGTGAGCATCTACAAACACCATGAACCTTGGCGAAATCAATACAAACCACTAGCACCTGTGTGCGAATCAACAAATAGCACCCACCTAATCACAATCAAGACAAACCAACTGCACCTGTGTGTGACACTACAAACAGAATGCACCTGGGCGCAATCATGACAAACCACTTGCACCTGTGTGAGCATCTACAAACACCATGAACCTTGGCGAAATCAATACAAACAACTAGCACCTGTGTGCGAATCAACAAATACCACCCACCTAATCACAATCAAGACAAACCAACTGCACCTGTGTGTGACACTACAAACAGAGTGCACCTGGGCGCAATCATGACCAAACGCTTGCACCTGTGTGAGAATCTACAAACACCAGCCACCTTGAGGCAATGAAGACAAACCACTTGCACCTGTGTGCGAATCTACTCATACCACCCCACCTGTTCACAATCAAGACAAACCAATAGCACCTGTGTGTGACACTACAAACAGAACTCACCTGGGCGCGCAATCAAGACAAACAGCTTCCACCTGTGTGAGAATCTACAAACAGCAGGCACCTGGAAGAAATCAAGAAAAACCCCCTGGCACCTGTGTGTGAATCTACAAACACCAGCCTCTTTGGGGCAAAGAAGACAAACCACATGCACCTATGTGCGAATATACAAACACCAAGCACCCGGAAGCAATCAAGACAAACATCCTACACATGTGTGAGAATCTACAAACACCACACAGCTGGGCGGAATCAAGGCAAACCACTTTCAACCGAGCACAAATCTACAAATACAGCCCACCAGGGCGCAATCTAGACAAACCAATTGCACCGATGTGTGACACTAAAAACAGAACGCACCTGGGCGCAATCAAGACAAACCACTTGCACCTTTGTGCAAGTGTACCAAAACCACGCACCTGGGCGCAATCAAGACAAACATGTTAGTTACACCTGTGTGTTATTCAATACAGACCAGGCAACTGGATGCAACCAAGAGAAACCACTTGCACCAGGTGTGTGAATCTACAAACACCACTCATCTGGGAGCAATCATGACCAACCATTTGCACCGGTGTGGGAATCTACCAACACAAAGCACCTGGGCGAAATCAAGATCAACCATTTGCACCTGTGTGCGATTCTAAAACACCACGCTCCTGGGCGCAATCAAGTCCAACCACTTGCACCTGTGTGCGAATATACAAACACCACACACCTGGATGAAATCAAGATCAACCATTTCCATTTGCAACTGTGTGCGATTCTAAAACACCACGCTCCTGGGCGCAATCAAGTCCAACCACTTGCACCTGTGTGCGAATATACAAACACCACACACCTGGATGAAATCAAGATCAACCATTACCATTTGCACCTGTGTGCGATTCTAAAACACCACGCTCCTGGGCGCAATCAAGTCCAACCACTTGCACCTGTGTGCGAATATACAAACACCACACACCTGGATGCAATCACGACAAATAACTTGCACCTGTGTGAGACTCCACAAATACCAGGCCCCTGAGCACAATGAAGACAAACAACTTACACCTGTGTGCGATTATTCTACATACCCCAGGCACCTGGGCGCAATCATGACCAACCACTTGCACCTGTGTGCGAATCGACAAACACCATGATCCTTGGTGCAATCAAGACAAACACTTGCACCTGTGTGCGAATCTACAAATACAACCCACCTGTTCACAATCTAGACAAACCAATTGCACCTCTGTGTGACACTACAAACAGAACTCACCTGGGCGCAATCAGGGCAAAAGCCTGCACCTGTGTGGGATTCTTCAAACACCAGGCAGCTGGGTGAAGTGGAGACAAACCACTTGCACCTGTGTGCGAATCTACAAACACCAGGCACCTGGGCGCAATCAGACCAATCACTTGCACCTGTGTGCAAATCTACAACACCATTCACCTGGGCGAAATCAAGACCAACCAATTGCACCTGTGTACGAACCTACAAACACCAGGCTCCGGGTCGAAAATAAGACAAACACTTGCACCTGTGTGCAATTATACAAACACCATGCACCTGGGTGCAATCAGGACAAACCACTTGCACCTGTGTGAGCATCTACAAACACCATGAACCTTGGCGAAATCAATACAAACCACTAGCACCTGTGTGCGAATCAACAAATACCACCCACCTAATCACAATCAAGAGAAACCATCTGCACCTGTGTGTGACACTACAAACAGAATGCACCTGGGCGCAATCATGACCAACCACTTGCACCTGTGTGAGAATCTACAAACACCAGCCACCTTGAGGCAATGAAGACAAACCACTTGCACCTGTGTGCGAATCTACTCATCCCACCCCACCTGTTCACAATCAAGACAAACCAATAGCACCTGTGTGTGACACTACAAACAGAACTCACCTGGGCGCGCAATCAAGACAAACAGCTTCCACCTGTGTGAGAATCTACAAACACCAGGCACCTGGAAGAAATCAAGAAAAACCCCCTGGCACCTGTGTGTGAATCTACAAACACCAGCCTCTTTGGGGCAAAGAAGACAAACCACTTGCACCTGTGTGCTTACCCACCTACTCCAATCTGCAGGCCGCAATCAAGACCAACAAATTGCACCTGTGTGTGAATCTACAAACACAACTCATGTGGGCGCAATCATGACCATCCACTTGCACCTGTGTGCCAATCTACAGACACCATGAACCTGGGCGAAATCAAGACCAACCATTTGCACCTGTGTGCGAATCTACAGACACCACACACCTGGGCGGAATCAAGTCAAACTACTTGCACATGAGTGCAAATCTACAAACACCACACACTTGGGAGCAATGGAGACAAACCACATGCACCTATGTGCGAATATACAAACACCAAGCACCCGGAAGCAATCAAGACAAACATCCTACACATGTGTGAGAATCTACAAACACCACACAGCTGGGCGGAATCAAGGCAAACCACTTTCACCTGAGCGCAAATCTACAAATACAGCCCACCAGAGCGCAAACAAGACAAACCAATTGCACCGATGTGTGACACTAAAAACAGAACGCACCTGGGCGCAATCAAGACAAACCACTTGCACCTTTGTGCAAGTGTACCAAAACCACGCACCTGGGTGCAATCAAGACAAACATGTTAGTTACACCTGTGTGTTATTCAATAAAGACCATGCAACTGGACGCAACCAAGAAAAACCACTTGCACCAGGTGTGTGAATCTACAAACACCACTCATCTGGGAGCAATCATGACCAACCATTTGCACCTGTGTGGGAATCTACCAACACCAAGCACCTGGGCGAAATCAAGATCAACCATTTGCACCTGTGTGCGATTCTAAAACACCACGCTCCTGGGCGCAATCAAGTCCAACCACTTGCACCTGTGTGCGAATATACAAACACCACACACCTGGATGAAATCAAGATCAACCATTTCCATTTGCACCTGTGTGCGATTCTAAAACACCACGCTCCTGGGCGCAATCAAGTCCAACCACTTGCACCTGTGTGCGAATATACAAACACCACACACCTGGATGAAATCAAGATCAACCATTACCATTTGCACCTGTGTGCGATTCTAAAACACCACGCTCCTGGGCGCAATCAAGTCCAACCACTTGCACCTGTGTGCGAATATACAAACACCATACACCTGGATGTAATCACGACAAATAACTTGCACCTGTGTGAGACTCCACAAATACCAGGCCCCTGAGCACAATGAAGACAAACAACTTACACCTGTGTGCGATTATTCTACATACCCCAGGCACCTGGGCGCAATCATGACCAACCACTTGCACCTGTGTGCGAATCGACAAACACCATGATCCTTGGTGCAATCAAGACAAACACTTGCACCTGTGTGCGAATCTACAAATACAACCCACCTGTTCACAATCAAGACAAACCAACTGCACCTGTGTGTGACACTACAAACAGAGTGCACCTGGGCGCAATCATGACCAAACGCTTGCACCTGTGTGAGATTCTACAAACACCAGCCACCTTGAGGCAATGAAGACAAACCACTTGCACCTGTGTGCGAATCTACTCATCCCACCCCACCTGTTTACAATCAAGACAAACCAATAGCACCTGTGTGTGACACTACAAACAGAACTCACCTGGGCGCGCAATCAAGACAAACAGCTTCCACCTGTGTGAGAATCTACAAACACCAGGCACCTGGAAGAAATCAAGAAAAACCCCCTTGCACCTGTGTGTGAATCTACAAACACCAGCCTCTATGGGCAAAGAAGACAAACCACTTGCACCTGTGTGCTTACCCACCTACTCCAATCTGCAGGCCGCAATCAAGACCATCAAATTGCACCTGTGTGTGAATCTACAAACACAACTCATCTGGGCGCAATCATGACCATCCACTTGCACCTGTGTGCCAATCTACAGACACCATGAACCTGGGCGAAATCAAGACCAACCATTTGCACCTGTGAGCGAATCTACCTTTGTGCAAGTGTACCAAAACCACGCACCTGGGTGCAATCAAGACAAACATGTTAGTTACACCTGTGTGTTATTCAATAAAGACCATGCAACTGGACGCAACCAAGAAAAACCACTTGCACCAGGTGTGTGAATCTACAAACACCACTCATCTGGGAGCAATCATGACCAACCATTTGCACCTGTGTGGGAATCTACCAACACCAAGCACCTGGGCGAAATCAAGATCAACCATTTGCACCTGTATGCGATTCTAAAACACCACGCTCCTGGGCGCAATCAAGTCCAACCACTTGCACCTGTGTGCGAATATACAAACACCACACACCTGGATGAAATCAAGATCAACCATTTCCATTTGCAACTGTGTGCGATTCTAAAACACCACGCTCCTGGGCGCAATCAAGTCCAACCACTTGCACCTGTGTGCGAATATACAAACACCACACACCTGGATGAAATCAAGATCAACCATTACCATTTGCACCTGTGTGCGATTCTAAAACACCACGCTCCTGGGCGCAATCAAGTCCAACCACTTGCACCTGTGTGCGAATACACAAACACCACACACCTGGATGCAATCACGACAAATAACTTGCACCTGTGTGAGACTCCACAAATACCAGGCCCCTGAGCACAATGAAGACAAACAACTTACACCTGTGTGCGATTATTCTACATACCCCAGGCACCTGGGCGCAATCATGACCAACCACTTGCACCTGTGTGCGAATCGACAAACACCATGATCCTTGGTGCAATCAAGACAAACACTTGCACCTGTGTGCGAATCTACAAATACAACCCACCTGTTCACAATCAAGACAAACCAATTGCACCTCTGTGTGACACTACAAACAGAACTCACCTGGGCGCAATCAGGGCAAAAGCCTGCACCTGTGTGGGATTCTTCAAACACCAGGCAGCTGGGTGAAGTGGAGACAAACCACTTGCACCTGTGTGCGAATCTACAAACACCAGGCACCTGGGCGCAGTCAGACCAATCACTTGCACCTGTGTGCAAATCTACAACACCATTCACCTGGGCGAAATCAAGACCAACCAATTGCACCTGTGTACGAACCTACAAACACCAGGCTCCGGGTCGAAAATAAGACAAACACTTGCACCTGTGTGCAATTATACAAACACCATGCACCTGGGCGCAATCAGGACAAACCACTTGCACCTGTGTGAGCATCTACAAACACCATGAACCTTGGCGAAATCAATACAAACCACTAGCACCTGTGTGCGAATCAACAAATAGCACCCACCTAATCACAATCAAGACAAACCAACTGCACCTGTGTGTGACACTACAAACAGAATGCACCTGGGCGCAATCATGACAAACCACTTGCACCTGTGTGAGCATCTACAAACACCATGAACCTTGGCGAAATCAATACAAACAACTAGCACCTGTGTGCGAATCAACAAATACCACCCACCTAATCACAATCAAGACAAACCAACTGCACCTGTGTGTGACACTACAAACAGAGTGCACCTGGGCGCAATCATGACCAAACGCTTGCACCTGTGTGAGAATCTACAAACACCAGCCACCTTGAGGCAATGAAGACAAACCACTTGCACCTGTGTGCGAATCTACTCATACCACCCCACCTGTTCACAATCAAGACAAACCAATAGCACCTGTGTGTGACACTACAAACAGAACTCACCTGGGCGCGCAATCAAGACAAACAGCTTCCACCTGTGTGAGAATCTACAAACAGCAGGCACCTGGAAGAAATCAAGAAAAACCCCCTGGCACCTGTGTGTGAATCTACAAACACCAGCCTCTTTGGGGCAAAGAAGACAAACCACATGCACCTATGTGCGAATATACAAACACCAAGCACCCGGAAGCAATCAAGACAAACATCCTACACATGTGTGAGAATCTACAAACACCACACAGCTGGGCGGAATCAAGGCAAACCACTTTCAACCGAGCACAAATCTACAAATACAGCCCACCAGGGCGCAATCTAGACAAACCAATTGCACCGATGTGTGACACTAAAAACAGAACGCACCTGGGCGCAATCAAGACAAACCACTTGCACCTTTGTGCAAGTGTACCAAAACCACGCACCTGGGCGCAATCAAGACAAACATGTTAGTTACACCTGTGTGTTATTCAATACAGACCAGGCAACTGGATGCAACCAAGAGAAACCACTTGCACCAGGTGTGTGAATCTACAAACACCACTCATCTGGGAGCAATCATGACCAACCATTTGCACCGGTGTGGGAATCTACCAACACAAAGCACCTGGGCGAAATCAAGATCAACCATTTGCACCTGTGTGCGATTCTAAAACACCACGCTCCTGGGCGCAATCAAGTCCAACCACTTGCACCTGTGTGCGAATATACAAACACCACACACCTGGATGAAATCAAGATCAACCATTTCCATTTGCAACTGTGTGCGATTCTAAAACACCACGCTCCTGGGCGCAATCAAGTCCAACCACTTGCACCTGTGTGCGAATATACAAACACCACACACCTGGATGAAATCAAGATCAACCATTACCATTTGCACCTGTGTGCGATTCTAAAACACCACGCTCCTGGGCGCAATCAAGTCCAACCACTTGCACCTGTGTGCGAATATACAAACACCACACACCTGGATGCAATCACGACAAATAACTTGCACCTGTGTGAGACTCCACAAATACCAGGCCCCTGAGCACAATGAAGACAAACAACTTACACCTGTGTGCGATTATTCTACATACCCCAGGCACCTGGGCGCAATCATGACCAACCACTTGCACCTGTGTGCGAATCGACAAACACCATGATCCTTGGTGCAATCAAGACAAACACTTGCACCAGTGTGCGAATCTACAAATACAACCCACCTGTTCACAATCTAGACAAACCAATTGCACCTCTGTGTGACACTACAAACAGAACTCACCTGGGCGCAATCAGGGCAAAAGCCTGCACCTGTGTGGGATTCTTCAAACACCAGGCAGCTGGGTGAAGTGGAGACAAACCACTTGCACCTGTGTGCGAATCTACAAACACCAGGCACCTGGGCGCAATCAGACCAATCACTTGCACCTGTGTGCAAATCTACAACACCATTCACCTGGGCGAAATCAAGACCAACCAATTGCACCTGTGTACGAACCTACAAACACCAGGCTCCGGGTCGAAAATAAGACAAACACTTGCACCTGTGTGCAATTATACAAACACCATGCACCTGGGTGCAATCAGGACAAACCACTTGCACCTGTGTGAGCATCTACAAACACCATGAACCTTGGCGAAATCAATACAAACCACTAGCACCTGTGTGCGAATCAACAAATACCACCCACCTAATCACAATCAAGAGAAACCATCTGCACCTGTGTGTGACACTACAAACAGAATGCACCTGGGCGCAATCATGACCAACCACTTGCACCTGTGTGAGAATCTACAAACACCAGCCACCTTGAGGCAATGAAGACAAACCACTTGCACCTGTGTGCGAATCTACTCATCCCACCCCACCTGTTCACAATCAAGACAAACCAATAGCACCTGTGTGTGACACTACAAACAGAACTCACCTGGGCGCGCAATCAAGACAAACAGCTTCCACCTGTGTGAGAATCTACAAACACCAGGCACCTGGAAGAAATCAAGAAAAACCCCCTGGCACCTGTGTGTGAATCTACAAACACCAGCCTCTTTGGGGCAAAGAAGACAAACCACTTGCACCTGTGTGCTTACCCACCTACTCCAATCTGCAGGCCGCAATCAAGACCAACAAATTGCACCTGTGTGTGAATCTACAAACACAACTCATGTGGGCGCAATCATGACCATCCACTTGCACCTGTGTGCCAATCTACAGACACCATGAACCTGGGCGAAATCAAGACCAACCATTTGCACCTGTGTGCGAATCTACAGACACCACACACCTGGGCGGAATCAAGTCAAACTACTTGCACATGAGTGCAAATCTACAAACACCACACACTTGGGAGCAATGGAGACAAACCACATGCACCTATGTGCGAATATACAAACACCAAGCACCCGGAAGCAATCAAGACAAACATCCTACACATGTGTGAGAATCTACAAACACCACACAGCTGGGCGGAATCAAGGCAAACCACTTTCACCTGAGCGCAAATCTACAAATACAGCCCACCAGAGCGCAAACAAGACAAACCAATTGCACCGATGTGTGACACTAAAAACAGAACGCACCTGGGCGCAATCAAGACAAACCACTTGCACCTTTGTGCAAGTGTACCAAAACCACGCACCTGGGTGCAATCAAGACAAACATGTTAGTTACACCTGTGTGTTATTCAATAAAGACCATGCAACTGGACGCAACCAAGAAAAACCACTTGCACCAGGTGTGTGAATCTACAAACACCACTCATCTGGGAGCAATCATGACCAACCATTTGCACCTGTGTGGGAATCTACCAACACCAAGCACCTGGGCGAAATCAAGATCAACCATTTGCACCTGTGTGCGATTCTAAAACACCACGCTCCTGGGCGCAATCAAGTCCAACCACTTGCACCTGTGTGCGAATATACAAACACCACACACCTGGATGAAATCAAGATCAACCATTTCCATTTGCACCTGTGTGCGATTCTAAAACACCACGCTCCTGGGCGCAATCAAGTCCAACCACTTGCACCTGTGTGCGAATATACAAACACCACACACCTGGATGAAATCAAGATCAACCATTACCATTTGCACCTGTGTGCGATTCTAAAACACCACGCTCCTGGGCGCAATCAAGTCCAACCACTTGCACCTGTGTGCGAATATACAAACACCACACACCTGGATGCAATCGCGACAAATAACTTGCACCTGTGTGAGACTCCACAAATACCAGGCCCCTGAGCACAATGAAGACAAACAACTTACACCTGTGTGCGATTATTCTACATACCCCAGGCACCTGGGCGCAATCATGACCAACCACTTGCACCTGTGTGCGAATCGACAAACACCATGATCCTTGGTGCAATCAAGACAAACACTTGCACCTGTGTGCGAATCTACAAATACAACCCACCTGTTCACAATCAAGACAAACCAACTGCACCTGTGTGTGACACTACAAATAGAGTGCACCTGGGCGCAATCATGACCAAACGCTTGCACCTGTGTGAGATTCTACAAACACCAGCCACCTTGAGGCAATGAAGACAAACCACTTGCACCTGTGTGCGAATCTACTCATCCCACCCCACCTGTTTACAATCAAGACAAACCAATAGCACCTGTGTGTGACACTACAAACAGAACTCACCTGGGCGCGCAATCAAGACAAACAGCTTCCACCTGTGTGAGAATCTACAAACACCAGGCACCTGGAAGAAATCAAGAAAAACCCCCTTGCACCTGTGTGTGAATCTACAAACACCAGCCTCTATGGGCAAAGAAGACAAACCACTTGCACCTGTGTGCTTACCCACCTACTCCAATCTGCAGGCCGCAATCAAGACCATCAAATTGCACCTGTGTGTGAATCTACAAACACAACTCATCTGGGCGCAATCATGACCATCCACTTGCACCTGTGTGCCAATCTACAGACACCATGAACCTGGGCGAAATCAAGACCAACCATTTGCACCTGTGAGCGAATCTACCTTTGTGCAAGTGTACCAAAACCACGCACCTGGGTGCAATCAAGACAAACATGTTAGTTACACCTGTGTGTTATTCAATAAAGACCATGCAACTGGACGCAACCAAGAAAAACCACTTGCACCAGGTGTGTGAATCTACAAACACCACTCATCTGGGAGCAATCATGACCAACCATTTGCACCTGTGTGGGAATCTACCAACACCAAGCACCTGGGCGAAATCAAGATCAACCATTTGCACCTGTATGCGATTCTAAAACACCACGCTCCTGGGCGCAATCAAGTCCAACCACTTGCACCTGTGTGCGAATATACAAACACCACACACCTGGATGAAATCAAGATCAACCATTTCCATTTGCAACTGTGTGCGATTCTAAAACACCACGCTCCTGGGCGCAATCAAGTCCAACCACTTGCACCTGTGTGCGAATATACAAACACCACACACCTGGATGAAATCAAGATCAACCATTACCATTTGCACCTGTGTGCGATTCTAAAACACCACGCTCCTGGGCGCAATCAAGTCCAACCACTTGCACCTGTGTGCGAATACACAAACACCACACACCTGGATGCAATCACGACAAATAACTTGCACCTGTGTGAGACTCCACAAATACCAGGCCCCTGAGCACAATGAAGACAAACAACTTACACCTGTGTGCGATTATTCTACATACCCCAGGCACCTGGGCGCAATCATGACCAACCACTTGCACCTGTGTGCGAATCGACAAACACCATGATCCTTGGTGCAATCAAGACAAACACTTGCACCTGTGTGCGAATCTACAAATACAACCCACCTGTTCACAATCAAGACAAACCAATTGCACCTCTGTGTGACACTACAAACAGAACTCACCTGGGCGCAATCAGGGCAAAAGCCTGCACCTGTGTGGGATTCTTCAAACACCAGGCAGCTGGGTGAAGTGGAGACAAACCACTTGCACCTGTGTGCGAATCTACAAACACCAGGCACCTGGGCGCAGTCAGACCAATCACTTGCACCTGTGTGCAAATCTACAACACCATTCACCTGGGCGAAATCAAGACCAACCAATTGCACCTGTGTACGAACCTACAAACACCAGGCTCCGGGTCGAAAATAAGACAAACACTTGCACCTGTGTGCAATTATACAAACACCATGCACCTGGGCGCAATCAGGACAAACCACTTGCACCTGTGTGAGCATCTACAAACACCATGAACCTTGGCGAAATCAATACAAACCACTAGCACCTGTGTGCGAATCAACAAATACCACCCACCTAATCACAATCAAGAGAAACCATCTGCACCTGTGTGTGACACTACAAACAGAATGCACCTGGGCGCAATCATGACCAACCACTTGCACCTGTGTGAGAATCTACAAACACCAGCCACCTTGAGGCAATGAAGACAAACCACTTGCACCTGTGTGCGAATCTACTCATACCACCCCACCTGTTCACAATCAAGACAAACCAATAGCACCTGTGTGTGACACTACAAACAGAACTCACCTGGGCGCGCAATCAAGACAAACAGCTTCCACCTGTGTGAGAATCTACAAACAGCAGGCACCTGGAAGAAATCAAGAAAAACCCCCTGGCACCTGTGTGTGAATCTACAAACACCAGCCTCTTTGGGGCAAAGAAGACAAACCACTTGCACCTGTGTGCTTACCCACCTACTCCAATCTGCAGGCCGCAATCAAGACCAACAAATTGCACCTGTGTGTGAATCTACAAACACAACTCATGTGGGCGCAATCATGACCATCCACTTGCACCTGTGTGCCAATCTACAGACACCATGAACCTGGGCGAAATCAAGACCAACTATTTGCACCTGTGTGCGAATCTACAAACACCACACACCTGGGCGGCATCAAGTCAAACTACTTGCACATGAGTGCAAATCTACAAACACCACACACTTGGGAGCAATGAAGACAAACCACATGCACCTATGTGCGAATATACAAACACCAAGCACCCGGAAGCAATCAAGACAAACATCCTACACATGTGTGAGAATCTACAAACACCACACAGCTGGGCGGAATCAAGGCAAACCACTTTCACCCGAGCGCAAATCTACAAATACAGCCCACCAGGGCGCAAACAAGACAAACCAATTGCACCGATGTGTGACACTAAAAACAGAACGCACCTGGGCGCAATCAAGACAAACCACTTGCACCTTTGTGCAAGTGTACCAAAACCACGCACCTGGGCGCAATCAAGACAAACATGTTAGTTACACCTGTGTGTTATTCAATAAAGACCATGCAACTGGACGCAACCAAGAAAAACCACTTGCACCAGGTGTGTGAATCTACAAACACCACTCATCTGGGAGCAATCATGACCAACCATTTGCACCTGTGTGGGAATCTACCAACACCAAGCACCTGGGCGAAATCAAGATCAACCATTTGCACCTGTGTGCGATTCTAAAACACCACGCTCCTGGGCGCAATCAAGTCCAACCACTTGCACCTGTGAGCGAATATACAAACACCACACACCTGGATGAAATCAAGATCAACCATTTCCATTTGCAACTGTGTGCGATTCTAAAACACCACGCTCCTGGGCGCAATCAAGTCCAACCACTTGCACCTGTGTGCGAAAATACAAACACCACACACCTGGATGAAATCAAGATCAACCATTACCATTTGCACCTGTGTGCGATTCTAAAACACCACGCTCCTGGGCGCAATCAAGTCCAACCACTTGCACCTGTGTGCGAATATACAAACACCACACACCTGGATGCAATCGCGACAAATAACTTGCACCTGTGTGAGACTCCACAAATACCAGGCACCTGAGCACAATGAAGACAAACAACTTACACCTGTGTGCGATTATTCTACATACCCCAGGCACCTGGGCGCAATCATGACCAACCACTTGCACCTGTGTGCGAATCGACAAACACCATGACCCTTGGTGCAATCAAGACAAACACTTGCACCTGTGTGCGAATCTACAAATACAACCCACCTGTTCACAATCAAGACAAACCAACTGCACCTGTGTGTGACACTACAAACAGAGTGCACCTGGGCGCAATCATGACCAAACGCTTGCACCTGTGTGAGAATCTACAAACACCAGCCACCTTGAGGCAATGAAGACAAACCACTTGCACCTGTGTGCGAATATACTCATCCCACCCCACCTGTTTACAATCAAGACAAACCAATAGCACCTTTGTGTGACACTACAAACAGAACTCACCTGGGCGCGCAATCAAGACAAACAGCTTCCACCTGTGTGAGAATCTACAAACAGCAGGCACCTGGAAGAAATCAAGAAAAACCCCCTTGCACCTGTGTGTGAATCTACAAACACCAGCCTCTTTGGGGCAAAGAAGACAAACCACTTGCACCTGTGTGCTTACCCACCTACTCCAATCTGCAGGCCGCAATCAAGACCATCAAATTGCACCTGTGTGTGAATCTACAAACACAACTCATCTGGGCGCAATCATGACCATCCACTTGCACCTGTGTGCCAATCTACAGACACCATGAACCTGGGCGAAATCAAGACCAACCATTTGCACCTGTGTGCGAATCTACAGACACCACACACCTGGGTGGAATCAAGTCAAACTACTTGCACATGAGTGCAAATCTACAAACACCACACACTTGGGAGCAATGAAGACAAACCACATGCACCTATGTGCGAATATACAAACACAAAGCACCCGGAAGCAATCAAGACAAACATCCTACACATGTGTGAGAATCTACAAACACCACACAGCTGCGCGGAATCAAGGCAAACCACTTTCACCCGAGCACAAATCTACAAATACAGCCCACCAGGGCGCAATCAAGACAAACCAATTGCACCGATGTGTGACACTAAAAACAGAACGCACCTGGGCGCAATCAAGACAAACCACTTGCACCTTTGTGCAAGTGTACCAAAACCACGCACCTGGGCGCAATCAAGACAAACATGTTAGTTACACCTGTGTGTTATTCAATACAGACCAGGCAACTGGATGCAATCAAGAAAAACCACTTGCACCAGGTGTGTGAATCTACAAACACCACTCATCTGGGAGCAATCATGACCAACCATTTGCACCGGTGTGGGAATCTACCAACACCAAGCACCGGGCGAAATCAAGATCAACCATTTGCACCTGTGTGCGATTCTAAAACACCACGCTCCTGGGCGCAATCAAGTCCAACCACTTGCACCTGTGTGCGAATATACAAACACCACACACCTGGATGAAATCAAGATCAACCATTTCCATTTGCACCTGTGTGCGATTCTAAAAAACCACGCTCCTGGGCGCAATCAAGTCCAACCACTTGCACCTGTGTGCGAATATACAAACACCACACACCTGGATGAAATCAAGATCAACCATTACCATTTGCACCTGTGTGCGATTCTAAAACACCACGCTCCTGGGCGCAATCAAGTCCAAGCACTTGCACCTGTGTGCGAATATACAAACACCACACACCTGGATGCAATCACGACAAGTAACTTGCACCTGTGTGAGACTCCACAAATACCAGGCCCCTGAGCACAATGAAGACAAACAACTTACACCTGTGTGCGATTATTCTACATACCCCAGGCACCTGGGCGCAATCATGACCAACCACTTGCACCTGTGTGCGAATCGACAAACACCATGATCCTTGGTGCAATCAAGACAAACACTTGCACCTGTGTGCGAATCTACAAATACAACCCACCTGTTCACAATCAAGACAAACCAACTGCACCTGTGTGTGACACTACAAACAGAGTGCACCTGGGCGCAATCATGACCAAACGCTTGCACCTGTGTGAGAATCTACAAACACCAGCCACCTTGAGGCAATGAAGACAAACCACTTGCACCTGTGTGCGAATCTACTCATACCACCCCACCTGTTCACAATCAAGACAAACCAATAGCACCTGTGTGTGACACTACAAACAGAACTCACCTGGGCGCGCAATCAAGACAAACAGCTTCCACCTGTGTGAGAATCTACAAACACCAGGCACCTGGAAGAAATCAAGAAAAACCCCCTGGCACCTGTGTGTGAATCTACAAACACCAGCCTCTTTGGGGCAAAGAAGACAAACCACTTGCACCTGTGTGCTTACCCACCTACTCCAATCTGCAGGCCGCAATCAAGACCAACAAATTGCACCTGTGTGTGAATCTACAAACACAACTCATATGGGTGTAATCATGACCATCCACTTGCACCTGTGTGCCAATCTACAGACACCATGAACCTGGGCGAAATCAAGACCAACCATTTGCACCTGTGTGCGAATCTACAGACACCACACACCTGGGCGGAATCAAGTCAAACTACTTGCACATGAGTGCAAATCTACAAACACCACACACTTGGGAGCAATGAAGACAAACCACATGCACCTATGTGCGAATAAACAAACACCAAGCACCCGGAAGCAATCAAGACAAACATCCTACACATGTGTGAGAATCTACAAACACCACACAGCTGGGCGGAATCAAGACAAACCACTTTCACCCGAGCACAAATCTACAAATACAGCCCACCAGGGCGCAATCAAGACAAACCAATTGCACCGATGTGTGACACTAAAAACAGAACGCACCTGGGCGCAATCAAGACAAACCACTTGCACCTTTGTGCAAGTGTACCAAAACCACGCACCTGGGAGCAATCAAGACAAACATGTTAGTTACACCTGTGTGTTATTCAATAAAGACCATGCAACTGGACGCAACCAAGAAAAACCACTTGCACCAGGTGTGTGAATCTACAAACACCACTCATCTGGGAGCAATCATGACCAACCATTTGCACCTGTGTGGGAATCTACCAACACCAAGCACCTGGGCGAAATCAAGATCAACCATTTGCACCTGTGTGCGATTCTAAAACACCACGCTCCTGGGCACAATCAAGTCCAACCACTTGCACCTGTGTGCGAATATACAAACACCACACACCTGGATGAAATCAAGATCAACCATTACCATTTGCACCTGTGTGCGATTCTAAAACACCACGCACCTGGGCGCAATCAAGTCCAACCACGTGCACCTGTGTGCGAATATACAAACACCACACACCTGGATGCAATCACGACAAATAACTTGCACCTGTGTGAGACTCCACAAATACCAGGCCCCTGAGCACAATGAAGACAAACAACTTACACCTGTGTGCGATTATTCTACATACCCCAGGCACCTGGGCGCAGTCATGACCAACCACTTGCACCTGTGTGCGAATCGACAAACACCATGATCCTTGGTGCAATCAAGACAAACACTTGCACCTGTGTGCGAATCTACAAATACAACCCACCTGTTCACAATCAAGACAAACCAATTGCACCTCTGTGTGACACTACAAACAGAACTCACCTGGGCGCAATCAGGACAAAAGCCTGCACCTGTGTGGGATTCTTCAAACACCACGCAGCTGGGTGAAGTGGAGACAAACCACTTGCACCTGTGTGCGAATCTACAAACACCAGGCACCTGGGCGCAGTCAGACCAATCACTTGCACCTGTGTGCAAATCTACAACACCATTCACCTGGGCGAAATCAAGACCAACCAATTGCACCTGTGTACGAACCTACAATCACCAGGCTCCGGGTCGAAAATAAGACAAACACTTGCACCTGTGTGCAATTATACAAACACCATGCACCTGGGCGCAATCAGGACAAACCACTTGCACCTGTGTGAGCATCTACAAACACCATGGACCTTGGCGAAATCAATACAAACCACTAGCACCTGTGTGCGAATCAACAAATACCACCCACCTAATCACAATCAAGACAAACCAACTGCACCTGTGTGTGACACTACAAACAGAATGCACCTGGGCGCAATCATGACCAACCACTTGCACCTGTGTGCGAATATACAAACACCACACACCTGGATGCAATCACGACAAATAACTTGCACCTGTGTGAGACTCCACAAATACCAGGCCCCTGAGCACAATGAAGACAAACAACTTACACCTGTGTGCGATTATTCTACATACCCCAGGCACCTGGGCGCAATCATGACCAACCACTTGCACCTGTGTGCGAATCGACAAACACCATGATCCTTGGTGCAATCAAGACAAACACTTGCACCTGTGTGCGAATCTACAAATACAACCCACCTGTTCACAATCAAGACAAACCAACTGCACCTGTGTGTGACACTACAAACAGAGTGCACCTGGGCGCAATCATGACCAAACGCTTGCACCTGTGTGAGAATCTACAAACACCAGCCACCTTGAGGCAATGAAGACAAACCACTTGCACCTGTGTGCGAATCTACTCATACCACCCCACCTGTTCACAATCAAGACAAACCAATAGCACCTGTGTTTGACACTACAAACAGAACTCACCTGGGCGCGCAATCAAGACAAACAGCTTCCACCTGTGTGAGAATCTACAAACAGCAGGCACCTGGAAGAAATCAAGAAAAACCCCCTGGCACCTGTGTGTGAATCTACAAACACCAGCCTCTTTGGGGCAAAGAAGACAAACCACTTGCACCTGTGTGCTTACCCACCTACTCCAATCTGCAGGCCGCAATCAAGACCAACAAATTGCACCTGTGTGTGAATCTACAAACACAACTCATCTGGGCGCAATCATGACCATCCACTTGCACCTGTGTGCCAATCTACAGACACCATGAACCTGGGCGAAATCAAGACCAACCATTTGCACCTGTGTGCGAATCTACAGACACCACACACCTGGGTGGAATCAAGTCAAACTACTTGCACATGAGTGCAAATCTACAAACACCACACACTTGGGAGCAATGAAGACAAACCACATGCACCTATGTGCGAATATACAAACACAAAGCACCCGGAAGCAATCAAGACAAACATCCTACACATGTGTGAGAATCTACAAACACCACACAGCTGGGCGGAATCAAGGCAAACCACTTTCACCCGAGCGCAAATCTACAAATACAGCCCACCAGGGCGCAATCAAGACAAACCAATTGCACCGATGTGTGACACTAAAAACAGAACGCACCTGGGCGCAATCAAGACAAACCACTTGTACCTTTGTGCAAGTGTACCAAAACCACGCACCTGGGCGCAATCAAGACAAACATGTTAGTTACACCTGTGTGTTATTCAATACAGACCAGGCAACTGGATGCAACCAAGAAAAACCACTTGCACCAGGTGTGTGAATCTACAAACACCACTCATCTGGGAGCAATCATGACCAACCATTTGCACCGGTGTGGGAATCTACCAACACCAAGCACCTGGGCGAAATCAAGATCAACCATTTGCACCTGTGTGCGATTCTAAAACACCACGCTCCTGGGCGCAATCAAGTCCAACCACTTGCACCTGTGTGCGAATATACAAACACCACACACCTGGATGAAATCAAGATCAACCATTTCCATTTGCAACTGTGTGCGATTCTAAAACACCACGCTCCTGGGCGCAATCAAGTCCAACCACTTGCACCTGTGTGCGAATATACAAACACCACACACCTGGATGAAATCAAGATCAACCATTACCATTTGCACCTGTGTGCGATTCTAAAACACCACGCTCCTGGGCGCAATCAAGTCCAACCACTTGCACCTGTGTGCGAATATACAAACACCACACACCTGGATGCAATCACGACAAATAACTTGCACCTGTGTGAGACTCCACAAATACCAGGCCCCTGAGCACAATGAAGACAAACAACTTACACCTGTGTGCGATTATTCTACATACCCCAGGCACCTGGGCGCAATCATGACCAACCACTTGCACCTGTGTGCGAATCGACAAACACCATGATCCTTGGTGCAATCAAGACAAACACTTGCACCTGTGTGCGAATCTACAAATACAACCCACCTGTTCACAATCAAGACAAACCAATTGCACCTCTGTGTGACACTACAAACAGAACTCACCTGGGCGCAATCAGGGCAAAAGCCTGCACCTGTGTGGGATTCTTCAAACACCAGGCAGCTGGGTGAAGTGGAGACAAACCACTTGCACCTGTGTGCGAATCTACAAACACCAGGCACCTGGGCGCAGTCAGACCAATCACTTGCACCTGTGTGCAAATCTACAACACCATTCACCTGGGCGAAATCAAGACCAACCAATTGCACCTGTGTACGAACCTACAAACACCAGGCTCCGGGTCGAAAATAAGACAAACACTTGCACCTGTGTGCAATTATACAAACACCATGCACCTGGGCGCAATCAGGACAAACTATAAGCACCTGTGTGAGCATCTACAAACACCATGAACCTTGGCGAAATCAATACAAACCACTAGCACCTGTGTGCGAATCAACAAATACCACCCACCTAATCACAATCAAGACAAACCAACTGCACCTGTGTGTGACACTACAAACAGAATGCACCTGGGCGCAATCATGACCAACCACTTGCACCTGTGTGCGAATATACAAACACCACACACCTGGATGCAATCACGACAAATAACTTGCACCTGTGTGAGACTCCACAAATACCAGGCCCCTGAGCACAATGAAGACAAACAACTTACACCTGTGTGCGATTATTCTACATACCCCAGGCACCTGGGCGCAATCATGACCAACCACTTGCACCTGTGTGCGAATCGACAAACACCATGATCCTTGGTGCAATCAAGACAAACACTTGCACCTGTGTGCGAATCTACAAATACAACCCACCTGTTCACAATCAAGACAAACCAACTGCACCTGTGTGTGACACTACAAACAGAGTGCACCTGGGCGCAATCATGACCAAACGCTTGCACCTGTGTGAGAATCTACAAACACCAGCCACCTTGAGGCAATGAAGACAAACCACTTGCACCTGTGTGCGAATCTACTCATACCACCCCACCTGTTCACAATCAAGACAAACCAATAGCACCTGTGTGTGACACTACAAACAGAACTCACCTGGGCGCGCAATCAAGACAAACAGCTTCCACCTGTGTGAGAATCTACAAACACCAGGCACCTGGAAGAAATCAAGAAAAACCCCCTTGCACCTGTGTGTGAATCTACAAACACCAGCCTCTTTGGGGCAAAGAAGACAAACCACTTGCACCTGTGTGCTTACCCACCTACTCCAATCTGCAGGCCGCAATCAAGACCAACAAATTGCACCTGTGTGTGAATCTACAAACACAACTCATATGGGTGTAATCATGACCATCCACTTGCACCTGTGTGCCAATCTACAGACACCATGAACCTGGGCGAAATCAAGACCAACCATTTGCACCTGTGTGCGAATCTACAGACACCACACACCTGGGCGGAATCAAGTCAAACTACTTGCACATGAGTGCAAATCTACAAACACCACACACTTGGGAGCAATGAAGACAAACCACATGCACCTATGTGCGAATAAACAAACACCAAGCACCCGGAAGCAATCAAGACAAACATCCTACACATGTGTGAGAATCTACAAACACCACACAGCTGGGCGGAATCAAGACAAACCACTTTCACCCGAGCACAAATCTACAAATACAGCCCACCAGGGCGCAATCAAGACAAACCAATTGCACCGATGTGTGACACTAAAAACAGAACGCACCTGGGCGCAATCAAGACAAACCACTTGCACCTTTGTGCAAGTGTACCAAAACCACGCACCTGGGAGCAATCAAGACAAACATGTTAGTTACACCTGTGTGTTATTCAATAAAGACCATGCAACTGGACGCAACCAAGAAAAACCACTTGCACCAGGTGTGTGAATCTACAAACACCACTCATCTGGGAGCAATCATGACCAACCATTTGCACCTGTGTGGGAATCTACCAACACCAAGCACCTGGGCGAAATCAAGATCAACCATTTGCACCTGTGTGCGATTCTAAAACACCACGCTCCTGGGCACAATCAAGTCCAACCACTTGCACCTGTGTGCGAATATACAAACACCACATACCTGGATGAAATCAAGATCAACCATTACCATTTGCACCTGTGTGCGATTCTAAAACACCACGCACCTGGGCGCAATCAAGTCCAACCACGTGCACCTGTGTGCGAATATACAAACACCACACACCTGGATGCAATCACGACAAATAACTTGCACCTGTGTGAGACTCCACAAATACCAGGCCCCTGAGCACAATGAAGACAAACAACTTACACCTGTGTGCGATTATTCTACATACCCCAGGCACCTGGGCGCAGTCATGACCAACCACTTGCACCTGTGTGCGAATCGACAAACACCATGATCCTTGGTGCAATCAAGACAAACACTTGCACCTGTGTGCGAATCTACAAATACAACCCACCTGTTCACAATCAAGACAAACCAATTGCACCTCTGTGTGACACTACAAACAGAACTCACCTGGGCGCAATCAGGACAAAAGCCTGCACCTGTGTGGGATTCTTCAAACACCACGCAGCTGGGTGAAGTGGAGACAAACCACTTGCACCTGTGTGCGAATCTACAAACACCAGGCACCTGGGCGCAGTCAGACCAATCACTTGCACCTGTGTGCAAATCTACAACACCATTCACCTGGGCGAAATCAAGACCAACCAATTGCACCTGTGTACGAACCTACAATCACCAGGCTCCGGGTCGAAAATAAGACAAACACTTGCACCTGTGTGCAATTATACAAACACCATGCACCTGGGCGCAATCAGGACAAACCACTTGCACCTGTGTGAGCATCTACAAACACCATGGACCTTGGCGAAATCAATACAAACCACTAGCACCTGTGTGCGAATCAACAAATACCACCCACCTAATCACAATCAAGACAAACCAACTGCACCTGTGTGTGACACTACAAACAGAATGCACCTGGGCGCAATCATGACCAACCACTTGCACCTGTGTGCGAATATACAAACACCACACACCTGGATGCAATCACGACAAATAACTTGCACCTGTGTGAGACTCCACAAATACCAGGCCCCTGAGCACAATGAAGACAAACAACTTACACCTGTGTGCGATTATTCTACATACCCCAGGCACCTGGGCGCAATCATGACCAACCACTTGCACCTGTGTGCGAATCTACAAACACCAGGCACCTGGGCGCAGTCAGACCAATCACTTGCATCTGTGTGCAAATCTACAACACCATTCACCTGGGCGAAATCAAGACCAACCAATTGAACCTGTGTACGAACCTACAAACACCAGGCTCCGGGTCGAAAATAAGACAAACACTTGCACCTGTGTGCAATTATACAAACACCATGCACCTGGGCGCAATCAGGACAAACCACAAGCACCTGTGTGAACATCTACAAACACCATGAACCTTGGCGAAATCAATACAAACCACTAGCACCTGTGTGCGAATCAACAAATACCACCCACCTTATCACAATCAAGACAAACCAACTGCACCTGTGTGTGACACTACAAACAGAACTCACCTGGACGCGCAATCAAGACAAACAGCTTCCACCTGTGTGAGAATCTACAAACAGCAGGCACCTGGAAGAAATCAAGAAAAACCCCCTTGCACCTGTGTGTGAATCTACAAACACCAGCCTCTTTGGGGCAAAGAAGACAAACCACTTGCACCTGTGTGCTTACCCACCTACTCCAATCTGCAGGCCGCAATCAAGACCAACAAATTGCACCTGTGTGTGAATCTACAAACACAACTCATCTGGGCGCAATCATGACCATCCACTTGCACCTGTGTGCCAATCTACAGACACCATGAACCTGGGCGAAATCAAGACCAACCATTTGCACCTGTGTGCGAATCTACAGACACCACACACCTGGGTGGAATCAAGTCAAACTACTTGCACATGAGTGCAAATCTACAAACACCACACACTTGGGAGCAATGAAGACAAACCACATGCACCTATGTGCGAATATACAAACACCAAGCACCCGGAAGCAATCAAGACAAACATCCTACACATGTGTGAGAATCTACAAACACCACACAGCTGGGCGGAATCAAGACAAACCACTTTCACCCGAGCACAAATCTACAAATACAGCCCACCAGGGCGCAATCAAGACAAACCAATTGCACCGATGTGTGACACTAAAAACAGAACGCACCTGGGCGCAATCAAGACAAACCACTTGCACCTTTGTGCAAGTGTACCAAAACCACGCACCTGGGCGCAATCAAGACAAACATGTTAGTTACACCTGTGTGTTATTCAATACAGACCAGGCAACTGGATGCAACCAAGAAAAACCACTTGCACCAGGTGTGTGAATCTACAAACACCACTCATCTGGGAGCAATCATGACCAACCATTTGCACCGGTGTGGGAATCTACCAACACAAAGCACCTGGGCGAAATCAAGATCAACCATTTGCACCTGTGTGCGATTCTAAAACACCACGCTCCTGGGCGCAATCAAGTCCAACCACTTGCACCTGTGTGTGAATATACAAACACCACACACCTGGATGCAATCACGACAAATAACTTGCACCTGTGTGGGACTCCACAAATACCAGGCCCCTGAGCACAATGAAGACAAACAACTTACACCTGTGTGCGATTATTCTACATACCCCAGGCACCTGGGCGCAATCATGACCAACCACTTGCACCTGTGTGCGAATCGACAAACACCATGATCCTTGGTGCAATCAAGACAAACACTTGCACCTGTGTGCGAATCTACAAATACAACCCACCTGTTCACAATCAAGACAAACCAATTGCACCTCTGTGTGACACTACAAACAGAACTCACCTGGGCGCAATCAGGGCAAAAGCCTGCACCTGTGTGGGATTCTTCAAACACCAGGCAGCTGGGTGAAGTGGAGACAAACCACTTGCACCTGTGTGCGAATCTACAAACACCAGGCACCTGGGCGCAGTCAGACCAATCACTTGCACCTGTGTGCAAATCTACAACACCATTCACCTGGGCGAAATCAAGACCAACCAATTGCACCTGTGTACGAACCTACAAACACCAGGCTCCGGGTCGAAAATAAGACAAACACTTGCACCTGTGTGCAATTATACAAACACCATGCACCTGGGCGCAATCAGGACAAACTATAAGCACCTGTGTGAGCATCTACAAACACCATGAACCTTGGCGAAATCAATACAAACCACTAGCACCTGTGTGCGAATCAACAAATACCACCCACCTAATCACAATCAAGACAAACCAACTGCACCTGTGTGTGACACTACAAACAGAATGCACCTGGGCGCAATCATGACCAACCACTTGCACCTGTGTGCGAATATACAAACACCACACACCTGGATGCAATCACGACAAATAACTTGCACCTGTGTGAGACTCCACAAATACCAGGCCCCTGAGCACAATGAAGACAAACAACTTACACCTGTGTGCGATTATTCTACATACCCCAGGCACCTGGGCGCAATCATGACCAACCACTTGCACCTGTGTGCGAATCGACAAACACCATGATCCTTGGTGCAATCAAGACAAACACTTGCACCTGTGTGCGAATCTACAAATACAACCCACCTGTTCACAATCAAGACAAACCAACTGCACCTGTGTGTGACACTACAAACAGAGTGCACCTGGGCGCAATCATGACCAAACGCTTGCACCTGTGTGAGAATCTACAAACACCAGCCACCTTGAGGCAATGAAGACAAACCACTTGCACCTGTGTGCGAATCTACTCATACCACCCCACCTGTTCACAATCAAGACAAACCAATAGCACCTGTGTGTGACACTACAAACAGAACTCACCTGGGCGCGCAATCAAGACAAACAGCTTCCACCTGTGTGAGAATCTACAAACACCAGGCACCTGGAAGAAATCAAGAAAAACCCCCTTGCACCTGTGTGTGAATCTACAAACACCAGCCTCTTTGGGGCAAAGAAGACAAACCACTTGCACCTGTGTGCTTACCCACCTACTCCAATCTGCAGGCCGCAATCAAGACCAACAAATTGCACCTGTGTGTGAATCTACAAACACAACTCATATGGGTGTAATCATGACCATCCACTTGCACCTGTGTGCCAATCTACAGACACCATGAACCTGGGCGAAATCAAGACCAACCATTTGCACCTGTGTGCGAATCTACAGACACCACACACCTGGGCGGAATCAAGTCAAACTACTTGCACATGAGTGCAAATCTACAAACACCACACACTTGGGAGCAATGAAGACAAACCACATGCACCTATGTGCGAATAAACAAACACCAAGCACCCGGAAGCAATCAAGACAAACATCCTACACATGTGTGAGAATCTACAAACACCACACAGCTGGGCGGAATCAAGACAAACCACTTTCACCCGAGCACAAATCTACAAATACAGCCCACCAGGGCGCAATCAAGACAAACCAATTGCACCGATGTGTGACACTAAAAACAGAACGCACCTGGGCGCAATCAAGACAAACCACTTGCACCTTTGTGCAAGTGTACCAAAACCACGCACCTGGGAGCAATCAAGACAAACATGTTAGTTACACCTGTGTGTTATTCAATAAAGACCATGCAACTGGACGCAACCAAGAAAAACCACTTGCACCAGGTGTGTGAATCTACAAACACCACTCATCTGGGAGCAATCATGACCAACCATTTGCACCTGTGTGGGAATCTACCAACACCAAGCACCTGGGCGAAATCAAGATCAACCATTTGCACCTGTGTGCGATTCTAAAACACCACGCTCCTGGGCACAATCAAGTCCAACCACTTGCACCTGTGTGCGAATATACAAACACCACACACCTGGATGAAATCAAGATCAACCATTACCATTTGCACCTGTGTGCGATTCTAAAACACCACGCACCTGGGCGCAATCAAGTCCAACCACGTGCACCTGTGTGCGAATATACAAACACCACACACCTGGATGCAATCACGACAAATAACTTGCACCTGTGTGAGACTCCACAAATACCAGGCCCCTGAGCACAATGAAGACAAACAACTTACACCTGTGTGCGATTATTCTACATACCCCAGGCACCTGGGCGCAATCATGACCAACCACTTGCACCTGTGTGCGAATCGACAAACACCATGATCCTTGGTGCAATCAAGACAAACACTTGCACCTGTGTGCGAATCTACAAATACAACCCACCTGTTCACAATCAAGACAAACCAATTGCACCTCTGTGTGACACTACAAACAGAACTCACCTGGGCGCAATCAGGACAAAAGCCTGCACCTGTGTGGGATTCTTCAAACACCACGCAGCTGGGTGAAGTGGAGACAAACCACTTGCACCTGTGTGCGAATCTACAAACACCAGGCACCTGGGCGCAGTCAGACCAATCACTTGCACCTGTGTGCAAATCTACAACACCATTCACCTGGGCGAAATCAAGACCAACCAATTGCACCTGTGTACGAACCTACAATCACCAGGCTCCGGGTCGAAAATAAGACAAACACTTGCACCTGTGTGCAATTATACAAACACCATGCACCTGGGCGCAATCAGGACAAACCACTTGCACCTGTGTGAGCATCTACAAACACCATGGACCTTGGCGAAATCAATACAAACCACTAGCACCTGTGTGCGAATCAACAAATACCACCCACCTAATCACAATCAAGACAAACCAACTGCACCTGTGTGTGACACTACAAACAGAATGCACCTGGGCGCAATCATGACCAACCACTTGCACCTGTGTGCGAATATACAAACACCACACACCTGGATGCAATCACGACAAATAACTTGCACCTGTGTGAGACTCCACAAATACCAGGCCCCTGAGCACAATGAAGACAAACAACTTACACCTGTGTGCGATTATTCTACATACCCCAGGCACCTGGGCGCAATCATGACCAACCACTTGCACCTGTGTGCGAATCGACAAACACCATGATCCTTGGTGCAATCAAGACAAACACTTGCACCTGTGTGCGAATCTACAAATACAACCCACCTGTTCACAATCAAGACAAACCAACTGCACCTGTGTGTGACACTACAAACAGAGTGCACCTGGGCGCAATCATGACCAAACGCTTGCACCTGTGTGAGAATCTACAAACACCAGCCACCTTGAGGCAATGAAGACAAACCACTTGCACCTGTGTGCGAATCTACTCATACCACCCCACCTGTTCACAATCAAGACAAACCAATAGCACCTGTGTGTGACACTACAAACAGAACTCACCTGGGCGCGCAATCAAGACAAACAGCTTCCACCTGTGTGAGAATCTACAAACAGCAGGCACCTGGAAGAAATCAAGAAAAACCCCCTGGCACCTGTGTGTGAATCTACAAACACCAGCCTCTTTGGGGCAAAGAAGACAAACCACTTGCACCTGTGTGCTTACCCACCTACTCCAATCTGCAGGCCGCAATCAAGACCAACAAATTGCACCTGTGTGTGAATCTACAAACACAACTCATCTGGGCGCAATCATGACCATCCACTTGCACCTGTGTGCCAATCTACAGACACCATGAACCTGGGCGAAATCAAGACCAACCATTTGCACCTGTGTGCGAATCTACAGACACCACACACCTGGGTGGAATCAAGTCAAACTACTTGCACATGAGTGCAAATCTACAAACACCACACACTTGGGAGCAATGAAGACAAACCACATGCACCTATGTGCGAATATACAAACACCAAGCACCCGGAAGCAATCAAGACAAACATCCTACACATGTGTGAGAATCTACAAACATCACACAGCTGGGCGGAATCAAGGCAAACCACTTTCACCCGAGCGCAAATCTACAAATACAGCCCACCAGGGCGCAATCAAGACAAACCAATTGCACCGATGTGTGACACTAAAAACAGAACGCACCTGGGCGCAATCAAGACAAACCACTTGTACCTTTGTGCAAGTGTACCAAAACCACGCACCTGGGCGCAATCAAGACAAACATGTTAGTTACACCTGTGTGTTATTCAATACAGACCAGGCAACTGGATGCAACCAAGAAAAACCTCTTGCACCAGGTGTGTGAATCTACAAACACCACTCATCTGGGAGCAATCATGACCAACCATTTGCACCGGTGTGGGAATCTACCAACACCAAGCACCTGGGCGAAATCAAGATCAACCATTTGCACCTGTGTGCGATTCTAAAACACCACGCTCCTGGGCGCAATCAAGTCCAACCACTTGCACCTGTGTGCGAATATACAAACACCACACACCTGGATGAAATCAAGATCAACCATTTCCATTTGCAACTGTGTGCGATTCTAAAACACCACGCTCCTGGGCGCAATCAAGTCCAACCACTTGCACCTGTGTGCGAATATACAAACACCACACACCTGGATGAAATCAAGATCAACCATTACCATTTGCACCTGTGTGCGATTCTAAAACACCACGCTCCTGGGCGCAATCAAGTCCAACCACTTGCACCTGTGTGCGAATATACAAACACCACACACCTGGATGCAATCACGACAAATAACTTGCACTTGTGTGAGACTCCACAAATACCAGGCCCCTGAGCACAATGAAGACAAACAACTTACACCTGTGTGCGATTATTCTACATACCCCAGGCACCTGGGCGCAATCATGACCAACCACTTGCACCTGTGTGCGAATCGACAAACACCATGATCCTTGGTGCAATCAAGACAAACACTTGCACCTGTGTGCGAATCTACAAATACAACCCACCTGTTCACAATCAAGATAAACCAATTGCACCTCTGTGTGACACTACAAACAGAACTCACCTGGGCGCAATCAGGGCAAAAGCCTGCACCTGTGTGGGATTCTTCAAACACCAGGCAGCTGGGTGAAGTGGAGACAAACCACTTGCACCTGTGTGCGAATCTACAAACACCAGGCACCTGGGCGCAGTCAGACCAATCACTTGCACCTGTGTGCAAATCTACAACACCATTCACCTGGGCGAAATCAAGACCAACCAATTGCACCTGTGTACGAACCTACAAACACCAGGCTCCGGGTCGAAAATAAGACAAACACTTGCACCTGTGTGCAATTATACAAACACCATGCACCTGGGCGCAATCAGGACAAACCACTTGCACCTGTGTGAGCATCTACAAACACCATGAACCTTGGCGAAATCAATACAAACCACTAGCACCTGTGTGCGAATCAACAAATAGCACCCACCTAATCACAATCAAGACAAACCAACTGCACCTGTGTGTGACACTACAAACAGAATGCACCTGGGCGCAATCATGACAAACCACTTGCACCTGTGTGAGCATCTACAAACACCATGAACCTTGGCGAAATCAATACAAACAACTAGCACCTGTGTGCGAATCAACAAATACCACCCACCTAATCACAATCAAGACAAACCAACTGCACCTGTGTGTGACACTACAAACAGAGTGCACCTGGGCGCAATCATGACCAAACGCTTGCACCTGTGTGAGAATCTACAAACACCAGCCACCTTGAGGCAATGAAGACAAACCACTTGCACCTGTGTGCGAATCTACTCATACCACCCCACCTGTTCACAATCAAGACAAACCAATAGCACCTGTGTGTGACACTACAAACAGAACTCACCTGGGCGCGCAATCAAGACAAACAGCTTCCACCTGTGTGAGAATCTACAAACAGCAGGCACCTGGAAGAAATCAAGAAAAACCCCCTGGCACCTGTGTGTGAATCTACAAACACCAGCCTCTTTGGGGCAAAGAAGACAAACCACATGCACCTATGTGCGAATATACAAACACCAAGCACCCGGAAGCAATCAAGACAAACATCCTACACATGTGTGAGAATCTACAAACACCACACAGCTGGGCGGAATCAAGGCAAACCACTTTCAACCGAGCACAAATCTACAAATACAGCCCACCAGGGCGCAATCTAGACAAACCAATTGCACCGATGTGTGACACTAAAAACAGAACGCACCTGGGCGCAATCAAGACAAACCACTTGCACCTTTGTGCAAGTGTACCAAAACCACGCACCTGGGCGCAATCAAGACAAACATGTTAGTTACACCTGTGTGTTATTCAATACAGACCAGGCAACTGGATGCAACCAAGAGAAACCACTTGCACCAGGTGTGTGAATCTACAAACACCACTCATCTGGGAGCAATCATGACCAACCATTTGCACCGGTGTGGGAATCTACCAACACCAAGCACCTGGGCGAAATCAAGATCAACCATTTGCACCTGTGTGCGATTCTAAAACACCACGCTCCTGGGCGCAATCAAGTCCAACCACTTGCACCTGTGTGCGAATATACAAACACCACACACCTGGATGAAATCAAGATCAACCATTTCCATTTGCAACTGTGTGCGATTCTAAAACACCACGCTCCTGGGCGCAATCAAGTCCAACCACTTGCACCTGTGTGCGAATATACAAACACCACACACCTGGATGAAATCAAGATCAACCATTACCATTTGCACCTGTGTGCGATTCTAAAACACCACGCTCCTGGGCGCAATCAAGTCCAACCACTTGCACCTGTGTGCGAATATACAAACACCACACACCTGGATGCAATCACGACAAATAACTTGCACCTGTGTGAGACTCCACAAATACCAGGCCCCTGAGCACAATGAAGACAAACAACTTACACCTGTGTGCGATTATTCTACATACCCCAGGCACCTGGGCGCAATCATGACCAACCACTTGCACCTGTGTGCGAATCGACAAACACCATGATCCTTGGTGCAATCAAGACAAACACTTGCACCTGTGTGCGAATCTACAAATACAACCCACCTGTTCACAATCTAGACAAACCAATTGCACCTCTGTGTGACACTACAAACAGAACTCACCTGGGCGCAATCAGGGCAAAAGCCTGCACCTGTGTGGGATTCTTCAAACACCAGGCAGCTGGGTGAAGTGGAGACAAACCACTTGCACCTGTGTGCGAATCTACAAACACCAGGCACCTGGGCGCAATCAGACCAATCACTTGCACCTGTGTGCAAATCTACAACACCATTCACCTGGGCGAAATCAAGACCAACCAATTGCACCTGTGTACGAACCTACAAACACCAGGCTCCGGGTCGAAAATAAGACAAACACTTGCACCTGTGTGCAATTATACAAACACCATGCACCTGGGTGCAATCAGGACAAACCACTTGCACCTGTGTGAGCATCTACAAACACCATGAACCTTGGCGAAATCAATACAAACCACTAGCACCTGTGTGCGAATCAACAAATACCACCCACCTAATCACAATCAAGAGAAACCATCTGCACCTGTGTGTGACACTACAAACAGAATGCACCTGGGCGCAATCATGACCAACCACTTGCACCTGTGTGAGAATCTACAAACACCAGCCACCTTGAGGCAATGAAGACAAACCACTTGCACCTGTGTGCGAATCTACTCATCCCACCCCACCTGTTCACAATCAAGACAAACCAATAGCACCTGTGTGTGACACTACAAACAGAACTCACCTGGGCGCGCAATCAAGACAAACAGCTTCCACCTGTGTGAGAATCTACAAACACCAGGCACCTGGAAGAAATCAAGAAAAACCCCCTGGCACCTGTGTGTGAATCTACAAACACCAGCCTCTTTGGGGCAAAGAAGACAAACCACTTGCACCTGTGTGCTTACCCACCTACTCCAATCTGCAGGCCGCAATCAAGACCAACAAATTGCACCTGTGTGTGAATCTACAAACACAACTCATGTGGGCGCAATCATGACCATCCACTTGCACCTGTGTGCCAATCTACAGACACCATGAACCTGGGCGAAATCAAGACCAACCATTTGCACCTGTGTGCGAATCTACAGACACCACACACCTGGGCGGAATCAAGTCAAACTACTTGCACATGAGTGCAAATCTACAAACACCACACACTTGGGAGCAATGGAGACAAACCACATGCACCTATGTGCGAATATACAAACACCAAGCACCCGGAAGCAATCAAGACAAACATCCTACACATGTGTGAGAATCTACAAACACCACACAGCTGGGCGGAATCAAGGCAAACCACTTTCACCTGAGCGCAAATCTACAAATACAGCCCACCAGAGCGCAAACAAGACAAACCAATTGCACCGATGTGTGACACTAAAAACAGAACGCACCTGGGCGCAATCAAGACAAACCACTTGCACCTTTGTGCAAGTGTACCAAAACCACGCACCTGGGTGCAATCAAGACAAACATGTTAGTTACACCTGTGTGTTATTCAATAAAGACCATGCAACTGGACGCAACCAAGAAAAACCACTTGCACCAGGTGTGTGAATCTATAAACACCACTCATCTGGGAGCAATCATGACCAACCATTTGCACCTGTGTGGGAATCTACCAACACCAAGCACCTGGGCGAAATCAAGATCAACCATTTGCACCTGTGTGCGATTCTAAAACACCACGCTCCTGGGCGCAATCAAGTCCAACCACTTGCACCTGTGTGCGAATATACAAACACCACACACCTGGATGAAATCAAGATCAACCATTTCCATTTGCACCTGTGTGCGATTCTAAAACACCACGCTCCTGGGCGCAATCAAGTCCAACCACTTGCACCTGTGTGCGAATATACAAACACCACACACCTGGATGAAATCAAGATCAACCATTACCATTTGCACCTGTGTGCGATTCTAAAACACCACGCTCCTGGGCGCAATCAAGTCCAACCACTTGCACCTGTGTGCGAATATACAAACACCATACACCTGGATGTAATCACGACAAATAACTTGCACCTGTGTGAGACTCCACAAATACCAGGCCCCTGAGCACAATGAAGACAAACAACTTACACCTGTGTGCGATTATTCTACATACCCCAGGCACCTGGGCGCAATCATGACCAACCACTTGCACCTGTGTGCGAATCGACAAACACCATGATCCTTGGTGCAATCAAGACAAACACTTGCACCTGTGTGCGAATCTACAAATACAACCCACCTGTTCACAATCAAGACAAACCAACTGCACCTGTGTGTGACACTACAAACAGAGTGCACCTGGGCGCAATCATGACCAAACGCTTGCACCTGTGTGAGATTCTACAAACACCAGCCACCTTGAGGCAATGAAGACAAACCACTTGCACCTGTGTGCGAATCTACTCATCCCACCCCACCTGTTTACAATCAAGACAAACCAATAGCACCTGTGTGTGACACTACAAACAGAACTCACCTGGGCGCGCAATCAAGACAAACAGCTTCCACCTGTGTGAGAATCTACAAACACCAGGCACCTGGAAGAAATCAAGAAAAACCCCCTTGCACCTGTGTGTGAATCTACAAACACCAGCCTCTATGGGCAAAGAAGACAAACCACTTGCACCTGTGTGCTTACCCACCTACTCCAATCTGCAGGCCGCAATCAAGACCATCAAATTGCACCTGTGTGTGAATCTACAAACACAACTCATCTGGGCGCAATCATGACCATCCACTTGCACCTGTGTGCCAATCTACAGACACCATGAACCTGGGCGAAATCAAGACCAACCATTTGCACCTGTGAGCGAATCTACCTTTGTGCAAGTGTACCAAAACCACGCACCTGGGTGCAATCAAGACAAACATGTTAGTTACACCTGTGTGTTATTCAATAAAGACCATGCAACTGGACGCAACCAAGAAAAACCACTTGCACCAGGTGTGTGAATCTACAAACACCACTCATCTGGGAGCAATCATGACCAACCATTTGCACCTGTGTGGGAATCTACCAACACCAAGCACCTGGGCGAAATCAAGATCAACCATTTGCACCTGTATGCGATTCTAAAACACCACGCTCCTGGGCGCAATCAAGTCCAACCACTTGCACCTGTGTGCGAATATACAAACACCACACACCTGGATGAAATCAAGATCAACCATTTCCATTTGCAACTGTGTGCGATTCTAAAACACCACGCTCCTGGGCGCAATCAAGTCCAACCACTTGCACCTGTGTGCGAATATACAAACACCACACACCTGGATGAAATCAAGATCAACCATTACCATTTGCACCTGTGTGCGATTCTAAAACACCACGCTCCTGGGCGCAATCAAGTCCAACCACTTGCACCTGTGTGCGAATACACAAACACCACACACCTGGATGCAATCACGACAAATAACTTGCACCTGTGTGAGACTCCACAAATACCAGGCCCCTGAGCACAATGAAGACAAACAACTTACACCTGTGTGCGATTATTCTACATACCCCAGGCACCTGGGCGCAATCATGACCAACCACTTGCACCTGTGTGCGAATCGACAAACACCATGATCCTTGGTGCAATCAAGACAAACACTTGCACCTGTGTGCGAATCTACAAATACAACCCACCTGTTCACAATCAAGACAAACCAATTGCACCTCTGTGTGACACTACAAACAGAACTCACCTGGGCGCAATCAGGGCAAAAGCCTGCACCTGTGTGGGATTCTTCAAACACCAGGCAGCTGGGTGAAGTGGAGACAAACCACTTGCACCTGTGTGCGAATCTACAAACACCAGGCACCTGGGCGCAGTCAGACCAATCACTTGCACCTGTGTGCAAATCTACAACACCATTCACCTGGGCGAAATCAAGACCAACCAATTGCACCTGTGTACGAACCTACAAACACCAGGCTCCGGGTCGAAAATAAGACAAACACTTGCACCTGTGTGCAATTATACAAACACCATGCACCTGGGCGCAATCAGGACAAACCACTTGCACCTGTGTGAGCATCTACAAACACCATGAACCTTGGCGAAATCAATACAAACCACTAGCACCTGTGTGCGAATCAACAAATAGCACCCACCTAATCACAATCAAGACAAACCAACTGCACCTGTGTGTGACACTACAAACAGAATGCACCTGGGCGCAATCATGACAAACCACTTGCACCTGTGTGAGCATCTACAAACACCATGAACCTTGGCGAAATCAATACAAACAACTAGCACCTGTGTGCGAATCAACAAATACCACCCACCTAATCACAATCAAGACAAACCAACTGCACCTGTGTGTGACACTACAAACAGAGTGCACCTGGGCGCAATCATGACCAAACGCTTGCACCTGTGTGAGAATCTACAAACACCAGCCACCTTGAGGCAATGAAGACAAACCACTTGCACCTGTGTGCGAATCTACTCATACCACCCCACCTGTTCACAATCAAGACAAACCAATAGCACCTGTGTGTGACACTACAAACAGAACTCACCTGGGCGCGCAATCAAGACAAACAGCTTCCACCTGTGTGAGAATCTACAAACAGCAGGCACCTGGAAGAAATCAAGAAAAACCCCCTGGCACCTGTGTGTGAATCTACAAACACCAGCCTCTTTGGGGCAAAGAAGACAAACCACATGCACCTATGTGCGAATATACAAACACCAAGCACCCGGAAGCAATCAAGACAAACATCCTACACATGTGTGAGAATCTACAAACACCACACAGCTGGGCGGAATCAAGGCAAACCACTTTCAACCGAGCACAAATCTACAAATACAGCCCACCAGGGCGCAATCTAGACAAACCAATTGCACCGATGTGTGACACTAAAAACAGAACGCACCTGGGCGCAATCAAGACAAACCACTTGCACCTTTGTGCAAGTGTACCAAAACCACGCACCTGGGCGCAATCAAGACAAACATGTTAGTTACACCTGTGTGTTATTCAATACAGACCAGGCAACTGGATGCAACCAAGAGAAACCACTTGCACCAGGTGTGTGAATCTACAAACACCACTCATCTGGGAGCAATCATGACCAACCATTTGCACCGGTGTGGGAATCTACCAACACAAAGCACCTGGGCGAAATCAAGATCAACCATTTGCACCTGTGTGCGATTCTAAAACACCACGCTCCTGGGCGCAATCAAGTCCAACCACTTGCACCTGTGTGCGAATATACAAACACCACACACCTGGATGAAATCAAGATCAACCATTTCCATTTGCAACTGTGTGCGATTCTAAAACACCACGCTCCTGGGCGCAATCAAGTCCAACCACTTGCACCTGTGTGCGAATATACAAACACCACACACCTGGATGAAATCAAGATCAACCATTACCATTTGCACCTGTGTGCGATTCTAAAACACCACGCTCCTGGGCGCAATCAAGTCCAACCACTTGCACCTGTGTGCGAATATACAAACACCACACACCTGGATGCAATCACGACAAATAACTTGCACCTGTGTGAGACTCCACAAATACCAGGCCCCTGAGCACAATGAAGACAAACAACTTACACCTGTGTGCGATTATTCTACATACCCCAGGCACCTGGGCGCAATCATGACCAACCACTTGCACCTGTGTGCGAATCGACAAACACCATGATCCTTGGTGCAATCAAGACAAACACTTGCACCAGTGTGCGAATCTACAAATACAACCCACCTGTTCACAATCTAGACAAACCAATTGCACCTCTGTGTGACACTACAAACAGAACTCACCTGGGCGCAATCAGGGCAAAAGCCTGCACCTGTGTGGGATTCTTCAAACACCAGGCAGCTGGGTGAAGTGGAGACAAACCACTTGCACCTGTGTGCGAATCTACAAACACCAGGCACCTGGGCGCAATCAGACCAATCACTTGCACCTGTGTGCAAATCTACAACACCATTCACCTGGGCGAAATCAAGACCAACCAATTGCACCTGTGTACGAACCTACAAACACCAGGCTCCGGGTCGAAAATAAGACAAACACTTGCACCTGTGTGCAATTATACAAACACCATGCACCTGGGTGCAATCAGGACAAACCACTTGCACCTGTGTGAGCATCTACAAACACCATGAACCTTGGCGAAATCAATACAAACCACTAGCACCTGTGTGCGAATCAACAAATACCACCCACCTAATCACAATCAAGAGAAACCATCTGCACCTGTGTGTGACACTACAAACAGAATGCACCTGGGCGCAATCATGACCAACCACTTGCACCTGTGTGAGAATCTACAAACACCAGCCACCTTGAGGCAATGAAGACAAACCACTTGCACCTGTGTGCGAATCTACTCATCCCACCCCACCTGTTCACAATCAAGACAAACCAATAGCACCTGTGTGTGACACTACAAACAGAACTCACCTGGGCGCGCAATCAAGACAAACAGCTTCCACCTGTGTGAGAATCTACAAACACCAGGCACCTGGAAGAAATCAAGAAAAACCCCCTGGCACCTGTGTGTGAATCTACAAACACCAGCCTCTTTGGGGCAAAGAAGACAAACCACTTGCACCTGTGTGCTTACCCACCTACTCCAATCTGCAGGCCGCAATCAAGACCAACAAATTGCACCTGTGTGTGAATCTACAAACACAACTCATGTGGGCGCAATCATGACCATCCACTTGCACCTGTGTGCCAATCTACAGACACCATGAACCTGGGCGAAATCAAGACCAACCATTTGCACCTGTGTGCGAATCTACAGACACCACACACCTGGGCGGAATCAAGTCAAACTACTTGCACATGAGTGCAAATCTACAAACACCACACACTTGGGAGCAATGGAGACAAACCACATGCACCTATGTGCGAATATACAAACACCAAGCACCCGGAAGCAATCAAGACAAACATCCTACACATGTGTGAGAATCTACAAACACCACACAGCTGGGCGGAATCAAGGCAAACCACTTTCACCTGAGCGCAAATCTACAAATACAGCCCACCAGAGCGCAAACAAGACAAACCAATTGCACCGATGTGTGACACTAAAAACAGAACGCACCTGGGCGCAATCAAGACAAACCACTTGCACCTTTGTGCAAGTGTACCAAAACCACGCACCTGGGTGCAATCAAGACAAACATGTTAGTTACACCTGTGTGTTATTCAATAAAGACCATGCAACTGGACGCAACCAAGAAAAACCACTTGCACCAGGTGTGTGAATCTACAAACACCACTCATCTGGGAGCAATCATGACCAACCATTTGCACCTGTGTGGGAATCTACCAACACCAAGCACCTGGGCGAAATCAAGATCAACCATTTGCACCTGTGTGCGATTCTAAAACACCACGCTCCTGGGCGCAATCAAGTCCAACCACTTGCACCTGTGTGCGAATATACAAACACCACACACCTGGATGAAATCAAGATCAACCATTTCCATTTGCACCTGTGTGCGATTCTAAAACACCACGCTCCTGGGCGCAATCAAGTCCAACCACTTGCACCTGTGTGCGAATATACAAACACCACACACCTGGATGAAATCAAGATCAACCATTACCATTTGCACCTGTGTGCGATTCTAAAACACCACGCTCCTGGGCGCAATCAAGTCCAACCACTTGCACCTGTGTGCGAATATACAAACACCATACACCTGGATGTAATCACGACAAATAACTTGCACCTGTGTGAGACTCCACAAATACCAGGCCCCTGAGCACAATGAAGACAAACAACTTACACCTGTGTGCGATTATTCTACATACCCCAGGCACCTGGGCGCAATCATGACCAACCACTTGCACCTGTGTGCGAATCGACAAACACCATGATCCTTGGTGCAATCAAGACAAACACTTGCACCTGTGTGCGAATCTACAAATACAACCCACCTGTTCACAATCAAGACAAACCAACTGCACCTGTGTGTGACACTACAAATAGAGTGCACCTGGGCGCAATCATGACCAAACGCTTGCACCTGTGTGAGATTCTACAAACACCAGCCACCTTGAGGCAATGAAGACAAACCACTTGCACCTGTGTGCGAATCTACTCATCCCACCCCACCTGTTTACAATCAAGACAAACCAATAGCACCTGTGTGTGACACTACAAACAGAACTCACCTGGGCGCGCAATCAAGACAAACAGCTTCCACCTGTGTGAGAATCTACAAACACCAGGCACCTGGAAGAAATCAAGAAAAACCCCCTTGCACCTGTGTGTGAATCTACAAACACCAGCCTCTATGGGCAAAGAAGACAAACCACTTGCACCTGTGTGCTTACCCACCTACTCCAATCTGCAGGCCGCAATCAAGACCATCAAATTGCACCTGTGTGTGAATCTACAAACACAACTCATCTGGGCGCAATCATGACCATCCACTTGCACCTGTGTGCCAATCTACAGACACCATGAACCTGGGCGAAATCAAGACCAACCATTTGCACCTGTGAGCGAATCTACCTTTGTGCAAGTGTACCAAAACCACGCACCTGGGTGCAATCAAGACAAACATGTTAGTTACACCTGTGTGTTATTCAATAAAGACCATGCAACTGGACGCAACCAAGAAAAACCACTTGCACCAGGTGTGTGAATCTACAAACACCACTCATCTGGGAGCAATCATGACCAACCATTTGCACCTGTGTGGGAATCTACCAACACCAAGCACCTGGGCGAAATCAAGATCAACCATTTGCACCTGTATGCGATTCTAAAACACCACGCTCCTGGGCGCAATCAAGTCCAACCACTTGCACCTGTGTGCGAATATACAAACACCACACACCTGGATGAAATCAAGATCAACCATTTCCATTTGCAACTGTGTGCGATTCTAAAACACCACGCTCCTGGGCGCAATCAAGTCCAACCACTTGCACCTGTGTGCGAATATACAAACACCACACACCTGGATGAAATCAAGATCAACCATTACCATTTGCACCTGTGTGCGATTCTAAAACACCACGCTCCTGGGCGCAATCAAGTCCAACCACTTGCACCTGTGTGCGAATACACAAACACCACACACCTGGATGCAATCACGACAAATAACTTGCACCTGTGTGAGACTCCACAAATACCAGGCCCCTGAGCACAATGAAGACAAACAACTTACACCTGTGTGCGATTATTCTACATACCCCAGGCACCTGGGCGCAATCATGACCAACCACTTGCACCTGTGTGCGAATCGACAAACACCATGATCCTTGGTGCAATCAAGACAAACACTTGCACCTGTGTGCGAATCTACAAATACAACCCACCTGTTCACAATCAAGACAAACCAATTGCACCTCTGTGTGACACTACAAACAGAACTCACCTGGGCGCAATCAGGGCAAAAGCCTGCACCTGTGTGGGATTCTTCAAACACCAGGCAGCTGGGTGAAGTGGAGACAAACCACTTGCACCTGTGTGCGAATCTACAAACACCAGGCACCTGGGCGCAGTCAGACCAATCACTTGCACCTGTGTGCAAATCTACAACACCATTCACCTGGGCGAAATCAAGACCAACCAATTGCACCTGTGTACGAACCTACAAACACCAGGCTCCGGGTCGAAAATAAGACAAACACTTGCACCTGTGTGCAATTATACAAACACCATGCACCTGGGCGCAATCAGGACAAACCACTTGCACCTGTGTGAGCATCTACAAACACCATGAACCTTGGCGAAATCAATACAAACCACTAGCACCTGTGTGCGAATCAACAAATACCACCCACCTAATCACAATCAAGAGAAACCATCTGCACCTGTGTGTGACACTACAAACAGAATGCACCTGGGCGCAATCATGACCAACCACTTGCACCTGTGTGAGAATCTACAAACACCAGCCACCTTGAGGCAATGAAGACAAACCACTTGCACCTGTGTGCGAATCTACTCATACCACCCCACCTGTTCACAATCAAGACAAACCAATAGCACCTGTGTGTGACACTACAAACAGAACTCACCTGGGCGCGCAATCAAGACAAACAGCTTCCACCTGTGTGAGAATCTACAAACAGCAGGCACCTGGAAGAAATCAAGAAAAACCCCCTGGCACCTGTGTGTGAATCTACAAACACCAGCCTCTTTGGGGCAAAGAAGACAAACCACTTGCACCTGTGTGCTTACCCACCTACTCCAATCTGCAGGCCGCAATCAAGACCAACAAATTGCACCTGTGTGTGAATCTACAAACACAACTCATGTGGGCGCAATCATGACCATCCACTTGCACCTGTGTGCCAATCTACAGACACCATGAACCTGGGCGAAATCAAGACCAACTATTTGCACCTGTGTGCGAATCTACAAACACCACACACCTGGGCGGCATCAAGTCAAACTACTTGCACATGAGTGCAAATCTACAAACACCACACACTTGGGAGCAATGAAGACAAACCACATGCACCTATGTGCGAATATACAAACACCAAGCACCCGGAAGCAATCAAGACAAACATCCTACACATGTGTGAGAATCTACAAACACCACACAGCTGGGCGGAATCAAGGCAAACCACTTTCACCCGAGCGCAAATCTACAAATACAGCCCACCAGGGCGCAAACAAGACAAACCAATTGCACCGATGTGTGACACTAAAAACAGAACGCACCTGGGCGCAATCAAGACAAACCACTTGCACCTTTGTGCAAGTGTACCAAAACCACGCACCTGGGCGCAATCAAGACAAACATGTTAGTTACACCTGTGTGTTATTCAATAAAGACCATGCAACTGGACGCAACCAAGAAAAACCACTTGCACCAGGTGTGTGAATCTACAAACACCACTCATCTGGGAGCAATCATGACCAACCATTTGCACCTGTGTGGGAATCTACCAACACCAAGCACCTGGGCGAAATCAAGATCAACCATTTGCACCTGTGTGCGATTCTAAAACACCACGCTCCTGGGCGCAATCAAGTCCAACCACTTGCACCTGTGAGCGAATATACAAACACCACACACCTGGATGAAATCAAGATCAACCATTTCCATTTGCAACTGTGTGCGATTCTAAAACACCACGCTCCTGGGCGCAATCAAGTCCAACCACTTGCACCTGTGTGCGAAAATACAAACACCACACACCTGGATGAAATCAAGATCAACCATTACCATTTGCACCTGTGTGCGATTCTAAAACACCACGCTCCTGGGCGCAATCAAGTCCAACCACTTGCACCTGTGTGCGAATATACAAACACCACACACCTGGATGCAATCGCGACAAATAACTTGCACCTGTGTGAGACTCCACAAATACCAGGCCCCTGAGCACAATGAAGACAAACAACTTACACCTGTGTGCGATTATTCTACATACCCCAGGCACCTGGGCGCAATCATGACCAACCACTTGCACCTGTGTGCGAATCGACAAACACCATGACCCTTGGTGCAATCAAGACAAACACTTGCACCTGTGTGCGAATCTACAAATACAACCCACCTGTTCACAATCAAGACAAACCAACTGCACCTGTGTGTGACACTACAAACAGAGTGCACCTGGGCGCAATCATGACCAAACGCTTGCACCTGTGTGAGAATCTACAAACACCAGCCACCTTGAGGCAATGAAGACAAACCACTTGCACCTGTGTGCGAATCTACTCATCCCACCCCACCTGTTTACAATCAAGACAAACCAATAGCACCTTTGTGTGACACTACAAACAGAACTCACCTGGGCGCGCAATCAAGACAAACAGCTTCCACCTGTGTGAGAATCTACAAACAGCAGGCACCTGGAAGAAATCAAGAAAAACCCCCTTGCACCTGTGTGTGAATCTACAAACACCAGCCTCTTTGGGGCAAAGAAGACAAACCACTTGCACCTGTGTGCTTACCCACCTACTCCAATCTGCAGGCCGCAATCAAGACCATCAAATTGCACCTGTGTGTGAATCTACAAACACAACTCATCTGGGCGCAATCATGACCATCCACTTGCACCTGTGTGCCAATCTACAGACACCATGAACCTGGGCGAAATCAAGACCAACCATTTGCACCTGTGTGCGAATCTACAGACACCACACACCTGGGTGGAATCAAGTCAAACTACTTGCACATGAGTGCAAATCTACAAACACCACACACTTGGGAGCAATGAAGACAAACCACATGCACCTATGTGCGAATATACAAACACAAAGCACCCGGATGCAATCAAGACAAACATCCTACACATGTGTGAGAATCTACAAACACCACACAGCTGCGCGGAATCAAGGCAAACCACTTTCACCCGAGCACAAATCTACAAATACAGCCCACCAGGGCGCAATCAAGACAAACCAATTGCACCGATGTGTGACACTAAAAACAGAACGCACCTGGGCGCAATCAAGACAAACCACTTGCACCTTTGTGCAAGTGTACCAAAACCACGCACCTGGGCGCAATCAAGACAAACATGTTAGTTACACCTGTGTGTTATTCAATACAGACCAGGCAACTGGATGCAATCAAGAAAAACCACTTGCACCAGGTGTGTGAATCTACAAACACCACTCATCTGGGAGCAATCATGACCAACCATTTGCACCGGTGTGGGAATCTACCAACACCAAGCACCGGGCGAAATCAAGATCAACCATTTGCACCTGTGTGCGATTCTAAAACACCACGCTCCTGGGCGCAATCAAGTCCAACCACTTGCACCTGTGTGCGAATATACAAACACCACACACCTGGATGAAATCAAGATCAACCATTTCCATTTGCACCTGTGTGCGATTCTAAAAAACCACGCTCCTGGGCGCAATCAAGTCCAACCACTTGCACCTGTGTGCGAATATACAAACACCACACACCTGGATGAAATCAAGATCAACCATTACCATTTGCACCTGTGTGCGATTCTAAAACACCACGCTCCTGGGCGCAATCAAGTCCAAGCACTTGCACCTGTGTGCGAATATACAAACACCACACACCTGGATGCAATCACGACAAGTAACTTGCACCTGTGTGAGACTCCACAAATACCAGGCCCCTGAGCACAATGAAGACAAACAACTTACACCTGTGTGCGATTATTCTACATACCCCAGGCACCTGGGCGCAATCATGACCAACCACTTGCACCTGTGTGCGAATCGACAAACACCATGATCCTTGGTGCAATCAAGACAAACACTTGCACCTGTGTGCGAATCTACAAATACAACCCACCTGTTCACAATCAAGACAAACCAACTGCACCTGTGTGTGACACTACAAACAGAGTGCACCTGGGCGCAATCATGACCAAACGCTTGCACCTGTGTGAGAATCTACAAACACCAGCCACCTTGAGGCAATGAAGACAAACCACTTGCACCTGTGTGCGAATCTACTCATACCACCCCACCTGTTCACAATCAAGACAAACCAATAGCACCTGTGTGTGACACTACAAACAGAACTCACCTGGGCGCGCAATCAAGACAAACAGCTTCCACCTGTGTGAGAATCTACAAACACCAGGCACCTGGAAGAAATCAAGAAAAACCCCCTGGCACCTGTGTGTGAATCTACAAACACCAGCCTCTTTGGGGCAAAGAAGACAAACCACTTGCACCTGTGTGCTTACCCACCTACTCCAATCTGCAGGCCGCAATCAAGACCAACAAATTGCACCTGTGTGTGAATCTACAAACACAACTCATATGGGTGTAATCATGACCATCCACTTGCACCTGTGTGCCAATCTACAGACACCATGAACCTGGGCGAAATCAAGACCAACCATTTGCACCTGTGTGCGAATCTACAGACACCACACACCTGGGCGGAATCAAGTCAAACTACTTGCACATGAGTGCAAATCTACAAACACCACACACTTGGGAGCAATGAAGACAAACCACATGCACCTATGTGCGAATAAACAAACACCAAGCACCCGGAAGCAATCAAGACAAACATCCTACACATGTGTGAGAATCTACAAACACCACACAGCTGGGCGGAATCAAGACAAACCACTTTCACCCGAGCACAAATCTACAAATACAGCCCACCAGGGCGCAATCAAGACAAACCAATTGCACCGATGTGTGACACTAAAAACAGAACGCACCTGGGCGCAATCAAGACAAACCACTTGCACCTTTGTGCAAGTGTACCAAAACCACGCACCTGGGAGCAATCAAGACAAACATGTTAGTTACACCTGTGTGTTATTCAATAAAGACCATGCAACTGGACGCAACCAAGAAAAACCACTTGCACCAGGTGTGTGAATCTACAAACACCACTCATCTGGGAGCAATCATGACCAACCATTTGCACCTGTGTGGGAATCTACCAACACCAAGCACCTGGGCGAAATCAAGATCAACCATTTGCACCTGTGTGCGATTCTAAAACACCACGCTCCTGGGCACAATCAAGTCCAACCACTTGCACCTGTGTGCGAATATACAAACACCACACACCTGGATGAAATCAAGATCAACCATTACCATTTGCACCTGTGTGCGATTCTAAAACACCACGCACCTGGGCGCAATCAAGTCCAACCACGTGCACCTGTGTGCGAATATACAAACACCACACACCTGGATGCAATCACGACAAATAACTTGCACCTGTGTGAGACTCCACAAATACCAGGCCCCTGAGCACAATGAAGACAAACAACTTACACCTGTGTGCGATTATTCTACATACCCCAGGCACCTGGGCGCAGTCATGACCAACCACTTGCACCTGTGTGCGAATCGACAAACACCATGATCCTTGGTGCAATCAAGACAAACACTTGCACCTGTGTGCGAATCTACAAATACAACCCACCTGTTCACAATCAAGACAAACCAATTGCACCTCTGTGTGACACTACAAACAGAACTCACCTGGGCGCAATCAGGACAAAAGCCTGCACCTGTGTGGGATTCTTCAAACACCACGCAGCTGGGTGAAGTGGAGACAAACCACTTGCACCTGTGTGCGAATCTACAAACACCAGGCACCTGGGCGCAGTCAGACCAATCACTTGCACCTGTGTGCAAATCTACAACACCATTCACCTGGGCGAAATCAAGACCAACCAATTGCACCTGTGTACGAACCTACAATCACCAGGCTCCGGGTCGAAAATAAGACAAACACTTGCACCTGTGTGCAATTATACAAACACCATGCACCTGGGCGCAATCAGGACAAACCACTTGCACCTGTGTGAGCATCTACAAACACCATGGACCTTGGCGAAATCAATACAAACCACTAGCACCTGTGTGCGAATCAACAAATACCACCCACCTAATCACAATCAAGACAAACCAACTGCACCTGTGTGTGACACTACAAACAGAATGCACCTGGGCGCAATCATGACCAACCACTTGCACCTGTGTGCGAATATACAAACACCACACACCTGGATGCAATCACGACAAATAACTTGCACCTGTGTGAGACTCCACAAATACCAGGCCCCTGAGCACAATGAAGACAAACAACTTACACCTGTGTGCGATTATTCTACATACCCCAGGCACCTGGGCGCAATCATGACCAACCACTTGCACCTGTGTGCGAATCGACAAACACCATGATCCTTGGTGCAATCAAGACAAACACTTGCACCTGTGTGCGAATCTACAAATACAACCCACCTGTTCACAATCAAGACAAACCAACTGCACCTGTGTGTGACACTACAAACAGAGTGCACCTGGGCGCAATCATGACCAAACGCTTGCACCTGTGTGAGAATCTACAAACACCAGCCACCTTGAGGCAATGAAGACAAACCACTTGCACCTGTGTGCGAATCTACTCATACCACCCCACCTGTTCACAATCAAGACAAACCAATAGCACCTGTGTTTGACACTACAAACAGAACTCACCTGGGCGCGCAATCAAGACAAACAGCTTCCACCTGTGTGAGAATCTACAAACAGCAGGCACCTGGAAGAAATCAAGAAAAACCCCCTGGCACCTGTGTGTGAATCTACAAACACCAGCCTCTTTGGGGCAAAGAAGACAAACCACTTGCACCTGTGTGCTTACCCACCTACTCCAATCTGCAGGCCGCAATCAAGACCAACAAATTGCACCTGTGTGTGAATCTACAAACACAACTCATCTGGGCGCAATCATGACCATCCACTTGCACCTGTGTGCCAATCTACAGACACCATGAACCTGGGCGAAATCAAGACCAACCATTTGCACCTGTGTGCGAATCTACAGACACCACACACCTGGGTGGAATCAAGTCAAACTACTTGCACATGAGTGCAAATCTACAAACACCACACACTTGGGAGCAATGAAGACAAACCACATGCACCTATGTGCGAATATACAAACACAAAGCACCCGGAAGCAATCAAGACAAACATCCTACACATGTGTGAGAATCTACAAACACCACACAGCTGGGCGGAATCAAGGCAAACCACTTTCACCCGAGCGCAAATCTACAAATACAGCCCACCAGGGCGCAATCAAGACAAACCAATTGCACCGATGTGTGACACTAAAAACAGAACGCACCTGGGCGCAATCAAGACAAACCACTTGTACCTTTGTGCAAGTGTACCAAAACCACGCACCTGGGCGCAATCAAGACAAACATGTTAGTTACACCTGTGTGTTATTCAATACAGACCAGGCAACTGGATGCAACCAAGAAAAACCACTTGCACCAGGTGTGTGAATCTACAAACACCACTCATCTGGGAGCAATCATGACCAACCATTTGCACCGGTGTGGGAATCTACCAACACCAAGCACCTGGGCGAAATCAAGATCAACCATTTGCACCTGTGTGCGATTCTAAAACACCACGCTCCTGGGCGCAATCAAGTCCAACCACTTGCACCTGTGTGCGAATATACAAACACCACACACCTGGATGAAATCAAGATCAACCATTTCCATTTGCAACTGTGTGCGATTCTAAAACACCACGCTCCTGGGCGCAATCAAGTCCAACCACTTGCACCTGTGTGCGAATATACAAACACCACACACCTGGATGAAATCAAGATCAACCATTACCATTTGCACCTGTGTGCGATTCTAAAACACCACGCTCCTGGGCGCAATCAAGTCCAACCACTTGCACCTGTGTGCGAATATACAAACACCACACACCTGGATGCAATCACGACAAATAACTTGCACCTGTGTGAGACTCCACAAATACCAGGCCCCTGAGCACAATGAAGACAAACAACTTACACCTGTGTGCGATTATTCTACATACCCCAGGCACCTGGGCGCAATCATGACCAACCACTTGCACCTGTGTGCGAATCGACAAACACCATGATCCTTGGTGCAATCAAGACAAACACTTGCACCTGTGTGCGAATCTACAAATACAACCCACCTGTTCACAATCAAGACAAACCAATTGCACCTCTGTGTGACACTACAAACAGAACTCACCTGGGCGCAATCAGGGCAAAAGCCTGCACCTGTGTGGGATTCTTCAAACACCAGGCAGCTGGGTGAAGTGGAGACAAACCACTTGCACCTGTGTGCGAATCTACAAACACCAGGCACCTGGGCGCAGTCAGACCAATCACTTGCACCTGTGTGCAAATCTACAACACCATTCACCTGGGCGAAATCAAGACCAACCAATTGCACCTGTGTACGAACCTACAAACACCAGGCTCCGGGTCGAAAATAAGACAAACACTTGCACCTGTGTGCAATTATACAAACACCATGCACCTGGGCGCAATCAGGACAAACTATAAGCACCTGTGTGAGCATCTACAAACACCATGAACCTTGGCGAAATCAATACAAACCACTAGCACCTGTGTGCGAATCAACAAATACCACCCACCTAATCACAATCAAGACAAACCAACTGCACCTGTGTGTGACACTACAAACAGAATGCACCTGGGCGCAATCATGACCAACCACTTGCACCTGTGTGCGAATATACAAACACCACACACCTGGATGCAATCACGACAAATAACTTGCACCTGTGTGAGACTCCACAAATACCAGGCCCCTGAGCACAATGAAGACAAACAACTTACACCTGTGTGCGATTATTCTACATACCCCAGGCACCTGGGCGCAATCATGACCAACCACTTGCACCTGTGTGCGAATCGACAAACACCATGATCCTTGGTGCAATCAAGACAAACACTTGCACCTGTGTGCGAATCTACAAATACAACCCACCTGTTCACAATCAAGACAAACCAACTGCACCTGTGTGTGACACTACAAACAGAGTGCACCTGGGCGCAATCATGACCAAACGCTTGCACCTGTGTGAGAATCTACAAACACCAGCCACCTTGAGGCAATGAAGACAAACCACTTGCACCTGTGTGCGAATCTACTCATACCACCCCACCTGTTCACAATCAAGACAAACCAATAGCACCTGTGTGTGACACTACAAACAGAACTCACCTGGGCGCGCAATCAAGACAAACAGCTTCCACCTGTGTGAGAATCTACAAACACCAGGCACCTGGAAGAAATCAAGAAAAACCCCCTTGCACCTGTGTGTGAATCTACAAACACCAGCCTCTTTGGGGCAAAGAAGACAAACCACTTGCACCTGTGTGCTTACCCACCTACTCCAATCTGCAGGCCGCAATCAAGACCAACAAATTGCACCTGTGTGTGAATCTACAAACACAACTCATATGGGTGTAATCATGACCATCCACTTGCACCTGTGTGCCAATCTACAGACACCATGAACCTGGGCGAAATCAAGACCAACCATTTGCACCTGTGTGCGAATCTACAGACACCACACACCTGGGCGGAATCAAGTCAAACTACTTGCACATGAGTGCAAATCTACAAACACCACACACTTGGGAGCAATGAAGACAAACCACATGCACCTATGTGCGAATAAACAAACACCAAGCACCCGGAAGCAATCAAGACAAACATCCTACACATGTGTGAGAATCTACAAACACCACACAGCTGGGCGGAATCAAGACAAACCACTTTCACCCGAGCACAAATCTACAAATACAGCCCACCAGGGCGCAATCAAGACAAACCAATTGCACCGATGTGTGACACTAAAAACAGAACGCACCTGGGCGCAATCAAGACAAACCACTTGCACCTTTGTGCAAGTGTACCAAAACCACGCACCTGGGAGCAATCAAGACAAACATGTTAGTTACACCTGTGTGTTATTCAATAAAGACCATGCAACTGGACGCAACCAAGAAAAACCACTTGCACCAGGTGTGTGAATCTACAAACACCACTCATCTGGGAGCAATCATGACCAACCATTTGCACCTGTGTGGGAATCTACCAACACCAAGCACCTGGGCGAAATCAAGATCAACCATTTGCACCTGTGTGCGATTCTAAAACACCACGCTCCTGGGCACAATCAAGTCCAACCACTTGCACCTGTGTGCGAATATACAAACACCACATACCTGGATGAAATCAAGATCAACCATTACCATTTGCACCTGTGTGCGATTCTAAAACACCACGCACCTGGGCGCAATCAAGTCCAACCACGTGCACCTGTGTGCGAATATACAAACACCACACACCTGGATGCAATCACGACAAATAACTTGCACCTGTGTGAGACTCCACAAATACCAGGCCCCTGAGCACAATGAAGACAAACAACTTACACCTGTGTGCGATTATTCTACATACCCCAGGCACCTGGGCGCAGTCATGACCAACCACTTGCACCTGTGTGCGAATCGACAAACACCATGATCCTTGGTGCAATCAAGACAAACACTTGCACCTGTGTGCGAATCTACAAATACAACCCACCTGTTCACAATCAAGACAAACCAATTGCACCTCTGTGTGACACTACAAACAGAACTCACCTGGGCGCAATCAGGACAAAAGCCTGCACCTGTGTGGGATTCTTCAAACACCACGCAGCTGGGTGAAGTGGAGACAAACCACTTGCACCTGTGTGCGAATCTACAAACACCAGGCACCTGGGCGCAGTCAGACCAATCACTTGCACCTGTGTGCAAATCTACAACACCATTCACCTGGGCGAAATCAAGACCAACCAATTGCACCTGTGTACGAACCTACAATCACCAGGCTCCGGGTCGAAAATAAGACAAACACTTGCACCTGTGTGCAATTATACAAACACCATGCACCTGGGCGCAATCAGGACAAACCACTTGCACCTGTGTGAGCATCTACAAACACCATGGACCTTGGCGAAATCAATACAAACCACTAGCACCTGTGTGCGAATCAACAAATACCACCCACCTAATCACAATCAAGACAAACCAACTGCACCTGTGTGTGACACTACAAACAGAATGCACCTGGGCGCAATCATGACCAACCACTTGCACCTGTGTGCGAATATACAAACACCACACACCTGGATGCAATCACGACAAATAACTTGCACCTGTGTGAGACTCCACAAATACCAGGCCCCTGAGCACAATGAAGACAAACAACTTACACCTGTGTGCGATTATTCTACATACCCCAGGCACCTGGGCGCAATCATGACCAACCACTTGCACCTGTGTGCGAATCTACAAACACCAGGCACCTGGGCGCAGTCAGACCAATCACTTGCATCTGTGTGCAAATCTACAACACCATTCACCTGGGCGAAATCAAGACCAACCAATTGAACCTGTGTACGAACCTACAAACACCAGGCTCCGGGTCGAAAATAAGACAAACACTTGCACCTGTGTGCAATTATACAAACACCATGCACCTGGGCGCAATCAGGACAAACCACAAGCACCTGTGTGAACATCTACAAACACCATGAACCTTGGCGAAATCAATACAAACCACTAGCACCTGTGTGCGAATCAACAAATACCACCCACCTTATCACAATCAAGACAAACCAACTGCACCTGTGTGTGACACTACAAACAGAACTCACCTGGACGCGCAATCAAGACAAACAGCTTCCACCTGTGTGAGAATCTACAAACAGCAGGCACCTGGAAGAAATCAAGAAAAACCCCCTTGCACCTGTGTGTGAATCTACAAACACCAGCCTCTTTGGGGCAAAGAAGACAAACCACTTGCACCTGTGTGCTTACCCACCTACTCCAATCTGCAGGCCGCAATCAAGACCAACAAATTGCACCTGTGTGTGAATCTACAAACACAACTCATCTGGGCGCAATCATGACCATCCACTTGCACCTGTGTGCCAATCTACAGACACCATGAACCTGGGCGAAATCAAGACCAACCATTTGCACCTGTGTGCGAATCTACAGACACCACACACCTGGGTGGAATCAAGTCAAACTACTTGCACATGAGTGCAAATCTACAAACACCACACACTTGGGAGCAATGAAGACAAACCACATGCACCTATGTGCGAATATACAAACACCAAGCACCCGGAAGCAATCAAGACAAACATCCTACACATGTGTGAGAATCTACAAACACCACACAGCTGGGCGGAATCAAGACAAACCACTTTCACCCGAGCACAAATCTACAAATACAGCCCACCAGGGCGCAATCAAGACAAACCAATTGCACCGATGTGTGACACTAAAAACAGAACGCACCTGGGCGCAATCAAGACAAACCACTTGCACCTTTGTGCAAGTGTACCAAAACCACGCACCTGGGCGCAATCAAGACAAACATGTTAGTTACACCTGTGTGTTATTCAATACAGACCAGGCAACTGGATGCAACCAAGAAAAACCACTTGCACCAGGTGTGTGAATCTACAAACACCACTCATCTGGGAGCAATCATGACCAACCATTTGCACCGGTGTGGGAATCTACCAACACAAAGCACCTGGGCGAAATCAAGATCAACCATTTGCACCTGTGTGCGATTCTAAAACACCACGCTCCTGGGCGCAATCAAGTCCAACCACTTGCACCTGTGTGTGAATATACAAACACCACACACCTGGATGCAATCACGACAAATAACTTGCACCTGTGTGGGACTCCACAAATACCAGGCCCCTGAGCACAATGAAGACAAACAACTTACACCTGTGTGCGATTATTCTACATACCCCAGGCACCTGGGCGCAATCATGACCAACCACTTGCACCTGTGTGCGAATCGACAAACACCATGATCCTTGGTGCAATCAAGACAAACACTTGCACCTGTGTGCGAATCTACAAATACAACCCACCTGTTCACAATCAAGACAAACCAATTGCACCTCTGTGTGACACTACAAACAGAACTCACCTGGGCGCAATCAGGGCAAAAGCCTGCACCTGTGTGGGATTCTTCAAACACCAGGCAGCTGGGTGAAGTGGAGACAAACCACTTGCACCTGTGTGCGAATCTACAAACACCAGGCACCTGGGCGCAGTCAGACCAATCACTTGCACCTGTGTGCAAATCTACAACACCATTCACCTGGGCGAAATCAAGACCAACCAATTGCACCTGTGTACGAACCTACAAACACCAGGCTCCGGGTCGAAAATAAGACAAACACTTGCACCTGTGTGCAATTATACAAACACCATGCACCTGGGCGCAATCAGGACAAACTATAAGCACCTGTGTGAGCATCTACAAACACCATGAACCTTGGCGAAATCAATACAAACCACTAGCACCTGTGTGCGAATCAACAAATACCACCCACCTAATCACAATCAAGACAAACCAACTGCACCTGTGTGTGACACTACAAACAGAATGCACCTGGGCGCAATCATGACCAACCACTTGCACCTGTGTGCGAATATACAAACACCACACACCTGGATGCAATCACGACAAATAACTTGCACCTGTGTGAGACTCCACAAATACCAGGCCCCTGAGCACAATGAAGACAAACAACTTACACCTGTGTGCGATTATTCTACATACCCCAGGCACCTGGGCGCAATCATGACCAACCACTTGCACCTGTGTGCGAATCGACAAACACCATGATCCTTGGTGCAATCAAGACAAACACTTGCACCTGTGTGCGAATCTACAAATACAACCCACCTGTTCACAATCAAGACAAACCAACTGCACCTGTGTGTGACACTACAAACAGAGTGCACCTGGGCGCAATCATGACCAAACGCTTGCACCTGTGTGAGAATCTACAAACACCAGCCACCTTGAGGCAATGAAGACAAACCACTTGCACCTGTGTGCGAATCTACTCATACCACCCCACCTGTTCACAATCAAGACAAACCAATAGCACCTGTGTGTGACACTACAAACAGAACTCACCTGGGCGCGCAATCAAGACAAACAGCTTCCACCTGTGTGAGAATCTACAAACACCAGGCACCTGGAAGAAATCAAGAAAAACCCCCTTGCACCTGTGTGTGAATCTACAAACACCAGCCTCTTTGGGGCAAAGAAGACAAACCACTTGCACCTGTGTGCTTACCCACCTACTCCAATCTGCAGGCCGCAATCAAGACCAACAAATTGCACCTGTGTGTGAATCTACAAACACAACTCATATGGGTGTAATCATGACCATCCACTTGCACCTGTGTGCCAATCTACAGACACCATGAACCTGGGCGAAATCAAGACCAACCATTTGCACCTGTGTGCGAATCTACAGACACCACACACCTGGGCGGAATCAAGTCAAACTACTTGCACATGAGTGCAAATCTACAAACACCACACACTTGGGAGCAATGAAGACAAACCACATGCACCTATGTGCGAATAAACAAACACCAAGCACCCGGAAGCAATCAAGACAAACATCCTACACATGTGTGAGAATCTACAAACACCACACAGCTGGGCGGAATCAAGACAAACCACTTTCACCCGAGCACAAATCTACAAATACAGCCCACCAGGGCGCAATCAAGACAAACCAATTGCACCGATGTGTGACACTAAAAACAGAACGCACCTGGGCGCAATCAAGACAAACCACTTGCACCTTTGTGCAAGTGTACCAAAACCACGCACCTGGGAGCAATCAAGACAAACATGTTAGTTACACCTGTGTGTTATTCAATAAAGACCATGCAACTGGACGCAACCAAGAAAAACCACTTGCACCAGGTGTGTGAATCTACAAACACCACTCATCTGGGAGCAATCATGACCAACCATTTGCACCTGTGTGGGAATCTACCAACACCAAGCACCTGGGCGAAATCAAGATCAACCATTTGCACCTGTGTGCGATTCTAAAACACCACGCTCCTGGGCACAATCAAGTCCAACCACTTGCACCTGTGTGCGAATATACAAACACCACACACCTGGATGAAATCAAGATCAACCATTACCATTTGCACCTGTGTGCGATTCTAAAACACCACGCACCTGGGCGCAATCAAGTCCAACCACGTGCACCTGTGTGCGAATATACAAACACCACACACCTGGATGCAATCACGACAAATAACTTGCACCTGTGTGAGACTCCACAAATACCAGGCCCCTGAGCACAATGAAGACAAACAACTTACACCTGTGTGCGATTATTCTACATACCCCAGGCACCTGGGCGCAATCATGACCAACCACTTGCACCTGTGTGCGAATCGACAAACACCATGATCCTTGGTGCAATCAAGACAAACACTTGCACCTGTGTGCGAATCTACAAATACAACCCACCTGTTCACAATCAAGACAAACCAATTGCACCTCTGTGTGACACTACAAACAGAACTCACCTGGGCGCAATCAGGACAAAAGCCTGCACCTGTGTGGGATTCTTCAAACACCACGCAGCTGGGTGAAGTGGAGACAAACCACTTGCACCTGTGTGCGAATCTACAAACACCAGGCACCTGGGCGCAGTCAGACCAATCACTTGCACCTGTGTGCAAATCTACAACACCATTCACCTGGGCGAAATCAAGACCAACCAATTGCACCTGTGTACGAACCTACAATCACCAGGCTCCGGGTCGAAAATAAGACAAACACTTGCACCTGTGTGCAATTATACAAACACCATGCACCTGGGCGCAATCAGGACAAACCACTTGCACCTGTGTGAGCATCTACAAACACCATGGACCTTGGCGAAATCAATACAAACCACTAGCACCTGTGTGCGAATCAACAAATACCACCCACCTAATCACAATCAAGACAAACCAACTGCACCTGTGTGTGACACTACAAACAGAATGCACCTGGGCGCAATCATGACCAACCACTTGCACCTGTGTGCGAATATACAAACACCACACACCTGGATGCAATCACGACAAATAACTTGCACCTGTGTGAGACTCCACAAATACCAGGCCCCTGAGCACAATGAAGACAAACAACTTACACCTGTGTGCGATTATTCTACATACCCCAGGCACCTGGGCGCAATCATGACCAACCACTTGCACCTGTGTGCGAATCGACAAACACCATGATCCTTGGTGCAATCAAGACAAACACTTGCACCTGTGTGCGAATCTACAAATACAACCCACCTGTTCACAATCAAGACAAACCAACTGCACCTGTGTGTGACACTACAAACAGAGTGCACCTGGGCGCAATCATGACCAAACGCTTGCACCTGTGTGAGAATCTACAAACACCAGCCACCTTGAGGCAATGAAGACAAACCACTTGCACCTGTGTGCGAATCTACTCATACCACCCCACCTGTTCACAATCAAGACAAACCAATAGCACCTGTGTGTGACACTACAAACAGAACTCACCTGGGCGCGCAATCAAGACAAACAGCTTCCACCTGTGTGAGAATCTACAAACAGCAGGCACCTGGAAGAAATCAAGAAAAACCCCCTGGCACCTGTGTGTGAATCTACAAACACCAGCCTCTTTGGGGCAAAGAAGACAAGCCACTTGCAGCAGTGTGCTTACCCACCTACTCCAATCTGCAGGCCGCAATCAAGACCAACAAATTGCACCTGTGTGTGAATCTACAAACACAACTCATCTGGGCGCAATCATGACCATCCACTTGCACCTGTGTGCCAATCTACAGACACCATGAACCTGGGCGAAATCAAGACCAACCATTTGCACCTGTGTGCGAATCTACAGACACCACACACCTGGGTGGAATCAAGTCAAACTACTTGCACATGAGTGCAAATCTACAAACACCACACACTTGGGAGCAATGAAGACAAACCACATGCACCTATGTGCGAATATACAAACACCAAGCACCCGGAAGCAATCAAGACAAACATCCTACACATGTGTGAGAATCTACAAACATCACACAGCTGGGCGGAATCAAGGCAAACCACTTTCACCCGAGCGCAAATCTACAAATACAGCCCACCAGGGCGCAATCAAGACAAACCAATTGCACCGATGTGTGACACTAAAAACAGAACGCACCTGGGCGCAATCAAGACAAACCACTTGTACCTTTGTGCAAGTGTACCAAAACCACGCACCTGGGCGCAATCAAGACAAACATGTTAGTTACACCTGTGTGTTATTCAATACAGACCAGGCAACTGGATGCAACCAAGAAAAACCTCTTGCACCAGGTGTGTGAATCTACAAACACCACTCATCTGGGAGCAATCATGACCAACCATTTGCACCGGTGTGGGAATCTACCAACACCAAGCACCTGGGCGAAATCAAGATCAACCATTTGCACCTGTGTGCGATTCTAAAACACCACGCTCCTGGGCGCAATCAAGTCCAACCACTTGCACCTGTGTGCGAATATACAAACACCACACACCTGGATGAAATCAAGATCAACCATTTCCATTTGCAACTGTGTGCGATTCTAAAACACCACGCTCCTGGGCGCAATCAAGTCCAACCACTTGCACCTGTGTGCGAATATACAAACACCACACACCTGGATGAAATCAAGATCAACCATTACCATTTGCACCTGTGTGCGATTCTAAAACACCACGCTCCTGGGCGCAATCAAGTCCAACCACTTGCACCTGTGTGCGAATATACAAACACCACACACCTGGATGCAATCACGACAAATAACTTGCACTTGTGTGAGACTCCACAAATACCAGGCCCCTGAGCACAATGAAGACAAACAACTTACACCTGTGTGCGATTATTCTACATACCCCAGGCACCTGGGCGCAATCATGACCAACCACTTGCACCTGTGTGCGAATCGACAAACACCATGATCCTTGGTGCAATCAAGACAAACACTTGCACCTGTGTGCGAATCTACAAATACAACCCACCTGTTCACAATCAAGACAAACCAATTGCACCTCTGTGTGACACTACAAACAGAACTCACCTGGGCGCAATCAGGGCAAAAGCCTGCACCTGTGTGGGATTCTTCAAACACCAGGCAGCTGGGTGAAGTGGAGACAAACCACTTGCACCTGTGTGCGAATCTACAAACACCAGGCACCTGGGCGCAGTCAGACCAATCACTTGCACCTGTGTGCAAATCTACAACACCATTCACCTGGGCGAAATCAAGACCAACCAATTGCACCTGTGTACGAACCTACAAACACCAGGCTCCGGGTCGAAAATAAGACAAACACTTGCACCTGTGTGCAATTATACAAACACCATGCACCTGGGCGCAATCAGGACAAACCACTTGCACCTGTGTGAGCATCTACAAACACCATGAACCTTGGCGAAATCAATACAAACCACTAGCACCTGTGTGCGAATCAACAAATAGCACCCACCTAATCACAATCAAGACAAACCAACTGCACCTGTGTGTGACACTACAAACAGAATGCACCTGGGCGCAATCATGACAAACCACTTGCACCTGTGTGAGCATCTACAAACACCATGAACCTTGGCGAAATCAATACAAACAACTAGCACCTGTGTGCGAATCAACAAATACCACCCACCTAATCACAATCAAGACAAACCAACTGCACCTGTGTGTGACACTACAGAGTGCACCTGGGCGCAATCATGACCAAACGCTTGCACCTGTGTGAGAATCTACAAACACCAGCCACCTTGAGGCAATGAAGACAAACCACTTGCACCTGTGTGCGAATCTACTCATACCACCCCACCTGTTCACAATCAAGACAAACCAATAGCACCTGTGTGTGACACTACAAACAGAACTCACCTGGGCGCGCAATCAAGACAAACAGCTTCCACCTGTGTGAGAATCTACAAACAGCAGGCACCTGGAAGAAATCAAGAAAAACCCCCTGGCACCTGTGTGTGAATCTACAAACACCAGCCTCTTTGGGGCAAAGAAGACAAACCACATGCACCTATGTGCGAATATACAAACACCAAGCACCCGGAAGCAATCAAGACAAACATCCTACACATGTGTGAGAATCTACAAACACCACACAGCTGGGCGGAATCAAGGCAAACCACTTTCAACCGAGCACAAATCTACAAATACAGCCCACCAGGGCGCAATCTAGACAAACCAATTGCACCGATGTGTGACACTAAAAACAGAACGCACCTGGGCGCAATCAAGACAAACCACTTGCACCTTTGTGCAAGTGTACCAAAACCACGCACCTGGGCGCAATCAAGACAAACATGTTAGTTACACCTGTGTGTTATTCAATACAGACCAGGCAACTGGATGCAACCAAGAGAAACCACTTGCACCAGGTGTGTGAATCTACAAACACCACTCATCTGGGAGCAATCATGACCAACCATTTGCACCGGTGTGGGAATCTACCAACACAAAGCACCTGGGCGAAATCAAGATCAACCATTTGCACCTGTGTGCGATTCTAAAACACCACGCTCCTGGGCGCAATCAAGTCCAACCACTTGCACCTGTGTGCGAATATACAAACACCACACACCTGGATGAAATCAAGATCAACCATTTCCATTTGCAACTGTGTGCGATTCTAAAACACCACGCTCCTGGGCGCAATCAAGTCCAACCACTTGCACCTGTGTGCGAATATACAAACACCACACACCTGGATGAAATCAAGATCAACCATTACCATTTGCACCTGTGTGCGATTCTAAAACACCACGCTCCTGGGCGCAATCAAGTCCAACCACTTGCACCTGTGTGCGAATATACAAACACCACACACCTGGATGCAATCACGACAAATAACTTGCACCTGTGTGAGACTCCACAAATACCAGGCCCCTGAGCACAATGAAGACAAACAACTTACACCTGTGTGCGATTATTCTACATACCCCAGGCACCTGGGCGCAATCATGACCAACCACTTGCACCTGTGTGCGAATCGACAAACACCATGATCCTTGGTGCAATCAAGACAAACACTTGCACCTGTGTGCGAATCTACAAATACAACCCACCTGTTCACAATCTAGACAAACCAATTGCACCTCTGTGTGACACTACAAACAGAACTCACCTGGGCGCAATCAGGGCAAAAGCCTGCACCTGTGTGGGATTCTTCAAACACCAGGCAGCTGGGTGAAGTGGAGACAAACCACTTGCACCTGTGTGCGAATCTACAAACACCAGGCACCTGGGCGCAATCAGACCAATCACTTGCACCTGTGTGCAAATCTACAACACCATTCACCTGGGCGAAATCAAGACCAACCAATTGCACCTGTGTACGAACCTACAAACACCAGGCTCCGGGTCGAAAATAAGACAAACACTTGCACCTGTGTGCAATTATACAAACACCATGCACCTGGGTGCAATCAGGACAAACCACTTGCACCTGTGTGAGCATCTACAAACACCATGAACCTTGGCGAAATCAATACAAACCACTAGCACCTGTGTGCGAATCAACAAATACCACCCACCTAATCACAATCAAGAGAAACCATCTGCACCTGTGTGTGACACTACAAACAGAATGCACCTGGGCGCAATCATGACCAACCACTTGCACCTGTGTGAGAATCTACAAACACCAGCCACCTTGAGGCAATGAAGACAAACCACTTGCACCTGTGTGCGAATCTACTCATCCCACCCCACCTGTTCACAATCAAGACAAACCAATAGCACCTGTGTGTGACACTACAAACAGAACTCACCTGGGCGCGCAATCAAGACAAACAGCTTCCACCTGTGTGAGAATCTACAAACACCAGGCACCTGGAAGAAATCAAGAAAAACCCCCTGGCACCTGTGTGTGAATCTACAAACACCAGCCTCTTTGGGGCAAAGAAGACAAACCACTTGCACCTGTGTGCTTACCCACCTACTCCAATCTGCAGGCCGCAATCAAGACCAACAAATTGCACCTGTGTGTGAATCTACAAACACAACTCATGTGGGCGCAATCATGACCATCCACTTGCACCTGTGTGCCAATCTACAGACACCATGAACCTGGGCGAAATCAAGACCAACCATTTGCACCTGTGTGCGAATCTACAGACACCACACACCTGGGCGGAATCAAGTCAAACTACTTGCACATGAGTGCAAATCTACAAACACCACACACTTGGGAGCAATGGAGACAAACCACATGCACCTATGTGCGAATATACAAACACCAAGCACCCGGAAGCAATCAAGACAAACATCCTACACATGTGTGAGAATCTACAAACACCACACAGCTGGGCGGAATCAAGGCAAACCACTTTCACCTGAGCGCAAATCTACAAATACAGCCCACCAGAGCGCAAACAAGACAAACCAATTGCACCGATGTGTGACACTAAAAACAGAACGCACCTGGGCGCAATCAAGACAAACCACTTGCACCTTTGTGCAAGTGTACCAAAACCACGCACCTGGGTGCAATCAAGACAAACATGTTAGTTACACCTGTGTGTTATTCAATAAAGACCATGCAACTGGACGCAACCAAGAAAAACCACTTGCACCAGGTGTGTGAATCTACAAACACCACTCATCTGGGAGCAATCATGACCAACCATTTGCACCTGTGTGGGAATCTACCAACACCAAGCACCTGGGCGAAATCAAGATCAACCATTTGCACCTGTGTGCGATTCTAAAACACCACGCTCCTGGGCGCAATCAAGTCCAACCACTTGCACCTGTGTGCGAATATACAAACACCACACACCTGGATGAAATCAAGATCAACCATTTCCATTTGCACCTGTGTGCGATTCTAAAACACCACGCTCCTGGGCGCAATCAAGTCCAACCACTTGCACCTGTGTGCGAATATACAAACACCACACACCTGGATGAAATCAAGATCAACCATTACCATTTGCACCTGTGTGCGATTCTAAAACACCACGCTCCTGGGCGCAATCAAGTCCAACCACTTGCACCTGTGTGCGAATATACAAACACCATACACCTGGATGTAATCACGACAAATAACTTGCACCTGTGTGAGACTCCACAAATACCAGGCCCCTGAGCACAATGAAGACAAACAACTTACACCTGTGTGCGATTATTCTACATACCCCAGGCACCTGGGCGCAATCATGACCAACCACTTGCACCTGTGTGCGAATCGACAAACACCATGATCCTTGGTGCAATCAAGACAAACACTTGCACCTGTGTGCGAATCTACAAATACAACCCACCTGTTCACAATCAAGACAAACCAACTGCACCTGTGTGTGACACTACAAACAGAGTGCACCTGGGCGCAATCATGACCAAACGCTTGCACCTGTGTGAGATTCTACAAACACCAGCCACCTTGAGGCAATGAAGACAAACCACTTGCACCTGTGTGCGAATCTACTCATCCCACCCCACCTGTTTACAATCAAGACAAACCAATAGCACCTGTGTGTGACACTACAAACAGAACTCACCTGGGCGCGCAATCAAGACAAACAGCTTCCACCTGTGTGAGAATCTACAAACACCAGGCACCTGGAAGAAATCAAGAAAAACCCCCTTGCACCTGTGTGTGAATCTACAAACACCAGCCTCTATGGGCAAAGAAGACAAACCACTTGCACCTGTGTGCTTACCCACCTACTCCAATCTGCAGGCCGCAATCAAGACCATCAAATTGCACCTGTGTGTGAATCTACAAACACAACTCATCTGGGCGCAATCATGACCATCCACTTGCACCTGTGTGCCAATCTACAGACACCATGAACCTGGGCGAAATCAAGACCAACCATTTGCACCTGTGAGCGAATCTACCTTTGTGCAAGTGTACCAAAACCACGCACCTGGGTGCAATCAAGACAAACATGTTAGTTACACCTGTGTGTTATTCAATAAAGACCATGCAACTGGACGCAACCAAGAAAAACCACTTGCACCAGGTGTGTGAATCTACAAACACCACTCATCTGGGAGCAATCATGACCAACCATTTGCACCTGTGTGGGAATCTACCAACACCAAGCACCTGGGCGAAATCAAGATCAACCATTTGCACCTGTATGCGATTCTAAAACACCACGCTCCTGGGCGCAATCAAGTCCAACCACTTGCACCTGTGTGCGAATATACAAACACCACACACCTGGATGAAATCAAGATCAACCATTTCCATTTGCAACTGTGTGCGATTCTAAAACACCACGCTCCTGGGCGCAATCAAGTCCAACCACTTGCACCTGTGTGCGAATATACAAACACCACACACCTGGATGAAATCAAGATCAACCATTACCATTTGCACCTGTGTGCGATTCTAAAACACCACGCTCCTGGGCGCAATCAAGTCCAACCACTTGCACCTGTGTGCGAATACACAAACACCACACACCTGGATGCAATCACGACAAATAACTTGCACCTGTGTGAGACTCCACAAATACCAGGCCCCTGAGCACAATGAAGACAAACAACTTACACCTGTGTGCGATTATTCTACATACCCCAGGCACCTGGGCGCAATCATGACCAACCACTTGCACCTGTGTGCGAATCGACAAACACCATGATCCTTGGTGCAATCAAGACAAACACTTGCACCTGTGTGCGAATCTACAAATACAACCCACCTGTTCACAATCAAGACAAACCAATTGCACCTCTGTGTGACACTACAAACAGAACTCACCTGGGCGCAATCAGGGCAAAAGCCTGCACCTGTGTGGGATTCTTCAAACACCAGGCAGCTGGGTGAAGTGGAGACAAACCACTTGCACCTGTGTGCGAATCTACAAACACCAGGCACCTGGGCGCAGTCAGACCAATCACTTGCACCTGTGTGCAAATCTACAACACCATTCACCTGGGCGAAATCAAGACCAACCAATTGCACCTGTGTACGAACCTACAAACACCAGGCTCCGGGTCGAAAATAAGACAAACACTTGCACCTGTGTGCAATTATACAAACACCATGCACCTGGGCGCAATCAGGACAAACCACTTGCACCTGTGTGAGCATCTACAAACACCATGAACCTTGGCGAAATCAATACAAACCACTAGCACCTGTGTGCGAATCAACAAATAGCACCCACCTAATCACAATCAAGACAAACCAACTGCACCTGTGTGTGACACTACAAACAGAATGCACCTGGGCGCAATCATGACAAACCACTTGCACCTGTGTGAGCATCTACAAACACCATGAACCTTGGCGAAATCAATACAAACAACTAGCACCTGTGTGCGAATCAACAAATACCACCCACCTAATCACAATCAAGACAAACCAACTGCACCTGTGTGTGACACTACAAACAGAGTGCACCTGGGCGCAATCATGACCAAACGCTTGCACCTGTGTGAGAATCTACAAACACCAGCCACCTTGAGGCAATGAAGACAAACCACTTGCACCTGTGTGCGAATCTACTCATACCACCCCACCTGTTCACAATCAAGACAAACCAATAGCACCTGTGTGTGACACTACAAACAGAACTCACCTGGGCGCGCAATCAAGACAAACAGCTTCCACCTGTGTGAGAATCTACAAACAGCAGGCACCTGGAAGAAATCAAGAAAAACCCCCTGGCACCTGTGTGTGAATCTACAAACACCAGCCTCTTTGGGGCAAAGAAGACAAACCACATGCACCTATGTGCGAATATACAAACACCAAGCACCCGGAAGCAATCAAGACAAACATCCTACACATGTGTGAGAATCTACAAACACCACACAGCTGGGCGGAATCAAGGCAAACCACTTTCAACCGAGCACAAATCTACAAATACAGCCCACCAGGGCGCAATCTAGACAAACCAATTGCACCGATGTGTGACACTAAAAACAGAACGCACCTGGGCGCAATCAAGACAAACCACTTGCACCTTTGTGCAAGTGTACCAAAACCACGCACCTGGGCGCAATCAAGACAAACATGTTAGTTACACCTGTGTGTTATTCAATACAGACCAGGCAACTGGATGCAACCAAGAGAAACCACTTGCACCAGGTGTGTGAATCTACAAACACCACTCATCTGGGAGCAATCATGACCAACCATTTGCACCGGTGTGGGAATCTACCAACACAAAGCACCTGGGCGAAATCAAGATCAACCATTTGCACCTGTGTGCGATTCTAAAACACCACGCTCCTGGGCGCAATCAAGTCCAACCACTTGCACCTGTGTGCGAATATACAAACACCACACACCTGGATGAAATCAAGATCAACCATTTCCATTTGCAACTGTGTGCGATTCTAAAACACCACGCTCCTGGGCGCAATCAAGTCCAACCACTTGCACCTGTGTGCGAATATACAAACACCACACACCTGGATGAAATCAAGATCAACCATTACCATTTGCACCTGTGTGCGATTCTAAAACACCACGCTCCTGGGCGCAATCAAGTCCAACCACTTGCACCTGTGTGCGAATATACAAACACCACACACCTGGATGCAATCACGACAAATAACTTGCACCTGTGTGAGACTCCACAAATACCAGGCCCCTGAGCACAATGAAGACAAACAACTTACACCTGTGTGCGATTATTCTACATACCCCAGGCACCTGGGCGCAATCATGACCAACCACTTGCACCTGTGTGCGAATCGACAAACACCATGATCCTTGGTGCAATCAAGACAAACACTTGCACCAGTGTGCGAATCTACAAATACAACCCACCTGTTCACAATCTAGACAAACCAATTGCACCTCTGTGTGACACTACAAACAGAACTCACCTGGGCGCAATCAGGGCAAAAGCCTGCACCTGTGTGGGATTCTTCAAACACCAGGCAGCTGGGTGAAGTGGAGACAAACCACTTGCACCTGTGTGCGAATCTACAAACACCAGGCACCTGGGCGCAATCAGACCAATCACTTGCACCTGTGTGCAAATCTACAACACCATTCACCTGGGCGAAATCAAGACCAACCAATTGCACCTGTGTACGAACCTACAAACACCAGGCTCCGGGTCGAAAATAAGACAAACACTTGCACCTGTGTGCAATTATACAAACACCATGCACCTGGGTGCAATCAGGACAAACCACTTGCACCTGTGTGAGCATCTACAAACACCATGAACCTTGGCGAAATCAATACAAACCACTAGCACCTGTGTGCGAATCAACAAATACCACCCACCTAATCACAATCAAGAGAAACCATCTGCACCTGTGTGTGACACTACAAACAGAATGCACCTGGGCGCAATCATGACCAACCACTTGCACCTGTGTGAGAATCTACAAACACCAGCCACCTTGAGGCAATGAAGACAAACCACTTGCACCTGTGTGCGAATCTACTCATCCCACCCCACCTGTTCACAATCAAGACAAACCAATAGCACCTGTGTGTGACACTACAAACAGAACTCACCTGGGCGCGCAATCAAGACAAACAGCTTCCACCTGTGTGAGAATCTACAAACACCAGGCACCTGGAAGAAATCAAGAAAAACCCCCTGGCACCTGTGTGTGAATCTACAAACACCAGCCTCTTTGGGGCAAAGAAGACAAACCACTTGCACCTGTGTGCTTACCCACCTACTCCAATCTGCAGGCCGCAATCAAGACCAACAAATTGCACCTGTGTGTGAATCTACAAACACAACTCATGTGGGCGCAATCATGACCATCCACTTGCACCTGTGTGCCAATCTACAGACACCATGAACCTGGGCGAAATCAAGACCAACCATTTGCACCTGTGTGCGAATCTACAGACACCACACACCTGGGCGGAATCAAGTCAAACTACTTGCACATGAGTGCAAATCTACAAACACCACACACTTGGGAGCAATGGAGACAAACCACATGCACCTATGTGCGAATATACAAACACCAAGCACCCGGAAGCAATCAAGACAAACATCCTACACATGTGTGAGAATCTACAAACACCACACAGCTGGGCGGAATCAAGGCAAACCACTTTCACCTGAGCGCAAATCTACAAATACAGCCCACCAGAGCGCAAACAAGACAAACCAATTGCACCGATGTGTGACACTAAAAACAGAACGCACCTGGGCGCAATCAAGACAAACCACTTGCACCTTTGTGCAAGTGTACCAAAACCACGCACCTGGGTGCAATCAAGACAAACATGTTAGTTACACCTGTGTGTTATTCAATAAAGACCATGCAACTGGACGCAACCAAGAAAAACCACTTGCACCAGGTGTGTGAATCTACAAACACCACTCATCTGGGAGCAATCATGACCAACCATTTGCACCTGTGTGGGAATCTACCAACACCAAGCACCTGGGCGAAATCAAGATCAACCATTTGCACCTGTGTGCGATTCTAAAACACCACGCTCCTGGGCGCAATCAAGTCCAACCACTTGCACCTGTGTGCGAATATACAAACACCACACACCTGGATGAAATCAAGATCAACCATTTCCATTTGCACCTGTGTGCGATTCTAAAACACCACGCTCCTGGGCGCAATCAAGTCCAACCACTTGCACCTGTGTGCGAATATACAAACACCACACACCTGGATGAAATCAAGATCAACCATTACCATTTGCACCTGTGTGCGATTCTAAAACACCACGCTCCTGGGCGCAATCAAGTCCAACCACTTGCACCTGTGTGCGAATATACAAACACCATACACCTGGATGTAATCACGACAAATAACTTGCACCTGTGTGAGACTCCACAAATACCAGGCCCCTGAGCACAATGAAGACAAACAACTTACACCTGTGTGCGATTATTCTACATACCCCAGGCACCTGGGCGCAATCATGACCAACCACTTGCACCTGTGTGCGAATCGACAAACACCATGATCCTTGGTGCAATCAAGACAAACACTTGCACCTGTGTGCGAATCTACAAATACAACCCACCTGTTCACAATCAAGACAAACCAACTGCACCTGTGTGTGACACTACAAACAGAGTGCACCTGGGCGCAATCATGACCAAACGCTTGCACCTGTGTGAGATTCTACAAACACCAGCCACCTTGAGGCAATGAAGACAAACCACTTGCACCTGTGTGCGAATCTACTCATCCCACCCCACCTGTTTACAATCAAGACAAACCAATAGCACCTGTGTGTGACACTACAAACAGAACTCACCTGGGCGCGCAATCAAGACAAACAGCTTCCACCTGTGTGAGAATCTACAAACACCAGGCACCTGGAAGAAATCAAGAAAAACCCCCTTGCACCTGTGTGTGAATCTACAAACACCAGCCTCTATGGGCAAAGAAGACAAACCACTTGCACCTGTGTGCTTACCCACCTACTCCAATCTGCAGGCCGCAATCAAGACCATCAAATTGCACCTGTGTGTGAATCTACAAACACAACTCATCTGGGCGCAATCATGACCATCCACTTGCACCTGTGTGCCAATCTACAGACACCATGAACCTGGGCGAAATCAAGACCAACCATTTGCACCTGTGAGCGAATCTACCTTTGTGCAAGTGTACCAAAACCACGCACCTGGGTGCAATCAAGACAAACATGTTAGTTACACCTGTGTGTTATTCAATAAAGACCATGCAACTGGACGCAACCAAGAAAAACCACTTGCACCAGGTGTGTGAATCTACAAACACCACTCATCTGGGAGCAATCATGACCAACCATTTGCACCTGTGTGGGAATCTACCAACACCAAGCACCTGGGCGAAATCAAGATCAACCATTTGCACCTGTATGCGATTCTAAAACACCACGCTCCTGGGCGCAATCAAGTCCAACCACTTGCACCTGTGTGCGAATATACAAACACCACACACCTGGATGAAATCAAGATCAACCATTTCCATTTGCAACTGTGTGCGATTCTAAAACACCACGCTCCTGGGCGCAATCAAGTCCAACCACTTGCACCTGTGTGCGAATATACAAACACCACACACCTGGATGAAATCAAGATCAACCATTACCATTTGCACCTGTGTGCGATTCTAAAACACCACGCTCCTGGGCGCAATCAAGTCCAACCACTTGCACCTGTGTGCGAATACACAAACACCACACACCTGGATGCAATCACGACAAATAACTTGCACCTGTGTGAGACTCCACAAATACCAGGCCCCTGAGCACAATGAAGACAAACAACTTACACCTGTGTGCGATTATTCTACATACCCCAGGCACCTGGGCGCAATCATGACCAACCACTTGCACCTGTGTGCGAATCGACAAACACCATGATCCTTGGTGCAATCAAGACAAACACTTGCACCTGTGTGCGAATCTACAAATACAACCCACCTGTTCACAATCAAGACAAACCAATTGCACCTCTGTGTGACACTACAAACAGAACTCACCTGGGCGCAATCAGGGCAAAAGCCTGCACCTGTGTGGGATTCTTCAAACACCAGGCAGCTGGGTGAAGTGGAGACAAACCACTTGCACCTGTGTGCGAATCTACAAACACCAGGCACCTGGGCGCAGTCAGACCAATCACTTGCACCTGTGTGCAAATCTACAACACCATTCACCTGGGCGAAATCAAGACCAACCAATTGCACCTGTGTACGAACCTACAAACACCAGGCTCCGGGTCGAAAATAAGACAAACACTTGCACCTGTGTGCAATTATACAAACACCATGCACCTGGGCGCAATCAGGACAAACCACTTGCACCTGTGTGAGCATCTACAAACACCATGAACCTTGGCGAAATCAATACAAACCACTAGCACCTGTGTGCGAATCAACAAATACCACCCACCTAATCACAATCAAGAGAAACCATCTGCACCTGTGTGTGACACTACAAACAGAATGCACCTGGGCGCAATCATGACCAACCACTTGCACCTGTGTGAGAATCTACAAACACCAGCCACCTTGAGGCAATGAAGACAAACCACTTGCACCTGTGTGCGAATCTACTCATACCACCCCACCTGTTCACAATCAAGACAAACCAATAGCACCTGTGTGTGACACTACAAACAGAACTCACCTGGGCGCGCAATCAAGACAAACAGCTTCCACCTGTGTGAGAATCTACAAACAGCAGGCACCTGGAAGAAATCAAGAAAAACCCCCTGGCACCTGTGTGTGAATCTACAAACACCAGCCTCTTTGGGGCAAAGAAGACAAACCACTTGCACCTGTGTGCTTACCCACCTACTCCAATCTGCAGGCCGCAATCAAGACCAACAAATTGCACCTGTGTGTGAATCTACAAACACAACTCATGTGGGCGCAATCATGACCATCCACTTGCACCTGTGTGCCAATCTACAGACACCATGAACCTGGGCGAAATCAAGACCAACTATTTGCACCTGTGTGCGAATCTACAAACACCACACACCTGGGCGGCATCAAGTCAAACTACTTGCACATGAGTGCAAATCTACAAACACCACACACTTGGGAGCAATGAAGACAAACCACATGCACCTATGTGCGAATATACAAACACCAAGCACCCGGAAGCAATCAAGACAAACATCCTACACATGTGTGAGAATCTACAAACACCACACAGCTGGGCGGAATCAAGGCAAACCACTTTCACCCGAGCGCAAATCTACAAATACAGCCCACCAGGGCGCAAACAAGACAAACCAATTGCACCGATGTGTGACACTAAAAACAGAACGCACCTGGGCGCAATCAAGACAAACCACTTGCACCTTTGTGCAAGTGTACCAAAACCACGCACCTGGGCGCAATCAAGACAAACATGTTAGTTACACCTGTGTGTTATTCAATAAAGACCATGCAACTGGACGCAACCAAGAAAAACCACTTGCACCAGGTGTGTGAATCTACAAACACCACTCATCTGGGAGCAATCATGACCAACCATTTGCACCTGTGTGGGAATCTACCAACACCAAGCACCTGGGCGAAATCAAGATCAACCATTTGCACCTGTGTGCGATTCTAAAACACCACGCTCCTGGGCGCAATCAAGTCCAACCACTTGCACCTGTGAGCGAATATACAAACACCACACACCTGGATGAAATCAAGATCAACCATTTCCATTTGCAACTGTGTGCGATTCTAAAACACCACGCTCCTGGGCGCAATCAAGTCCAACCACTTGCACCTGTGTGCGAAAATACAAACACCACACACCTGGATGAAATCAAGATCAACCATTACCATTTGCACCTGTGTGCGATTCTAAAACACCACGCTCCTGGGCGCAATCAAGTCCAACCACTTGCACCTGTGTGCGAATATACAAACACCACACACCTGGATGCAATCGCGACAAATAACTTGCACCTGTGTGAGACTCCACAAATACCAGGCCCCTGAGCACAATGAAGACAAACAACTTACACCTGTGTGCGATTATTCTACATACCCCAGGCACCTGGGCGCAATCATGACCAACCACTTGCACCTGTGTGCGAATCGACAAACACCATGACCCTTGGTGCAATCAAGACAAACACTTGCACCTGTGTGCGAATCTACAAATACAACCCACCTGTTCACAATCAAGACAAACCAACTGCACCTGTGTGTGACACTACAAACAGAGTGCACCTGGGCGCAATCATGACCAAACGCTTGCACCTGTGTGAGAATCTACAAACACCAGCCACCTTGAGGCAATGAAGACAAACCACTTGCACCTGTGTGCGAATCTACTCATCCCACCCCACCTGTTTACAATCAAGACAAACCAATAGCACCTTTGTGTGACACTACAAACAGAACTCACCTGGGCGCGCAATCAAGACAAACAGCTTCCACCTGTGTGAGAATCTACAAACAGCAGGCACCTGGAAGAAATCAAGAAAAACCCCCTTGCACCTGTGTGTGAATCTACAAACACCAGCCTCTTTGGGGCAAAGAAGACAAACCACTTGCACCTGTGTGCTTACCCACCTACTCCAATCTGCAGGCCGCAATCAAGACCATCAAATTGCACCTGTGTGTGAATCTACAAACACAACTCATCTGGGCGCAATCATGACCATCCACTTGCACCTGTGTGCCAATCTACAGACACCATGAACCTGGGCGAAATCAAGACCAACCATTTGCACCTGTGTGCGAATCTACAGACACCACACACCTGGGTGGAATCAAGTCAAACTACTTGCACATGAGTGCAAATCTACAAACACCACACACTTGGGAGCAATGAAGACAAACCACATGCACCTATGTGCGAATATACAAACACAAAGCACCCGGAAGCAATCAAGACAAACATCCTACACATGTGTGAGAATCTACAAACACCACACAGCTGCGCGGAATCAAGGCAAACCACTTTCACCCGAGCACAAATCTACAAATACAGCCCACCAGGGCGCAATCAAGACAAACCAATTGCACCGATGTGTGACACTAAAAACAGAACGCACCTGGGCGCAATCAAGACAAACCACTTGCACCTTTGTGCAAGTGTACCAAAACCACGCACCTGGGCGCAATCAAGACAAACATGTTAGTTACACCTGTGTGTTATTCAATACAGACCAGGCAACTGGATGCAATCAAGAAAAACCACTTGCACCAGGTGTGTGAATCTACAAACACCACTCATCTGGGAGCAATCATGACCAACCATTTGCACCGGTGTGGGAATCTACCAACACCAAGCACCGGGCGAAATCAAGATCAACCATTTGCACCTGTGTGCGATTCTAAAACACCACGCTCCTGGGCGCAATCAAGTCCAACCACTTGCACCTGTGTGCGAATATACAAACACCACACACCTGGATGAAATCAAGATCAACCATTTCCATTTGCACCTGTGTGCGATTCTAAAAAACCACGCTCCTGGGCGCAATCAAGTCCAACCACTTGCACCTGTGTGCGAATATACAAACACCACACACCTGGATGAAATCAAGATCAACCATTACCATTTGCACCTGTGTGCGATTCTAAAACACCACGCTCCTGGGCGCAATCAAGTCCAAGCACTTGCACCTGTGTGCGAATATACAAACACCACACACCTGGATGCAATCACGACAAGTAACTTGCACCTGTGTGAGACTCCACAAATACCAGGCCCCTGAGCACAATGAAGACAAACAACTTACACCTGTGTGCGATTATTCTACATACCCCAGGCACCTGGGCGCAATCATGACCAACCACTTGCACCTGTGTGCGAATCGACAAACACCATGATCCTTGGTGCAATCAAGACAAACACTTGCACCTGTGTGCGAATCTACAAATACAACCCACCTGTTCACAATCAAGACAAACCAACTGCACCTGTGTGTGACACTACAAACAGAGTGCACCTGGGCGCAATCATGACCAAACGCTTGCACCTGTGTGAGAATCTACAAACACCAGCCACCTTGAGGCAATGAAGACAAACCACTTGCACCTGTGTGCGAATCTACTCATACCACCCCACCTGTTCACAATCAAGACAAACCAATAGCACCTGTGTGTGACACTACAAACAGAACTCACCTGGGCGCGCAATCAAGACAAACAGCTTCCACCTGTGTGAGAATCTACAAACACCAGGCACCTGGAAGAAATCAAGAAAAACCCCCTGGCACCTGTGTGTGAATCTACAAACACCAGCCTCTTTGGGGCAAAGAAGACAAACCACTTGCACCTGTGTGCTTACCCACCTACTCCAATCTGCAGGCCGCAATCAAGACCAACAAATTGCACCTGTGTGTGAATCTACAAACACAACTCATATGGGTGTAATCATGACCATCCACTTGCACCTGTGTGCCAATCTACAGACACCATGAACCTGGGCGAAATCAAGACCAACCATTTGCACCTGTGTGCGAATCTACAGACACCACACACCTGGGCGGAATCAAGTCAAACTACTTGCACATGAGTGCAAATCTACAAACACCACACACTTGGGAGCAATGAAGACAAACCACATGCACCTATGTGCGAATAAACAAACACCAAGCACCCGGAAGCAATCAAGACAAACATCCTACACATGTGTGAGAATCTACAAACACCACACAGCTGGGCGGAATCAAGACAAACCACTTTCACCCGAGCACAAATCTACAAATACAGCCCACCAGGGCGCAATCAAGACAAACCAATTGCACCGATGTGTGACACTAAAAACAGAACGCACCTGGGCGCAATCAAGACAAACCACTTGCACCTTTGTGCAAGTGTACCAAAACCACGCACCTGGGAGCAATCAAGACAAACATGTTAGTTACACCTGTGTGTTATTCAATAAAGACCATGCAACTGGACGCAACCAAGAAAAACCACTTGCACCAGGTGTGTGAATCTACAAACACCACTCATCTGGGAGCAATCATGACCAACCATTTGCACCTGTGTGGGAATCTACCAACACCAAGCACCTGGGCGAAATCAAGATCAACCATTTGCACCTGTGTGCGATTCTAAAACACCACGCTCCTGGGCACAATCAAGTCCAACCACTTGCACCTGTGTGCGAATATACAAACACCACACACCTGGATGAAATCAAGATCAACCATTACCATTTGCACCTGTGTGCGATTCTAAAACACCACGCACCTGGGCGCAATCAAGTCCAACCACGTGCACCTGTGTGCGAATATACAAACACCACACACCTGGATGCAATCACGACAAATAACTTGCACCTGTGTGAGACTCCACAAATACCAGGCCCCTGAGCACAATGAAGACAAACAACTTACACCTGTGTGCGATTATTCTACATACCCCAGGCACCTGGGCGCAGTCATGACCAACCACTTGCACCTGTGTGCGAATCGACAAACACCATGATCCTTGGTGCAATCAAGACAAACACTTGCACCTGTGTGCGAATCTACAAATACAACCCACCTGTTCACAATCAAGACAAACCAATTGCACCTCTGTGTGACACTACAAACAGAACTCACCTGGGCGCAATCAGGACAAAAGCCTGCACCTGTGTGGGATTCTTCAAACACCACGCAGCTGGGTGAAGTGGAGACAAACCACTTGCACCTGTGTGCGAATCTACAAACACCAGGCACCTGGGCGCAGTCAGACCAATCACTTGCACCTGTGTGCAAATCTACAACACCATTCACCTGGGCGAAATCAAGACCAACCAATTGCACCTGTGTACGAACCTACAATCACCAGGCTCCGGGTCGAAAATAAGACAAACACTTGCACCTGTGTGCAATTATACAAACACCATGCACCTGGGCGCAATCAGGACAAACCACTTGCACCTGTGTGAGCATCTACAAACACCATGGACCTTGGCGAAATCAATACAAACCACTAGCACCTGTGTGCGAATCAACAAATACCACCCACCTAATCACAATCAAGACAAACCAACTGCACCTGTGTGTGACACTACAAACAGAATGCACCTGGGCGCAATCATGACCAACCACTTGCACCTGTGTGCGAATATACAAACACCACACACCTGGATGCAATCACGACAAATAACTTGCACCTGTGTGAGACTCCACAAATACCAGGCCCCTGAGCACAATGAAGACAAACAACTTACACCTGTGTGCGATTATTCTACATACCCCAGGCACCTGGGCGCAATCATGACCAACCACTTGCACCTGTGTGCGAATCGACAAACACCATGATCCTTGGTGCAATCAAGACAAACACTTGCACCTGTGTGCGAATCTACAAATACAACCCACCTGTTCACAATCAAGACAAACCAACTGCACCTGTGTGTGACACTACAAACAGAGTGCACCTGGGCGCAATCATGACCAAACGCTTGCACCTGTGTGAGAATCTACAAACACCAGCCACCTTGAGGCAATGAAGACAAACCACTTGCACCTGTGTGCGAATCTACTCATACCACCCCACCTGTTCACAATCAAGACAAACCAATAGCACCTGTGTTTGACACTACAAACAGAACTCACCTGGGCGCGCAATCAAGACAAACAGCTTCCACCTGTGTGAGAATCTACAAACAGCAGGCACCTGGAAGAAATCAAGAAAAACCCCCTGGCACCTGTGTGTGAATCTACAAACACCAGCCTCTTTGGGGCAAAGAAGACAAACCACTTGCACCTGTGTGCTTACCCACCTACTCCAATCTGCAGGCCGCAATCAAGACCAACAAATTGCACCTGTGTGTGAATCTACAAACACAACTCATCTGGGCGCAATCATGACCATCCACTTGCACCTGTGTGCCAATCTACAGACACCATGAACCTGGGCGAAATCAAGACCAACCATTTGCACCTGTGTGCGAATCTACAGACACCACACACCTGGGTGGAATCAAGTCAAACTACTTGCACATGAGTGCAAATCTACAAACACCACACACTTGGGAGCAATGAAGACAAACCACATGCACCTATGTGCGAATATACAAACACAAAGCACCCGGAAGCAATCAAGACAAACATCCTACACATGTGTGAGAATCTACAAACACCACACAGCTGGGCGGAATCAAGGCAAACCACTTTCACCCGAGCGCAAATCTACAAATACAGCCCACCAGGGCGCAATCAAGACAAACCAATTGCACCGATGTGTGACACTAAAAACAGAACGCACCTGGGCGCAATCAAGACAAACCACTTGTACCTTTGTGCAAGTGTACCAAAACCACGCACCTGGGCGCAATCAAGACAAACATGTTAGTTACACCTGTGTGTTATTCAATACAGACCAGGCAACTGGATGCAACCAAGAAAAACCACTTGCACCAGGTGTGTGAATCTACAAACACCACTCATCTGGGAGCAATCATGACCAACCATTTGCACCGGTGTGGGAATCTACCAACACCAAGCACCTGGGCGAAATCAAGATCAACCATTTGCACCTGTGTGCGATTCTAAAACACCACGCTCCTGGGCGCAATCAAGTCCAACCACTTGCACCTGTGTGCGAATATACAAACACCACACACCTGGATGAAATCAAGATCAACCATTTCCATTTGCAACTGTGTGCGATTCTAAAACACCACGCTCCTGGGCGCAATCAAGTCCAACCACTTGCACCTGTGTGCGAATATACAAACACCACACACCTGGATGAAATCAAGATCAACCATTACCATTTGCACCTGTGTGCGATTCTAAAACACCACGCTCCTGGGCGCAATCAAGTCCAACCACTTGCACCTGTGTGCGAATATACAAACACCACACACCTGGATGCAATCACGACAAATAACTTGCACTTGTGTGAGACTCCACAAATACCAGGCCCCTGAGCACAATGAAGACAAACAACTTACACCTGTGTGCGATTATTCTACATACCCCAGGCACCTGGGCGCAATCATGACCAACCACTTGCACCTGTGTGCGAATCGACAAACACCATGATCCTTGGTGCAATCAAGACAAACACTTGCACCTGTGTGCGAATCTACAAATACAACCCACCTGTTCACAATCAAGACAAACCAATTGCACCTCTGTGTGACACTACAAACAGAACTCACCTGGGCGCAATCAGGGCAAAAGCCTGCACCTGTGTGGGATTCTTCAAACACCAGGCAGCTGGGTGAAGTGGAGACAAACCACTTGCACCTGTGTGCGAATCTACAAACACCAGGCACCTGGGCGCAGTCAGACCAATCACTTGCACCTGTGTGCAAATCTACAACACCATTCACCTGGGCGAAATCAAGACCAACCAATTGCACCTGTGTACGAACCTACAAACACCAGGCTCCGGGTCGAAAATAAGACAAACACTTGCACCTGTGTGCAATTATACAAACACCATGCACCTGGGCGCAATCAGGACAAACCACTTGCACCTGTGTGAGCATCTACAAACACCATGAACCTTGGCGAAATCAATACAAACCACTAGCACCTGTGTGCGAATCAACAAATAGCACCCACCTAATCACAATCAAGACAAACCAACTGCACCTGTGTGTGACACTACAAACAGAATGCACCTGGGCGCAATCATGACAAACCACTTGCACCTGTGTGAGCATCTACAAACACCATGAACCTTGGCGAAATCAATACAAACAACTAGCACCTGTGTGCGAATCAACAAATACCACCCACCTAATCACAATCAAGACAAACCAACTGCACCTGTGTGTGACACTACAAACAGAGTGCACCTGGGCGCAATCATGACCAAACGCTTGCACCTGTGTGAGAATCTACAAACACCAGCCACCTTGAGGCAATGAAGACAAACCACTTGCACCTGTGTGCGAATCTACTCATACCACCCCACCTGTTCACAATCAAGACAAACCAATAGCACCTGTGTGTGACACTACAAACAGAACTCACCTGGGCGCGCAATCAAGACAAACAGCTTCCACCTGTGTGAGAATCTACAAACAGCAGGCACCTGGAAGAAATCAAGAAAAACCCCCTGGCACCTGTGTGTGAATCTACAAACACCAGCCTCTTTGGGGCAAAGAAGACAAACCACATGCACCTATGTGCGAATATACAAACACCAAGCACCCGGAAGCAATCAAGACAAACATCCTACACATGTGTGAGAATCTACAAACACCACACAGCTGGGCGGATTCAAGGCAAACCACTTTCAACCGAGCACAAATCTACAAATACAGCCCACCAGGGCGCAATCTAGACAAACCAATTGCACCGATGTGTGACACTAAAAACAGAACGCACCTGGGCGCAATCAAGACAAACCACTTGCACCTTTGTGCAAGTGTACCAAAACCACGCACCTGGGCGCAATCAAGACAAACATGTTAGTTACACCTGTGTGTTATTCAATACAGACCAGGCAACTGGATGCAACCAAGAGAAACCACTTGCACCAGGTGTGTGAATCTACAAACACCACTCATCTGGGAGCAATCATGACCAACCATTTGCACCGGTGTGGGAATCTACCAACACAAAGCACCTGGGCGAAATCAAGATCAACCATTTGCACCTGTGTGCGATTCTAAAACACCACGCTCCTGGGCGCAATCAAGTCCAACCACTTGCACCTGTGTGCGAATATACAAACACCACACACCTGGATGAAATCAAGATCAACCATTTCCATTTGCAACTGTGTGCGATTCTAAAACACCACGCTTCTGGGCGCAATCAAGTCCAACCACTTGCACCTGTGTGCGAATATACAAACACCACACACCTGGATGAAATCAAGATCAACCATTACCATTTGCACCTGTGTGCGATTCTAAAACACCACGCTCCTGGGCGCAATCAAGTCCAACCACTTGCACCTGTGTGCGAATATACAAACACCACACACCTGGATGCAATCACGACAAATAACTTGCACCTGTGTGAGACTCCACAAATACCAGGCCCCTGAGCACAATGAAGACAAACAACTTACACCTGTGTGCGATTATTCTACATACCCCAGGCACCTGGGCGCAATCATGACCAACCACTTGCACCTGTGTGCGAATCGACAAACACCATGATCCTTGGTGCAATCAAGACAAACACTTGCACCTGTGTGCGAATCTACAAATACAACCCACCTGTTCACAATCTAGACAAACCAATTGCACCTCTGTGTGACACTACAAACAGAACTCACCTGGGCGCAATCAGGGCAAAAGCCTGCACCTGTGTGGGATTCTTCAAACACCAGGCAGCTGGGTGAAGTGGAGACAAACCACTTGCACCTGTGTGCGAATCTACAAACACCAGGCACCTGGGCGCAATCAGACCAATCACTTGCACCTGTGTGCAAATCTACAACACCATTCACCTGGGCGAAATCAAGACCAACCAATTGCACCTGTGTACGAACCTACAAACACCAGGCTCCGGGTCGAAAATAAGACAAACACTTGCACCTGTGTGCAATTATACAAACACCATGCACCTGGGTGCAATCAGGACAAACCACTTGCACCTGTGTGAGCATCTACAAACACCATGAACCTTGGCGAAATCAATACAAACCACTAGCACCTGTGTGCGAATCAACAAATACCACCCACCTAATCACAATCAAGAGAAACCATCTGCACCTGTGTGTGACACTACAAACAGAATGCACCTGGGCGCAATCATGACCAACCACTTGCACCTGTGTGAGAATCTACAAACACCAGCCACCTTGAGGCAATGAAGACAAACCACTTGCACCTGTGTGCGAATCTACTCATCCCACCCCACCTGTTCACAATCAAGACAAACCAATAGCACCTGTGTGTGACACTACAAACAGAACTCACCTGGGCGCGCAATCAAGACAAACAGCTTCCACCTGTGTGAGAATCTACAAACAGCAGGCACCTGGAAGAAATCAAGAAAAACCCCCTGGCACCTGTGTGTGAATCTACAAACACCAGCCTCTTTGGGGCAAAGAAGACAAACCACTTGCACCTGTGTGCTTACCCACCTACTCCAATCTGCAGGCCGCAATCAAGACCAACAAATTGCACCTGTGTGTGAATCTACAAACACAACTCATGTGGGCGCAATCATGACCATCCACTTGCACCTGTGTGCCAATCTACAGACACCATGAACCTGGGCGAAATCAAGACCAACCATTTGCACCTGTGTGCGAATCTACAGACACCACACACCTGGGCGGAATCAAGTCAAACTACTTGCACATGAGTGCAAATCTACAAACACCACACACTTGGGAGCAATGGAGACAAACCACATGCACCTATGTGCGAATATACAAACACCAAGCACCCGGAAGCAATCAAGACAAACATCCTACACATGTGTGAGAATCTACAAACACCACACAGCTGGGCGGAATCAAGGCAAACCACTTTCACCTGAGCGCAAATCTACAAATACAGCCCACCAGAGCGCAAACAAGACAAACCAATTGCACCGATGTGTGACACTAAAAACAGAACGCACCTGGGCGCAATCAAGACAAACCACTTGCACCTTTGTGCAAGTGTACCAAAACCACGCACCTGGGCGCAATCAAGACAAACATGTTAGTTACACCTGTGTGTTATTCAATAAAGACCATGCAACTGGACGCAACCAAGAAAAACCACTTGCACCAGGTGTGTGAATCTACAAACACCACTCATCTGGGAGCAATCATGACCAACCATTTGCACCTGTGTGGGAATCTACCAACACCAAGCACCTGGGCGAAATCAAGATCAACCATTTGCACCTGTGTGCGATTCTAAAACACCACGCTCCTGGGCGCAATCAAGTCCAACCACTTGCACCTGTGTGCGAATATACAAACACCACACACCTGGATGAAATCAAGATCAACCATTTCCATTTGCACCTGTGTGCGATTCTAAAACACCACGCTCCTGGGCGCAATCAAGTCCAACCACTTGCACCTGTGTGCGAATATACAAACACCACACACCTGGATGAAATCAAGATCAACCATTACCATTTGCACCTGTGTGCGATTCTAAAACACCACGCTCCTGGGCGCAATCAAGTCCAACCACTTGCACCTGTGTGCGAATATACAAACACCATACACCTGGATGTAATCACGACAAATAACTTGCACCTGTGTGAGACTCCACAAATACCAGGCCCCTGAGCACAATGAAGACAAACAACTTACACCTGTGTGCGATTATTCTACATACCCCAGGCACCTGGGCGCAATCATGACCAACCACTTGCACCTGTGTGCGAATCGACAAACACCATGATCCTTGGTGCAATCAAGACAAACACTTGCACCTGTGTGCGAATCTACAAATACAACCCACCTGTTCACAATCAAGACAAACCAACTGCACCTGTGTGTGACACTACAAACAGAGTGCACCTGGGCGCAATCATGACCAAACGCTTGCACCTGTGTGAGATTCTACAAACACCAGCCACCTTGAGGCAATGAAGACAAACCACTTGCACCTGTGTGCGAATCTACTCATCCCACCCCACCTGTTTACAATCAAGACAAACCAATAGCACCTGTGTGTGACACTACAAACAGAACTCACCTGGGCGCGCAATCAAGACAAACAGCTTCCACCTGTGTGAGAATCTACAAACACCAGGCACCTGGAAGAAATCAAGAAAAACCCCCTTGCACCTGTGTGTGAATCTACAAACACCAGCCTCTATGGGCAAAGAAGACAAACCACTTGCACCTGTGTGCTTACCCACCTACTGCAATCTGCAGGCCGCAATCAAGACCATCAAATTGCACCTGTGTGTGAATCTACAAACACAACTCATCTGGGCGCAATCATGACCATCCACTTGCACCTGTGTGCCAATCTACAGACACCATGAACCTGGGCGAAATCAAGACCAACCATTTGCACCTGTGAGCGAATCTACCTTTGTGCAAGTGTACCAAAACCACGCACCTGGGTGCAATCAAGACAAACATGTTAGTTACACCTGTGTGTTATTCAATAAAGACCATGCAACTGGACGCAACCAAGAAAAACCACTTGCACCAGGTGTGTGAATCTACAAACACCACTCATCTGGGAGCAATCATGACCAACCATTTGCACCTGTGTGGGAATCTACCAACACCAAGCACCTGGGCGAAATCAAGATCAACCATTTGCACCTGTATGCGATTCTAAAACACCACGCTCCTGGGCGCAATCAAGTCCAACCACTTGCACCTGTGTGCGAATATACAAACACCACACACCTGGATGAAATCAAGATCAACCATTACCATTTGCACCTGTGTGCGATTCTAAAACACCACGCTCCTGGGCGCAATCAAGTCCAACCACTTGCACCTGTGTGCGAATACACAAACACCACACACCTGGATGCAATCACGACAAATAACTTGCACCTGTGTGAGACTCCACAAATACCAGGCCCCTGAGCACAATGAAGACAAACAACTTACACCTGTGTGCGATTATTCTACATACCCCAGGCACCTGGGCGCAATCATGACCAACCACTTGCACCTGTGTGCGAATCGACAAACACCATGATCCTTGGTGCAATCAAGACAAACACTTGCACCTGTGTGCGAATCTACAAATACAACCCACCTGTTCACAATCAAGACAAACCAATTGCACCTCTGTGTGACACTACAAACAGAACTCACCTGGGCGCAATCAGGGCAAAAGCCTGCACCTGTGTGGGATTCTTCAAACACCAGGCAGCTGGGTGAAGTGGAGACAAAACAATTGCACCTGTGTGCGAATCTACAAACACCAGGCACCTGGGCGCAATCAGACCAATCACTTGCACCTGTGTGCAAATCTACAACACCATTCACCTGGGCGAAATCAAGACCAACCAATTGCACCTGTGTACGAACCTACAAACACCAGGCTCCGGGTCGAAAATAAGACAAACACTTGCACCTGTGTGCAATTATACAAACACCATGCACCTGGGCGCAATCAGGACAAACCACTTGCACCTGTGTGAGCATCTACAAACACCATGAACCTTGGCGAAATCAATACAAACCACTAGCACCTGTGTGCGAATCAACAAATACCACCCACCTAATCACAATCAAGAGAAACCATCTGCACCTGTGTGTGACACTACAAACAGAATGCACCTGGGCGCAATCATGACCAACCACTTGCACCTGTGTGAGAATCTACCAACACCAAGCACCTGGGCGAAATCAAGATCAACCATTTGCACCTGTGTGCGATTCTAAAACACCACGCTCCTGGGCGCAATCAAGTCCAACCACTTGCACCTGTGAGCGAATATACAAACACCACACACCTGGATGAAATCAAGATCAACCATTTCCATTTGCAACTGTGTGCGATTCTAAAACACCACGCTCCTGGGCGCAATCAAGTCCAACCACTTGCACCTGTGTGCGAAAATACAAACACCACACACCTGGATGAAATCAAGATCAACCATTACCATTTGCACCTGTGTGCGATTCTAAAACACCACGCTCCTGGGCGCAATCAAGTCCAACCACTTGCACCTGTGTGCGAATATACAAACACCACACACCTGGATGCAATCACGACAAATAACTTGCACCTGTGTGAGACTCCACAAATACCAGGCCCCTGAGCACAATGAAGACAAACAACTTACACCTGTGTGCGATTATTCTACATACCCCAGGCACCTGGGCGCAATCATGACCAACCACTTGCACCTGTGTGCGAATCGACAAACACCATGATCCTTGGTGCAATCAAGACAAACACTTGCACCTGTGTGCGAATCTACAAATACAACCCACCTGTTCACAATCAAGACAAACCAACTGCACCTGTGTGTGACACTACAAACAGAGTGCACCTGGGCGCAATCATGACCAAACGCTTGCACCTGTGTGAGAATCTACAAACACCAGCCACCTTGAGGCAATGAAGACAAACCACTTGCACCTGTGTGCGAATCTACTCATCCCACCCCACCTGTTTACAATCAAGACAAACCAATAGCACCTTTGTGTGACACTACAAACAGAACTCACCTGGGCGCGCAATCAAGACAAACAGCTTCCACCTGTGTGAGAATCTGCAAACAGCAGGCACCTGGAAGAAATCAAGAAAAACCCCCTGGCACCTGTGTGTGAATCTACAAACACGAGCCTCTTTGGGGCAAAGAAGACAAACCACTTGCACCAGTGTGCTTACCCACCTACTCCAATCTGCAGGCCGCAATCAAGACCAACAAATTGCACCTGTGTGTGAATCTACAAACACAACTCATGTGGGCGCAATCATGACCATCCACTTGCACCTGTGTGCCAATCTACAGAAACCATGAACCTGGGCGAAATCAAGACCAACCATTTGCACCTGTGTGCGAATCTACAAACACCACACACCTGGGCGGCATCAAGTCAAACTACTTGCACATGAGTGCAAATCTACAAACACCACACACTTGCGAGCAATGAAGACAAACCACATGCACCTATGTGCGAATATACAAACACCAAGCACCCGGAAGCAATCAAGACAAACATCCTACACATGTGTGAGAATCTACAAACACCACACAGCTGGGCGGAATCAAGGCAAACCACTTTCACCCGAGCGCAAATCTACAAATACAGCCCACCAGGGCGCAATCAAGACAAACCAATTGCAGCGATGTGTGACACTAAAAACAGAACGCACCTGTGCGCAATCAAGACAAACCACTTGCACCTTTGTGCAAGTGTACCAAAACCACGCACCTGGGCGCAATCAAGACAAACATGTTAGTTACACCTGTGTGTTATTCAATAAAGACCATGCAACTGGACGCAACCAAGAAAAACCACTTGCACCAGGTGTGTGAATCTACAAACACCACTCATCTGGGAGCAATCATGACCAACCATTTGCACCTGTGTGGGAATCTACCAACACCAAGCACCTGGGCGAAATCAAGATCAACCATTTGCACCTGTGTGCGATTCTAAAACACCACGCTCCTGGGCGCAATCAAGTCCAACCACTTGCACCTGTGTGCGAATATACAAACACCACACACCTGGATGAAATCAAGATCAACCATTTCCATTTGCACCTGTGTGCGATTCTAAAACACCACGCTCCTGGGCGTAATCAAGTCCAACCACTTGCACCTGTGTGCGAATATACAAACACCACACACCTGGATGAAATCAAGATCAACCAATTCCATTTGCACCTGTGTGCGATTCTAAAACACCACGCTCCTGGGCGCAATCAAGCCCAACCACTTGCACCTGTGTGCGAATATACAAAATCCACACACCTGGATGCAATCACGACAAATAACTTGCACCTGTGTGAGACTCCACAAATACCAGGCCCCTGAGCACAATGAAGACAAACAACTTACACCTGTGTGCGATTATTCTACATACCCCAGGCACCTGGGCACAATCATGACCAACCACTTGCACCTGTGTGCGAATCGACAAACACCATGATCCTTGGTGCAATCAAGACAAACACTTGCACCTGTGTGCGAATCTACAAATACAACCCACCTGTTCACAATCAAGACAAACCAATTGCACCTCTGTGTGACACTACAAACAGAACTCACCTGGGCGCAATCAGGGCAAAAGCCTGCACCTGTGTGGGATTCTTCAAACACCACGCAGCTGGGTGAAGTGGAGACAAACCACTTGCACCTGTGTGCGAATCTACAAACACCAGGCACCTGGGCGCAGTCAGACCAATCACTTGCACCTGTGTGCAAATCTACAACACCATTCACCTGGGCGAAATCAAGACCAACCAATTGCACCTGTGTACGAACCTACAAACACCAGGCTCCGGGTCGAAAATAAGACAAACACTTGCACCTGTGTGCAATTATACAAACACCATGCACCTGGGCGCAATCAGGACAAACCACTTGCACCTGTGTGAGCATCTACAAACACCATGAACCTTGGCGAAATCAATACAAACCACTAGCACCTGTGTGCGAATCAACAAATACCACCCACCTAATCACAATCAAGACAAACCAACTGCACCTGTGTGTGACACTACAAACAGAGTGCACCTGGGCGCAATCATGACCAACCACTTGCACCTGTGTGAGAATCTACAAACACCAGCCACCTTGAGGCAATGAAGACAAACCACTTGCACCTGTGTGCAAATCTACTCATCCCACCCCACCTGTTCACAATCAAGACAAACCAATAGCACCTGTGTGTGACACTACAAACAGAACTCACCTGGGCTCGCAATCAAGACAAACAGCTTCCACCTGTGTGAGAATCTACAAACAGCAGGCACCTGGAAGAAATCAAGAAAAACTCCCTGGCACCTGTGTGTGAATCTACAAACACGAGCCTCTTTGGGGCAAAGAAGACAAACCACTTGCACCAGTGTGCTTACCCACCTACTCCAATCTGCAGGCCGCAATCAAGACCAACAAATTGCACCTGTGTGTGAATCTACAAACACAACTCATCTGGGCGCAATCATGACCAACCATGACCAATCATGACCAATCATGACTTGCACCTGTGTGCCAATCTACAGACACCATGAACCTGGGCGAAATCAAGACCAACCATTTGCACCTGTGTGCGAATCTACAAACACCACACACCTGGGCGGCATCAAGTCAAACTACTTGCACATGAGTGCAAATCTACAAACACCACACACTTGCGAGCAATGAAGACAAACCACATGCACCTATGTGCGAATATACAAACACCAAGCACCCGGAAGCAATCAAGACAAACATCCTACACATGTGTGAGAATCTACAAACACCACACAGCTGGGCGGAATCAAGGCAAACCACTTTCACCCGAGCGCAAATCTACAAATACAGCCCACCAGGGCGCAATCAAGACAAACCAATTGCAGCGATGTGTGACACTAAAAACAGAACGCACCTGGGCGCAATCAAGACAAACCACTTGCACCTTTGTGCAAGTGTACCAAAACCACGCACCTGGGCGCAATCAAGACAAACATGTTAGTTACACCCGTGTGTTATTCAATAAAGACCATGCAACTGGACGCAACCAAGAAAAACCACTTGCACCAGGTGTGTGAATCTACAAACACCACTCATCTGGGAGCAATCATGACCAACCATTTGCACCTGTGTGGGAATCTACCAACACCAAGCACCTGGGCGAAATCAAGATCAACCATTTGCACCTGTGTGCGATTCTAAAACACCACGCTCCTGGGCACAATCAAGTCCAACCACTTGCACCTGTGTGCGAATATACAAACACCACACACCTGGATGAAATCAAGATCAACCATTTCCATTTGTACCTGTGTGCGATTCTAAAACACCACGCTCCTGGGCGCAATCAAGTCCAACCACTTGCACCTGTGTGCGAATATACAAACACCACACACCTGGATGAAATCAAGATCAACCATTTCCATTTGCACCTGTGTGCGATTCTAAAACACCACGCTCCTGGGCGCAATCAAGTCCAACCACTTGCACCTGTGTGCGAATATACAAACACCACACACCTGGATGCAATCACGACAAATAACTTGCACCTGTGTGAGACTCCACAAATACCAGGCCCCTGAGCACAATGAAGACAAATAACTTACACCTGTGTGCGATTATTCTACATACCCCAGGCACCTGGGCGCAATCATGACCAACCACTTGCACCTGTGTGCGAATTGACAAACACCATGATCCTTGGTGCAATCAAGACAAACACTTGCACCTGTGTGCGAATCTACAAATACAACCCACCTGTTCACAATCAAGACAAACCAATTGCACCTCTGTGTGACACTACAAACAGAACTCACCTGGGCGCAATCAGGGCAAAAGCCTGCACCTGTGTGGGATTCTTCAAACACCACGCAGCTGCGTGAAGTGGAGACAAACCACTTGCACCTGTGTGCGAATCTACAAACACCAGGCACCTGGGGGCAGTCAGACCAATCACTTGCACCTGTGTGCAAATCTACAACACCATTCACCTGGGCGAAATCAAGACCAACCAATTGCACCTGTGTACGAACCTGCAAACACCAGGCTCCGGGTCGAAAATAAGACAAACACTTGCACCTGTGTGCAATTATACAAACACCATGCACCTGGGCGCAATCAGGACAAACCACTTGCACCTGTGTGAGCATCTACAAACACCATGAACCTTGGCGAAATCAATACAAACCACTAGCACCTGTGTGCAAATCAACAAATACCACCCACCTAATCACAATCAAGACAAACCAACTGCACCTGTGTGTGACACTACAAACAGAATGCACCTGGGCGCAATCATGACCAACCACTTGCACCTGTGTGAGAATCTACAAACACCAGCCACCTTGAGGCAATGAAGACAAACCACTTGCACCTGTGTGCGAATCTACTCATCCCACCCCACCTGTTCACAATCAAGACAAACCAATAGCACCTGTGTGTGACACTACAAACAGAACTCACCTGGGCGCGCAATCAAGACAAACAGCTTCCACCTGTGTGAGAATCTACAAACAGCAGGCACCTGGAAGAAATCAAGAAAAACCCCCTGGCACCTGTGTGTGAATCTACAAACACCAGCCTCTTTGGGGCAAAGAAGACAAACCACTTGCACCTGTGTGCTTACCCACCTACTCCAATCTGCAGGCCGCAATCAAGACAAACAAATTGCACCTGTGTGTGAATCTACAAACACAACTCATCCGGGCGCAATCATGACCATCCACTTGCACCTGTGTGCCAATCTACAGACACCATGAACCTGGGCGAAATCAAGACCAACCATTTGCACCTGTTTGCGAATCTACAGACACCACACACCTGGGCGGCATCAAGTCAAACTACTTGCACATGAGTGCAAATCTACAAACACCACACACTTGGGAGCAATGGAGACAAACCACATGCACTTATCTGCGAATATACAAACACCAAGCACCCGGAAGCAATCAAGACAAACATCCTACACATGTGTGAGAATCTACAAACACCACACAGCTGGGCGGAATCAAGGCAAACCACTTTCACCCGAGCGCAAATCTACAAATACAGCCCACCAGGGCGCAATCAAGACAAACCAATTGCACCGATGTGTGACACTAAAAACAGAACGCACCTGGGCGCAATCAAGACAAACCACTTGCACCTTTGTGCAAGTGTACCAAAACCACGCACCTGGGCGCAATCAAGACAAACATATTAGTTACACCTGTGTGTTATTCAATACAGACCAGGCAACTGGACGCAACCAAGAAAAACCACTTGCACCAGGTGTGTGAATCTACAAACACCACTCATCTGGGAGCAATCATGACCAACCATTTGCACCTGTGTGGGAATCTACCAACACCAAGCACCTGGGCGAAATCAAGAACAACCATTTGCACCTGTGTGGGATTCTAAAACACCACGCTCCTGGGCGCAATCAAGTCCAACCACTTGCACCTGTGTGCGAATATACAAACACCACACACCTGGATGAAATCAAGATCAACCATTTCCATTTGCACCTGTGTGCGATTCTAAAACACCACGCTCCTGGGCGCAATCAAGTCCAACCACTTGCACCTGTGTGCGAATATACAAACACCACACACCTGGATGAAATCAAGATCAACCATTTCCATTTGCACCTGTGTGCGATTCTAAAACACCACGCTCCTGGGCGCAATCAAGTCCAACCACTTGCACCTGTGTGCGAATATACAAAATCCACACACCTGGATGCAATCACGACAAATAACTTGCACCTGTGTGAGACTCCACAAATACCAGGCCCCTGAGCACAATGAAGACAAACAACTTACACCTGTGTGCGATTATTCTACATACCCCAGGCACCTGGGCACAATCATGACCAACCACTTGCACCTGTGTGCGAATCGACAAACACCATGATCCTTGGTGCAATCAAGACAAACACTTGCACCTGTGTGCGAATCTACAAATACAACCCACCTGTTCACAATCAAGACAAACCAATTGCACCTCTGTGTGACACTACAAACAGAACTCACCTGGGCGCAATCAGGGCAAAAGCCTGCACCTGTGTGGGATTCTTCAAACACCACGCAGCTGGGTGAAGTGGAGACAAACCACTTGCACCTGTGTGCGAATCTACAAACACCAGGCACCTGGGCGCAGTCAGACCAATCACTTGCACCTGTGTGCAAATCTACAACACCATTCACCTGGGCGAAATCAAGACCAACCAATTGCAGCTGTGTACGAACCTACAAACACCAGGCTCCGGGTCGAAAATAAGACACTTGCACCTGTGTGCAATTATACAAACACCATGCACCTGGGCGCAATCAGGACAAACCACTTGCACCTGTGTGAGCATCTACAAACACCATGAACCTTGGCGAAATCAATACAAACCACTAGCACCTGTGTGCGAATCAACAAATACCACCCACCTAATCACAATCAAGACAAACCAACTGCACCTGTGTGTGACACTACAAACAGAACTCACCTGGGCGCGCAATCAAGACAAACAGCTTCCACCTGTGTGAGAATCTACAAACAGCAGGCACCTGGAAGAAATCAAGAAAAACCCCCTGGCACCTGTGTGTGAATCTACAAACACCAGCCTCTTTGGGGCAAAGAAGACAAACCACTTGCACCTGTGTGCTTACCCACCTACTCCAATCTGCAGGCCGCAATCAAGACCATCAAATTGCCCCTGTGTGTGAATCTACAAACACAACTCATCTGGGCGCAATCATGACCATCCACTTGCACCTGTGTGCCAATCTACAGACACCATGAACCTGGGCGAAATCAAGACCAACCATTTGCACCTGTGTGCGAATCTACAGACAACACACACCTGGGTGGAATCAAGTCAAACTACTTGCACATGAGTGCAAATCTACAAACACCACACACTTGGGAGCAATGAAGACAAACCACATGCACCTATGTGCGAATATACAAACACCAAGCACCCGGAAGCAATCAAGACAAACATCCTACACATGTGTGAGAATCTACAAACACCACACAGCTGGGCGGAATCAAGGCAAACCACTTTCACCCGAGCGCAAATCTACAAATACAGCCCACCAGGGCGCAATCAAGACAAACCAATTGCACCGATGTGTGACACTAAAAACAGAACGCACCTGGGCGCAATCAAGACAAACCACTTGCACCTTTGTGCAAGTGTACCAAAACCACGCACCTGGGCGCAATCAAGACAAACATGTTAGTTACACCTGTGTGTTATTCAATAAAGACCATGCAACTGGACGCAACCAAGAAAAACCACTTGCACCAGGTGTGTGAATCTACAAACACCACTCATCTGGGAGCAATCATGACCAACCATTTGCACCTGTGTGGGAATCTACCAACACCAAGCACCTGGGCGAAATCAAGATCAACCATTTGCACCTGTGTGCGATTCTAAAACACCACGCTCCTGGGCGCAATCAAGTCCAACCACTTGCACCTGTGTGCGAATATACAAACACCACACACCTGGATGAAATCAAGATCAACCATTTCCATTTGCACCTGTGTGCGATTCTAAAACACCACGCTCCTGGGCGCAATCAAGTCCAACCACTTGCACCTGTGTGCGAATATACAAACACCACACACCTGGATGAAATCAAGATCAACCATTTCCATTTGCACCTGTGTGCGATTCTAAAACACCACGCTCCTGGGCGCAATCAAGTCCAACCACTTGCACCTGTGTGCGAATATACAAACACCACACACCTGGATGAAATCAAGATCAACCATTACCATTTGCACCTGTGTGCGATTCTAAAACACCACGCTCCTGGGCGCAATCAAGTCCAACCACTTGCACCTGTGTGCGAATATACAAACACCACACACCTGGATGCAATCACGACAAATAACTTGCACCTGTGTGAGACTCCACAAATACCAGGCCCCTGAGCACAATGAAGACAAACAACTTACACCTGTGTGCGATTATTCTACATACCCCAGGCACCTGGGAGCAATCATGACCAACCACTTGCACCTGTGTGCGAATCGACAAACACCATGATCCTTGGTGCAATCAAGACAAACACTTGCACCTGTGTGCGAATCTACAAATACAACCCACCTGTTCACAATCAAGACAAACCAATTGCACCTCTGTGTGACACTACAAACAGAACTCACCTGGGCGCAATCAGGGCAAAAGCCTGCACCAGTGTGGGATTCTTCAAACACCACGCAGCTGGGTGAAGTGGAGACAAACCACTTGCACCTGAGTGCGAATCTACAAACACCAGGCACCTGGGCGCAGTCAGACCAATCACTTGCACCTCTGAGCAAATCTACAACACCATTCACCTGGGCGAAATCAAGACCAACCAATTGCACCTGTGTACGAACCTACAAACACCAGGCTCCGGGTCGAAAATAAGACAAACACTTGCACCTGTGTGCAATTATACAAACACCATGCACCTGGGCGCAATCAGGACAAACCACTTGCACCTGTGTGAGCATCTACAAACACCATGAACCTTGGCGAAATCAATACAAACCACTAGCACCTGTGTGCGAATCAACAAATACCACCCACCTAATCACAATCAAGACAAACCAACTGCACCTGTGTGTGACACTACAAACAGAATGCACCTGGGCGCAATCATGACCAACCACTTGCACCTGTGTGAGAATCTACAAACACCAGCCACCTTGAGGCAATGAAGACAAACCACTTGCACCTGTGTGCGAATCTACTCATCCCACCCCACCTGTTCACAATCAAGACAAACCAATAGCACCTGTGTGTGACACTACAAACAGAACTCACCTGGGCGCGCAATCAAGACAAACAGCTTCCACCTGTGTGCGAATCTACCAACACCAGGCACCTGGGCGCAGTCAGACCAATCACTTGCACCTGTGTGCAAATCTACAACACCATTCACCTGGGCGAAATCAATGCCAACCAATTGCACCTGTGTACGAACATACAAACACCAGGCTCCGGGTCGAAAATAAGACAAACACTTGCACCTGTGTGCAATTATACAAACACCATGCACCTGGGCGCAATCAGGACAAACCACTTGCACCTGTGTGAGCATCTACAAACACCATGAACCTTGGCGAAATCAATACAAACCACTAGCACCTGTGTGCGAATCAACAAATACCACCCACCTAATCACAATCAAGACAAACCAACTGCACCTGTGTGTGACACTACAAACAGAATGCACCTGGGCGCAATCATGACCAACCACTTGCACCTGTGTGAGAATCTACAAACACCAGCCACCTTGAGGCAATGAAGACAAACCACTTGCACCTGTGTGCGAATCTACTCATACCACCCCACCTGTTCACAATCAAGACAAACCAATAGCACCTGTGTGTGACACTACAAACAGAACTCACCTGGGCGCGCAATCAAGACAAACAGCTTCCACCTGTGTGCGAATCTACAAACACCAGGCACCTGGGCGCAGTCAGACCAATCACTTGCACCTGTGTGCAAATCTACAACACCATTCACCTGGGCGAAATCAATGCCAACCAATTGCACCTGTGTACGAACATACAAACACCAGGCTCCGGGTCGAAAATAAGACAAACACTTGCACCTGTGTGCAATTATACAAACACCATGCAGCTGGGCGCAATCAGGACAAACCACAAGCACCTGTGTGAGCATCTACAAACACCATGAACCTTGGCGAAATCAATACAAACCACTAGCACCTGTGTGCGAATCAACAAATACCACCCACCTAATCACAATCAAGACAAACCAACTGCACCTGTGTGTGACACTACAAACAGAACTCACCTGGGCGCGCAATCAAGACAAACAGCTTCCACCTGTGTGAGAATCTACAAACAGCAGGCACCTGGAAGAAATCAAGAAAAACCCCCTGGCACCTGTGTGTGAATCTACAAACACCAGCCTCTTTGGGGCAAAGAAGACAAACCACTTGCACCTGTGTGCTTACCCACCTACTCCAATCTGCAGGCCGCAATCAAGACCATCAAATTGCCCCTGTGTGTGAATCTACAAACACAACTCATCTGGGCGCAATCATGACCATCCACTTGCACCTGTGTGCCAATCTACAGACACCATGAACCTGGGCGAAATCAAGACCAACCATTTGCACCTGTGTGCGAATCTACAGACAACACACACCTGGGTGGAATCAAGTCAAACTACTTGCACATGAGTGCAAATCTACAAACACCACACACTTGGGAGCAATGAAGACAAACCACATGCACCTATGTGCGAATATACAAACACCAAGCACCCGGAAGCAATCAAGACAAACATCCTACACATGTGTGAGAATCTACAAACACCACACAGCTGGGCGGAATCAAGGCAAACCACTTTCACCCGAGCGCAAATCTACAAATACAGCCCACCAGGGCGCAATCAAGACAAACCAATTGCACCGATGTGTGACACTAAAAACAGAATGCACCTGGGCGCAATCAAGACAAACCACTTGCACCTTTGTGCAAGTGTACCAAAACCACGCACCTGGGCGCAATCAAGACAAACATGTTAGTTACACCTGTGTGTTATTCAATAAAGACCATGCAACTGGACGCAACCAAGAAAAACCACTTGCACCAGGTGTGTGAATCTACAAACACCACTCATCTGGGAGCAATCATGACCAACCATTTGCACCTGTGTGGGAATCTACCAACACCAAGCACCTGGGCGAAATCAAGATCAACCATTTGCACCTGTGTGCGATTCTAAAACACCACGCTCCTGGGCGCAATCAAGTCCAACCACTTGCACCTGTGTGCGAATATACAAACACCACACACCTGGATGAAATCAAGATCAACCATTTCCATTTGCACCTGTGTGCGATTCTAAAACACCACGCTCCTGGGCGCAATCAAGTCCAACCACTTGCACCTGTGTGCGAATATACAAACACCACACACCTGGATGAAATCAAGATCAACCATTTCCATTTGCACCTGTGTGCGATTCTAAAACACCACGCTCCTGGGCGCAATCAAGTCCAACCACTTGCACCTGTGTGCGAATATACAAACACCACACACCTGGATGAAATCAAGATCAACCATTACCATTTGCACCTGTGTGCGATTCTAAAACACCACGCTCCTGGGCGCAATCAAGTCCAACCACTTGCACCTGTGTGCGAATATACAAACACCACACACCTGGATGCAATCACGACAAATAACTTGCACCTGTGTGAGACTCCACAAATACCAGGCCCCTGAGCACAATGAAGACAAACAACTTACACCTGTGTGCGATTATTCTACATACCCCAGGCACCTGGGCGCAATCATGACCAACCACTTGCACCTGTGTGCGAATCGACAAACACCATGATCCTTGGTGCAATCAAGACAAACACTTGCACCTGTGTGCGAATCTACAAATACAACCCACCTGTTCACAATCAAGACAAACCAATTGCACCTCTGTGTGACACTACAAACAGAACTCACCTGGGCGCAATCAGGGCAAAAGCCTGCACCAGTGTGGGATTCTTCAAACACCACGCAGCTGGGTGAAGTGGAGACAAACCACTTGCACCTGAGTGCGAATCTACAAACACCAGGCACCTGGGCGCAGTCAGACCAATCACTTGCACCTCTGAGCAAATCTACAACACCATTCACCTGGGCGAAATCAAGACCAACCAATTGCACCTGTGTACGAACCTACAAACACCAGGCTCCGGGTCGAAAATAAGACAAACACTTGCACCTGTGTGCAATTATACAAACACCATGCACCTGGGCGCAATCAGGACAAACCACTTGCACCTGTGTGAGCATCTACAAACACCATGAACCTTGGCGAAATCAATACAAACCACTAGCACCTGTGTGCGAATCAACAAATACCACCCACCTAATCACAATCAAGACAAACCAACTGCACCTGTGTGTGACACTACAAACAGAATGCACCTGGGCGCAATCATGACCAACCACTTGCACCTGTGTGAGAATCTACAAACACCAGCCACCTTGAGGCAATGAAGACAAACCACTTGCACCTGTGTGCGAATCTACTCATACCACCCCACCTGTTCACAATCAAGACAAACCAATAGCACCTGTGTGTGACACTACAAACAGAACTCACCTGGGCGGGCAATCAAGACAAACAGCTTCCACCTGTGTGCGAATCTACCAACACCAGGCACCTGGGCGCAGTCAGACCAATCACTTGCACCTGTGTGCAAATCTACAACACCATTCACCTGGGCGAAATCAATGCCAACCAATTGCACCTGTGTACGAACATACAAACACCAGGCTCCGGGTCGAAAATAAGACAAACACTTGCACCTGTGTGCAATTATACAAACACCATGCACCTGGGCGCAATCAGGACAAACCACTTGCACCTGTGTGAGCATCTACAAACACCATGAACCTTGGCGAAATCAATACAAACCACTAGCACCTGTGTGCGAATCAACAAATACCACCCACCTAATCACAATCAAGACAAACCAACTGCACCTGTGTGTGACACTACAAACAGAATGCACCTGGGCGCAATCATGACCAACCACTTGCACCTGTGTGAGAATCTACAAACACCAGCCACCTTGAGGCAATGAAGACAAACCACTTGCACCTGTGTGCGAATCTACTCATACCACCCCACCTGTTCACAATCAAGACAAACCAATAGCACCTGTGTGTGACACTACAAACAGAACTCACCTGGGCGCGCAATCAAGACAAACAGCTTCCACCTGTGTGCGAATCTACAAACACCAGGCACCTGGGCGCAGTCAGACCAATCACTTGCACCTGTGTGCAAATCTACAACACCATTCACCTGGGCGAAATCAATGCCAACCAATTGCACCTGTGTACGAACATACAAACACCAGGCTCCGGGTCGAAAATAAGACAAACACTTGCACCTGTGTGCAATTATACAAACACCATGCACCTGGGCGCAATCAGGACAAACCACAAGCACCTGTGTGAGCATCTACAAACACCATGAACCTTGGCGAAATCAATACAAACCACTAGCACCTGTGTGCGAATCAACAAATACCACCCACCTAATCACAATCAAGACAAACCAACTGCACCTGTGTGTGACACTACAAACAGAACTCACCTGGGCGCGCAATCAAGACAAACAGCTTCCACCTGTGTGAGAATCTACAAACAGCAGGCACCTGGAAGAAATCAAGAAAAACCCCCTGGCACCTGTGTGTGAATCTACAAACACCAGCCTCTTTGGGGCAAAGAAGACAAACCACTTGCACCTGTGTGCTTACCCACCTACTCCAATCTGCAGGCCGCAATCAAGACCATCAAATTGCCCCTGTGTGTGAATCTACAAACACAACTCATCTGGGCGCAATCATGACCATCCACTTGCACCTGTGTGCCAATCTACAGACACCATGAACCTGGGCGAAATCAAGACCAACCATTTGCACCTGTGTGCGAATCTACAGACAACACACACCTGGGTGGAATCAAGTCAAACTACTTGCACATGAGTGCAAATCTACAAACACCACACACTTGGGAGCAATGAAGACAAACCACATGCACCTATGTGCGAATATACAAACACCAAGCACCCGGAAGCAATCAAGACAAACATCCTACACATGTGTGAGAATCTACAAACACCACACAGCTGGGCGGAATCAAGGCAAACCACTTTCACCCGAGCGCAAATCTACAAATACAGCCCACCAGGGCGCAATCAAGACAAACCAATTGCACCGATGTGTGACACTAAAAACAGAACGCACCTGGGCGCAATCAAGACAAACCACTTGCACCTTTGTGCAAGTGTACCAAAACCACGCACCTGGGCGCAATCAAGACAAACATGTTAGTTACACCTGTGTGTTATTCAATAAAGACCATGCAACTGGACGCAACCAAGAAAAACCACTTGCACCAGGTGTGTGAATCTACAAACACCACTCATCTGGGAGCAATCATGACCAACCATTTGCACCTGTGTGGGAATCTACCAACACCAAGCACCTGGGCGAAATCAAGATCAACCATTTGCACCTGTGTGCGATTCTAAAACACCACGCTCCTGGGCGCAATCAAGTCCAACCACTTGCACCTGTGTGCGAATATACAAACACCACACACCTGGATGAAATCAAGATCAACCATTTCCATTTGCACCTGTGTGCGATTCTAAAACACCACGCTCCTGGGCGCAATCAAGTCCAACCACTTGCACCTGTGTGCGAATATACAAACACCACACACCTGGATGAAATCAAGATCAACCATTTCCATTTGCACCTGTGTGCGATTCTAAAACACCACGCTCCTGGGCGCAATCAAGTCCAACCACTTGCACCTGTGTGCGAATATACAAACACCACACACCTGGATGCAATCACGACAAATAACTTGCACCTGTGTGAGACTCCACAAATACCAGGCCCCTGAGCACAATGAAGACAAACAACTTACACCTGTGTGCGATTATTCTACATACCCCAGGCACCTGGGCACAATCATGACCAACCACTTGCACCTGTGTGCGAATCGACAAACACCATGATCCTTGGTGCAATCAAGACAAACACTTGCACCTGTGTGCGAATCTACAAATACAACCCACCTGTTCACAATCAAGACAAACCAATTGCACCTCTGTGTGACACTACAAACAGAACTCACCTGGGCGCAATCAGGGCAAAAGCCTGCACCTGTGTGGGATTCTTCAAACACCACGCAGCTGGGTGAAGTGGAGACAAACCACTTGCACCTGTGTGCGAATCTACAAACACTAGGCACCTGGGCGCAGTCAGACCAATCACTTGCACCTGTGTGCAAATCTACAACACCATTCACCTGGGCGAAATCAAGACCAACCAATTGCAGCTGTGTACGAACCTACAAACACCAGGCTCCGGGTCGAAAATAAGACACTTGCACCTGTGTGCAATTATACAAACACCATGCACCTGGGCGCAATCAGGACAAACCACAAGCACCTGTGTGAGCATCTACAAACACCATGAACCTTGGCGAAATCAATACAAACCACTAGCACCTGTGTGCGAATCAACAAATACCACCCACCTAATCACAATCAAGACAAACCAACTGCACCTGTGTGTGACACTACAAACAGAATGCACCTAGGCGCAATCATGACCAACCACTTACACCTGTGTGCGAATATACAAACACCACACACCTGGATGCAATCACGACAAATAACTTGCACCTGTATGAGACTCCACAAATACCAGGCCCCTGAGCACAATGAAGACAAACAACTTACACCTGTCTGTGATTATTCTACATACCCCAGGCACCTGGGCGCAATCATGACCAACCACTTGCACCTGTGTGTGAATCGACAAACACCATGATCCTTGGTGCAATGAAGACAAACACTTGCACCTGTGTGCGTATCTACAAATACAACCCACCTGTTCACAATCAAGACAAACCAATTGCATCTCTGTGTGACACTACAAACAGAACTCACCTGGGCGCAATCAGGGCAAAGGCCTGCACCTGTGTGGGATTCTACAAACACCAGGCAGCTGGGTGAAGTGGAGACAAACCACTTGCACCTGTGTGCGAATCTACAAGCACCAGGCACCTGGGCGCAGTCAGACCAATCACTTGCACCTGTGTGCAAATCTACAACACCATTCACCTGGGCGAAATCAAGACCAACCAATTGCACCTGTGTACGAACCTACAAACACCAGGCTCCGGGTCGAAATTAAGACAAACACTTGCACCTGTGTGCAATTATACAAACACCATGCACCTGGGCGCAATCAGGACAAACCACAAGCACCTGTGTGAGCATCAACAAACACCATGAACCTTGGCGAAATCAATACAAACCACTAGCACCTGTGTGCGAATCAACAAATACCACCCACCTAATCACAATCAAGACAAACCAACTGCACCTGTGTGTGACACTACAAACAGAATGCACCTGGGCGCAATCATGACCAACCACTTGCACCTGTGTGCGAATATACAAACACCAAACACCTGGATGCAATCACGACAAATAACTTGCACCTGTGTGAGACTCCACAAATACCAGGCCCCTGAGCACAATGAAGACAAACAACTTACACCTGTGTGCGATTATTCTACATATCCCAGGCACCTGGGCGCAATCATGACCAACCACTTGCACCTGTGTGCGAATCGACAAACACCATGATCCTTGGTGCAATCAAGACAAACACTTGCACCTGTGTGCGAATCTACAAATACAACCCACCTGTTCACAATCAAGACAAACCAACTGCACCTGTGTGTGACACTACAAACAGAGTGCACCTGGGCGCAATCATGACCAACCACTTGCACCTGTGTGAGAATCTACAAACACCAGCCACCTTGAGGCAATGAAGACAAACCACTTGCACCTGTGTGCGAATCTACTCATCCCACCCCACCTGTTCACAATCAGGACAAACCAATAGCACCTGTGTGTGACATTACAAACAGAACTCACCTGGGCGCGCAATCAAGACAAACAGCTTCCACCTGTGTGAGAATCTACAAACACCAGGCACCTGGAAGAAATCAAGAAAAACCCCCTTGCACCTGTGTGTGAATCTACAAACACCAGCCTCTTTGGGGCAAAGAAGACAAACCACTTGCACCAGTGTGCTTACCCACCTACTCCAATCTGAAGGCCGCAATCAAGACCAACAAATTGCACCTGTGTGTGAATCTACAAACACAACTCATCTGGGCGCAATCATGACCATCCACTTGCACCTGTGTGCCAATCTACAGACACCATGAACCTGGGCGAAATCAAGACCAACCATTTGCACCTGTGTGCGAATATACAAACACCACACACCTGGATGAAATCAAGATCAACAATTACCATTTGCACCTGTGTGCGATTCTAAAACACCACGCTCCTGGGCGCAATCAAGTCCAACCACTTGCACCTGTGTGCGAATATACAAACATCACAAACCTGGATGCAATCAAGACAAATAACTTGCACCTGTGTGAGACTCCACAAATACCAGGCCCCTGAGCACAATGAAGACAAACAACTTACACCTGTGTGCGATTATTCTACATACCCCAGGCACCTGGGTGCAATCATGACCAACCACTTGCACCTGTGTGCGAATCTACAAACACCAGGCACCTGGGCGCAGTCAGACCAATCACTTGCACCTGTGTGCAAATCTACAACACCATTCACCTGGGCGAAATCAAGACCAACCAATTGCACCTGTGTACGAACCTACAAACACCAGGCTCCGGGTCGAAAATAAGACAAACACTTGCACCTGTGTGCAATTATACAAACACCATGCACCTGGGCGCAATCAGGACAAACCACTTGCACCTGTGTGAGCATCTACAAACACCATGAACCTTGGCGAAATCAATACAAACCACTAGCACCTGTGTGCGAATCAACAAATACCACCCACCTAATCACAATCAAGACAAACCAACTGCACCTGTGTGTGACACTACAAACAGAGTGCACCTGGGCGCAATCATGACCAACCACTTGCACCTGTGTGAGAATCTACAAACACCAGCCACCTTGAGGCAATGAAGACAAACCACTTGCACGTGTGTGTGAATCTACTCATCCCACCCCACCTGTTCACAATCAAGACAAACCAATAGCACCTGTGTGTGACACTACAAACAGAACTCACCTGGGCGCGCAATCAAGACAAACAGCTTCCACCTGTGTGAGAATCTACAAACAGCAGGCACCTGGAAGAAATCAAGAAAAACTCCCTGGCACCTGTGTGTGAATCTACAAACACGAGCCTCTTTGGGGCAAAGAAGACAAACCACTTGCACCAGTGTGCTTACCCACCTACTCCAATCTGCAGGCCGCAATCAAGACCAACAAATTGCACCTGTGTGTGAATCTACAAACACAACTCATCTGGGCGCAATCATGACCAACCATGACCAATCATGACCAATCATGACTTGCACCTGTGTGCCAATCTACAGACACCATGAACCTGGGCGAAATCAAGACCAACCATTTGCACCTGTGTGCGAATCTACAGACACCACACACCTGGGCGGAATTAAGTCAAACTACTTGCACATGAGTGCAAATCTACAAACACCACACACTTGGGAGCAATGAAGACAAACCACATGCACCTATGTGCGAATATACAAACACCAAGCACCCGGAAGCAATCAAGACAAACATCCTACACATGTGTGAGACTACAAAAACCACACAGCTGGGCGGAATCAAGGCAAACCACTTTCACCCGAGCGCAAATCTACAAATACAGCCCACCAGGGCGCAATCAAGACAAACCAATTGCACCGATGTGTCACACTAAAAACAGAACGCACCTGGGCGCAATCAAGACAAACCACTTGCACCTTTGTGCAAGTGTACCAAAACCACGCACCTGGGCGCAAACAAGACAAACATGTTAGTTACACCTGTGTGTTATTCAATAAAGACCATGCAACTGGACGCAACCAAGAAAAACCACTTGCACCAGGTGTGTGAATCTACAAACACCACTCATCTGGGAGCAATCATGACCAACCACTTGCACCTGTGTGGGAATCTACCAACACCAAGCACCTGGGCGAAATCAAGATCAACCATTTGCACCTGTGTGCGATTCTAAAACACCACGCTCCTGGGCGCAATCAAGTCCAACCACTTGCACCTGTGTGCGAATATACAAACACCACACACCTGGATGAAATCAAGATCAACCAATTCCATTTGCACCTGTGTGCGATTCTAAAACACCACGCTCCTGGGCGCAATCAAGTCCAACCACTTGCACCTGTGTGCGAATATACAAACACCACACACCTGGATGAAATCAAGATCAACCATTACCATTTGCACCTGTGTGCGATTCTAAAACACCACGCTCCTGGGCGCAATCAAGTCCAACCACTTGCACCTGTGTGCGAATATACAAACACCACACACCTGGATGCAATCACGACAAATAACTTGCACCTGTGTGAGACTCCACAAATACCAGGCCCCTGAGCACAATGAAGACAAACAACTTACACCTGTGTGCGATTATTCTACATATCCCAGGCACCTGGGCGCAATCATGACCAACCACTTGCACCTGTGTGCGAATCGACAAACACCATGATCCTTGGTGCAATCAAGACAAACACTTGCACCTGTGTGCGAATCTAAAAATACAACCCACCTGTTCACAATCAAGACAAACCAACTGCACCTGTGTGTGACACTACAAACAGAGTGCACCTGGGCGCAATCATGACCAAATGCTTGCACCTGTGTGAGAATCTACAAACACCAGCCACCTTGAGGCAATGAAGACAAACCACTTGCACCTGTGTGCGAATCTACTCATACCACCCCACCTGTTCACAATCAAGACAAACCAATAGCACCTGTGTGTGACACTACAAACAGAACTCACCTGGGCGCGCAATCAAGACAAACAGCTTCCACCTGTGTGAGAATCTACAAACAGCAGGCACCTGGAAGAAATCAAGAAAAACCCCCTTGCACCTGTGTGTGAATCTACAAACACCAGCCTCTTTGGGGCAAAGAAGACAAACCACTTGCACCAGTGTGCTTACCCACCTACTCCAATCTGAAGGCCGCAATCAAGACCAACAAATTGCACCTGTGTGTGAATCTACAAACACAACTCATCTGGGCGTAATCATGACCATCCACTTGCACCTGTGTGCCAATCTACAGACACCATGAACCTGGGCGAAATCAAGACCAACCATTTGCACCTGTGTGCGAATATACAAACACCACACACCTGGATGAAATCAAGATCAACAATTACCATTTGCACCTGTGTGCGATTCTAAAACACCACGCTCCTGGGCGCAATCAAGTCCAACCACTTGCACCTGTGTGCGAATATACAAACACCACACACCTGGATGCAATCAAGACAAATAACTTGCACCTGTGTGAGACTCCACAAATACCAGGCCCCTGAGCACAATGAAGACAAACAACTTACACCTGTGTGCGATTATTCTACATACCCCAGGCACCTGGGCGCAATCATGACCAACCACTTGCACCTGTGTGCGAATCTACAAACACCAGGCACCTGGGCGCAGTCAGACCAATCACTTGCACCTGTGTGCAAATCTACAACACCATTCACCTAGGCGAAATCAATGCCAACCAATTGCACCTGTGTACGAACATACAAACACCAGGCTCCGGGTCGAAAATAAGACAAACACTTGCACCTGTGTGCAATTATACAAACACCATGCACCTGGGCGCAATCAGGACAAACCACAAGCACCTGTGTGAGCATCTACAAACACCATGAACCTTGGCGAAATCAATACAAACCACTAGCACCTGTGTGCGAATCAACAAATACCACCCACCTAATCACAATCAAGACAAACCAACTGCACCTGTGTGTGACACTACAAACAGAACTCACCTGGGCGCGCAATCAATACAAACAGCTTCCACCTGTGTGAGAATCTACAAACAGCAGGCACCTGGAAGAAATCAAGAAAAACCCCCTGGCACTTGTGTGTGAATCTACAAACACCAGCCTCTTTGGGGCAAAGAAGACAAACCACTTGCACCTGTGTGCTTACCCACCTACTCCAATCTGCAGGCCGCAATCAAGACCAACAAATTGCACCTGTGTGTGAATCTACAAACACAACTCATGTGGGCGCAATCATGACCATCCACTTGCACCTGTGTGCCAATCTACAGACACCATGAACCTGGGCGAAATCAAGACCAACCATTTGCACCTGTGTGCGAATCTACAGACACCACACACCTGGGCGGAATTAAGTCAAACTACTTGCACATGAGTGCAAATCTACAAACACCACACACTTGGGAGCAATGAAGACAAACCACATGCACCTATGTGCGAATATACAAACACCAAGCACCCGGAAGCAATCAAGACAAACATCCTACACATGTGTGAGAATCTACAAACACCACACAGCTGGGCGGAATCAAGGCAAACCACTTTCACCCGAGCGCAAATCTACAAATACAGCCCACCAGGGCGCAATCAAGACAAACCAATTGCACCTATGTGTGACACTAAAAACAGAACGCACCTGGGCGCAATCAAGACAAACCACTTGCACCTTTGTGCAAGTGTACCAAAACCACGCACCTGGGCGCAAACAAGACAAACATGTTAGTTACACCTGTGTGTTATTCAATAAAGACCATGCAACTGGACGCAACCAAGAAAAACCACTTGCACCAGGTGTGTGAATCTACAAACACCACTCATCTGGGAGCAATCATGACCAACCATTTGCACCTGTGTGGGAATCTACCAACACCAAGCACCTGGGCGAAATCAAGATCAACCATTTGCACCTGTGTGCGATTCTAAAACACCACGCTCCTGGGCGCAATCAAGTCCAACCACTTGCACCTGTGTGCGAATATACAAACACCACACACCTGGATGAAATCAAGATCAACCATTTCCATTTGCACCTGTGTGCGATTCTAAAACACCACGCTCCTGGGCGCAATCAAGTCCAACCACTTGCACCTGTGTGCGAATATACAAACACCACACACCTGGATGAAATCAAGATCAACCATTACCATTTGCACCTGTGTGCGATTCTAAAACACCACGTTCCTGGGCGCAATCAAGTCCAACCACTTGCACCTGTGTGCGAATATACAAACACCACACACCTGGATGAAATCAAGATCAACCATTTCCATTTGCACCTGTGTGCGATTCTAAAACACCACGCTCCTGGGCGCAATCAAGTCCAACCACTTGCACCTGTGTGCGAATATACAAACACCACACACCTGGATGAAATCAAGATCAACCATTACCATTTGAACCTGTGTGCGATTCTAAAACACCACGCTCCTGGGCGCAATCAAGTCCAACCACTTGCACCTGTGTGCGAATATACAAACACCACACACCTGGATGCAATCACGACAAATAACTTGCACCTGTGTGAGACTCCACAAATACCAGGCCCCTGAGCACAATGAAGACAAACAACTTACACCTGTGTGCGATTATTCTACATACCCCAGGCACCTGGGCGCAATCATGACCAACCACTTGCACCTGTGTGCGAATCGACAAACACCATGATCCTTGGTGCAATCAAGACAAACACTTGCACCTGTGTGCGAATCTACAAATACAACCCACCTGTTCACAATCAAGACAAACCAATTGCACCTCTGTGTGACACTACAAACAGAACTCACCTGGGCGCAATCAGGGCAAAAGCCTGCACCTGTGTGGGATTCTTCAAACACCACGCAGCTGGGTGAAGTGGAGACAAACCACTTGCACCTGTGTGCGAATCTACAGACACCAGGCACCTGGGCGCAGTCAGACCAATCACTTGCACCTGTGTGCAAATCTACAACACCATTCACCTGGGCGAAATCAAGACCAACCAATTGCACCTGTGTACGAACCTACAAACACCAGGCTCCGGGTCGAAAATAAGACAAACACTTGCACCTGTGTGCAATTATACAAACACCATGCACCTGGGCGCAATCAGGACAAACCACTTGCACCTGTGTGAGCATCTACAAACACCATGAACCTTGGCGAAATCAATACAAACCACTAGCACCTGTGTGCGAATCAACAAATACCACCCACCTAATCACAATCAAGACAAACCAACTGCACCTGTGTGTGACACTACAAACAGAGTGCACCTGGGCGCAATCATGACCAACCACTTGCACCTGTGTGAGAATCTACAAACACCAGCCACCTTGAGGCAATGAAGACAAACCACTTGCACCTGTGTGCGAATCTACTCATCCCACCCCACCTGTTCACAATCAAGACAAACCAATAGCACCTGTGTGTGACACTACAAACAGAACTCACCTGGGCGCGCAATCAAGACAAACAGCTTCCACCTGTGTGAGAATCTACAAACAGCAGGCACCTGGAAGAAATCAAGAAAAACTCCCTGGCACCTGTGTGTGAATCTACAAACACGAGCCTCTTTGGGGCAAAGAAGACAAACCACTTGAACCAGTGTGCTTACCCACCTACTCCAATCTGCAGGCCGCAATCAAGACCAACAAATTGCACCTGTGTGTGAATCTACAAACACAACTCATCTGGGCGCAATCATGACCAACCATGACCAATCATGACCAATCATGACTTGCACCTGTGTGCCAATCTACAGACACCATGAACCTGGGCGAAATCAAGACCAATCATTTGCACCTGTGTGCGAATCTACAGACACCACACACCTGGGCGGAATCAAGTCAAACTACTTGCACATGAGTGCAAATCTACAAACACCACACACTTGGGAGCAATGAAGACAAACCACATGCACCTATGTGCGAATATACAAACACCAAGCACCCGGAAGCAATCAAGACAAACATCCTACACATGTGTGAGAATCTACAAACACCACACAGCTGGGCGGAATCAAGGCAAACCACTTTCACCCGAGCGCAAATCTACAAATACAGCCCACCAGGGCGCAATCAAGACAAACCAATTGCACCTATGTGTGACACTAAAAACAGAACGCACCTGGGCGCAATCAAGACAAACCACTTGCACCTTTGTGCAAGTGTACCAAAACCACGCACATGGGCGCAATCAAGACAAACATGTTAGTTACACCTGTGTGTTATTCAATAAAGACCATGCAACTGGACGCAACCAAGAAAAACCACTTGCACCAGGTGTGTGAATCTACAAACACCACTCATCTGGGAGCAATCATGACCAACCATTTGCACCTGTGTGGGAATCTACCAACACCAAGCACCTGGGCGAAATCAAGATCAACCATTTGCACCTGTGTGCGATTCTAAAACACCACGCTCCTGGGCGCAATCAAGTCCAACCACTTGCACCTGTGTGCGAATATACAAACACCACACACCTGGATGAAATCAAGATCAACCATTTCCATTTGCACCTGTGTGCGATTCTAAAACACCACGCTCCTGGGCGCAATCAAGTCCAACCACTTGCACCTGTGTGCGAATATACAAACACCACACACCTGGATGAAATCAAGATCAACCATTTCCATTTGCACCTGTGTGCGATTCTAAAACACCACGCTCCTGGGCGCAATCAAGTCCAACCACTTGCACCTGTGTGCGAATATACAAACACCACACACCTGGATGAAATCAAGATCAACCATTACCATTTGCACCTGTGTGCGATTCTAAAACACCACGCTCCTGGGCGCAATCAAGTCCAACCACTTGCACCTGTGTGCGAATATACAAACACCACACACCTGGATGCAATCACGACAAATAACTTGCACCTGTGTGAGACTCCACAAATACCAGGCCCCTGAGCACAATGAAGACAAACAACTTACACCGGTGTGCGATTATTCTACATACCCCAGGCACCTGGGAGCAATCATGACCAACCACTTGCACCTGTGTGCGAATCGACAAACACCATGATCCTTGGTGCAATCAAGACAAACACTTGCACCTGTGTGCGAATCTACAAATACAACCCACCTGTTCACAATCAAGACAAACCAATTGCACCTCTGTGTGACACTACAAACAGAACTCACCTGGGCGCAATCAGGGCAAAAGCCTGCACCAGTGTGGGATTCTTCAAACACCACGCAGCTGGGTGAAGTGGAGACAAACTACTTGCACCTGAGTGCGAATCTACAAACACCAGGCACCTGGGCGCAGTCAGACCAATCACTTGCACCTCTGAGCAAATCTACAACACCATTCACCTGGGCGAAATCAAGACCAACCAATTGCACCTGTGTACGAACCTACAAACACCAGGCTCCGGGTCGAAAATAAGACAAACACTTGCACCTGTGTGCAATTATACAAACACCATGCACCTGGGCGCAATCAGGACAAACCACTTGCACCTGTGTGAGCATCTACAAACACCATGAACCTTGGCGAAATCAATACAAACCACTAGCACCTGTGTGCGAATCAACAAATACCACCCACCTAATCACAATCAAGACAAACCAACTGCACCTGTGTGTGACACTACAAACAGAATGCACCTAGGCGCAATCATGACCAACCACTTGCACCTGTGTGAGAATCTACAAACACCAGCCACCTTGAGGCAATGAAGACAAACCACTTGCACCTGTGTGCGAATCTACTCATACCACCCCACCTGTTCACAATCAAGACAAACCAATAGCACCTGTGTGTGACACTACAAACAGAACTCACCTGGGCGCGCAATCAAGACAAACAGCTTCCACCTGTGTGCGAATCTACAAACACCAGGCACCTGGGCGCAGTCAGACCAATCACTTGCACCTGTGTGCAAATCTACAACACCATTCACCTGGGCGAAATCAATGCCAACCAATTGCACCTGTGTACGAACATACAAACACCAGGCTCCGGGTCGAAAATAAGACAAACACTTGCACCTGTGTGCAATTATACAAACACCATGCACCTGGGCGCAATCAGGACAAACCACAAGCACCTGTGTGAGCATCTACAAACACCATGAACCTTGGCGAAATCAATACAAACCACTAGCACCTGTGTGCGAATCAACAAATACCACCCACCTAATCACAATCAAGACAAACCAACTGCACCTGTGTGTGACACTACAAACAGAACTCACCTGGGCGCGCAATCAAGACAAACAGCTTCCACCTGTGTGAGAATCTACAAACAGCAGGCACCTGGAAGAAATCAAGAAAAACCCCCTGGCACCTGTGTGTGAATCTACAAACACCAGCCTCTTTGGGGCAAAGAAGACAAACCACTTGCACCTGTGTGCTTACCCACCTACTCCAATCTGCAGGCCGCAATCAAGACCATCAAATTGCCCCTGTGTGTGAATCTACAAACACAACTCATCTGGGCGCAATCATGACCATCCACTTGCACCTGTGTGCCAATCTACAGACACCATGAACCTGGGCGAAATCAAGACCAACCATTTGCACCTGTGTGCGAATCTACAGACAACACACACCTGGGTGGAATCAAGTCAAACTACTTGCACATGAGTGCAAATCTACAAACACCACACACTTGGGAGCAATGAAGACAAACCACATGCACCTATGTGCGAATATACAAACACCAAGCACCCGGAAGCAATCAAGACAAACATCCTACACATGTGTGAGAATCTACAAACACCACACAGCTGGGCGGAATCAAGGCAAACCACTTTCACCCGAGCGCAAATCTACATATACAGCCCACCAGGGCGCAATCAAGACAAACCAATTGCACCGATGTGTGACACTAAAAACAGAACGCACCTGGGCGCAATCAAGACAAACCACTTGCACCTTTGTGCAAGTGTACCAAAACCACGCACCTGGGCGCAATCAAGACAAACATGTTAGTTACACCTGTGTGTTATTCAATAAAGACCATGCAACTGGACGCAACCAAGAAAAACCACTTGCACCAGGTGTGTGAATCTACAAACACCACTCATCTGGGAGCAATCATGACCAACCATTTGCACCTGTGTGGGAATCTACCAACACCAAGCACCTGGGCGAAATCAAGATCAACCATTTGCACCTGTGTGCGATTCTAAAACACCACGCTCCTGGGCGCAATCAAGTCCAACCACTTGCACCTGTGTGCGAATATACAAACACCACACACCTGGATGAAATCAAGATCAACCATTTCCATTTGCACCTGTGTGCGATTCTAAAACACCACGCTCCTGGGCGCAATCAAGTCCAACCACTTGCACCTGTGTGCGAATATACAAACACCACACACCTGGATGAAATCAAGATCAACCATTTCCATTTGCACCTGTGTGCGATTCTAAAACACCACGCTCCTGGGCGCAATCAAGTCCAACCACTTGCACCTGTGTGCGAATATACAAACACCACACACCTGGATGAAATCAAGATCAACCATTACCATTTGCACCTGTGTGCGATTCTAAAACACCACGCTCCTGGGCGCAATCAAGTCCAACCACTTGCACCTGTGTGCGAATATACAAACACCACACACCTGGATGCAATCACGACAAATAACTTGCACCTGTGTGAGACTCCACAAATACCAGGCCCCTGAGCACAATGAAGACAAACAACTTACACCTGTGTGCGATTATTCTACATACCCCAGGCACCTGGGAGCAATCATGACCAACCACTTGCACCTGTGTGCGAATCGACAAACACCATGATCCTTGGTGCAATCAAGACAAACACTTGCACCTGTGTGCGAATCTACAAATACAACCCACCTGTTCACAATCAAGACAAACCAATTGCACCTCTGTGTGACACTACAAACAGAACTCACCTGGGCGCAATCAGGGCAAAAGCCTGCACCAGTGTGGGATTCTTCAAACACCACGCAGCTGGGTGAAGTGGAGACAAACCACTTGCACCTGAGTGCGAATCTACAAACACCAGGCACCTGGGCGCAGTCAGACCAATCACTTGCACCTCTGAGCAAATCTACAACACCATTCACCTGGGCGAAATCAAGACCAACCAATTGCACCTGTGTACGAACCTACAAACACCAGGCTCCGGGTCGAAAATAAGACAAACACTTGCACCTGTGTGCAATTATACAAACACCATGCACCTGGGCGCAATCAGGACAAACCACTTGCACCTGTGTGAGCATCTACAAACACCATGAACCTTGGCGAAATCAATACAAACCACTAGCACCTGTGTGCGAATCAACAAATACCACCCACCTAATCACAATCAAGACAAACCAACTGCACCTGTGTGTGACACTACAAACAGAATGCACCTGGGCGCAATCATGACCAACCACTTGCACCTGTGTGAGAATCTACAAACACCAGCCACCTTGAGGCAATGAAGACAAACCACTTGCACCTGTGTGCGAATCTACTCATACCACCCCACCTGTTCACAATCAAGACAAACCAATAGCACCTGTGTGTGACACTACAAACAGAACTCACCTGGGCGCGCAATCAAGACAAACAGCTTCCACCTGTGTGCGAATCTACCAACACCAGGCACCTGGGCGCAGTCAGACCAATCACTTGCACCTGTGTGCAAATCTACAACACCATTCACCTGGGCGAAATCAATGCCAACCAATTGCACCTGTGTACGAACATACAAACACCAGGCTCCGGGTCGAAAATAAGACAAACACTTGCACCTGTGTGCAATTATACAAACACCATGCACCTGGGCGCAATCAGGACAAACCACTTGCACCTGTGTGAGCATCTACAAACACCATGAACCTTGGCGAAATCAATACAAACCACTAGCACCTGTGTGCGAATCAACAAATACCACCCACCTAATCACAATCAAGACAAACCAACTGCACCTGTGTGTGACACTACAAACAGAATGCACCTGGGCGCAATCATGACCAACCACTTGCACCTGTGTGAGAATCTACAAACACCAGCCACCTTGAGGCAATGAAGACAAACCACTTGCACCTGTGTGCGAATCTACTCATACCACCCCACCTGTTCACAATCAAGACAAACCAATAGCACCTGTGTGTGACACTACAAACAGAACTCACCTGGGCGCGCAATCAAGACAAACAGCTTCCACCTGTGTGCGAATCGACAAACACCAGGCACCTGGGCGCAGTCAGACCAATCACTTGCACCTGTGTGCAAATCTACAACACCATTCACCTGGGCGAAATCAATGCCAACCAATTGCACCTGTGTACGAACATACAAACACCAGGCTCCGGGTCGAAAATAAGACAAACACTTGCACCTGTGTGCAATTATACAAACACCATGCAGCTGGGCGCAATCAGGACAAACCACAAGCACCTGTGTGAGCATCTACAAACACCATGAACCTTGGCGAAATCAATACAAACCACTAGCACCTGTGTGCGAATCAACAAATACCACCCACCTAATCACAATCAAGACAAACCAACTGCACCTGTGTGTGACACTACAAACAGAACTCACCTGGGCGCGCAATCAAGACAAACAGCTTCCACCTGTGTGAGAATCTACAAACAGCAGGCACCTGGAAGAAATCAAGAAAAACCCCCTGGCACCTGTGTGTGAATCTACAAACACCAGCCTCTTTGGGGCAAAGAAGACAAACCACTTGCACCTGTGTGCTTACCCACCTACTCCAATCTGCAGGCCGCAATCAAGACCATCAAATTGCCCCTGTGTGTGAATCTACAAACACAACTCATCTGGGCGCAATCATGACCATCCACTTGCACCTGTGTGCCAATCTACAGACACCATGAACCTGGGCGAAATCAAGACCAACCATTTGCACCTGTGTGCGAATCTACAGACAACACACACCTGGGTGGAATCAAGTCAAACTACTTGCACATGAGTGCAAATCTACAAACACCACACACTTGGGAGCAATGAAGACAAACCACATGCACCTATGTGCGAATATACAAACACCAAGCACCCGGAAGCAATCAAGACAAACATCCTACACATGTGTGAGAATCTACAAACACCACACAGCTGGGCGGAATCAAGGCAAACCACTTTCACCCGAGCGCAAATCTACAAATACAGCCCACCAGGGCGCAATCAAGACAAACCAATTGCACCGATGTGTGACACTAAAAACAGAACGCACCTGGGCGCAATCAAGACAAACCACTTGCACCTTTGTGCAAGTGTACCAAAACCACGCACCTGGGCGCAATCAAGACAAACATGTTAGTTACACCTGTGTGTTATTCAATAAAGACCATGCAACTGGACGCAACCAAGAAAAACCACTTGCACCAGGTGTGTGAATCTACAAACACCACTCATCTGGGAGCAATCATGACCAACCATTTGCACCTGTGTGGGAATCTACCAACACCAAGCACCTGGGCGAAATCAAGATCAACCATTTGCACCTGTGTGCGATTCTAAAACACCACGCTCCTGGGCGCAATCAAGTCCAACCACTTGCACCTGTGTGCGAATATACAAACACCACACACCTGGATGAAATCAAGATCAACCATTTCCATTTGCACCTGTGTGCGATTCTAAAACACCACGCTCCTGGGCGCAATCAAGTCCAACCACTTGCACCTGTGTGCGAATATACAAACACCACACACCTGGATGAAATCAAGATCAACCATTACCATTTGCACCTGTGTGCGATTCTAAAACACCACGTTCCTGGGCGCAATCAAGTCCAACCACTTGCACCTGTGTGCGAATATACAAACACCACACACCTGGATGAAATCAAGATCAACCATTTCCATTTGCACCTGTGTGCGATTCTAAAACACCACGCTCCTGGGCACAATCAAGTCCAACCACTTGCACCTGTGTGCGAATATACAAACACCACACACCTGGATGAAATCAAGATCAACCATTACCATTTGAACCTGTGTGCGATTCTAAAACACCACGCTCCTGGGCGCAATCAAGTCCAACCACTTGCACCTGTGTGCGAATATACAAACACCACACACCTGGATGCAATCACGACAAATAACTTGCACCTGTGTGAGACTCCACAAATACCAGGCCCCTGAGCACAATGAAGACAAACAACTTACACCTGTGTGCGATTATTCTACATACCCCAGGCACCTGGGCGCAATCATGACCAACCACTTGCACCTGTGTGCGAATCGACAAACACCATGATCCTTGGTGCAATCAAGACAAACACTTGCACCTGTGTGCGAATCTACAAATACAACCCACCTGTTCACAATCAAGACAAACCAATTGCACCTCTGTGTGACACTACAAACAGAACTCACCTGGGCGCAATCAGGGCAAAAGCCTGCACCTGTGTGGGATTCTTCAAACACCACGCAGCTGGGTGAAGTGGAGACAAACCACTTGCACCTGTGTGCGAATCTACAGACACCAGGCACCTGGGCGCAGTCAGACCAATCACTTGCACCTGTGTGCAAATCTACAACACCATTCACCTGGGCGAAATCAAGACCAACCAATTGCACCTGTGTACGAACCTACAAACACCAGGCTCCGGGTCGAAAATAAGACAAACACTTGCACCTGTGTGCAATTATACAAACACCATGCACCTGGGCGCAATCAGGACAAACCACTTGCACCTGTGTGAGCATCTACAAACACCATGAACCTTGGCGAAATCAATACAAACCACTAGCACCTGTGTGCGAATCAACAAATACCACCCACCTAATCACAATCAAGACAAACCAACTGCACCTGTGTGTGACACTACAAACAGAGTGCACCTGGGCGCAATCATGACCAACCACTTGCACCTGTGTGAGAATCTACAAACACCAGCCACCTTGAGGCAATGAAGACAAACCACTTGCACCTGTGTGCGAATCTACTCATCCCACCCCACCTGTTCACAATCAAGACAAACCAATAGCACCTGTGTGTGACACTACAAACAGAACTCACCTGGGCGCGCAATCAAGACAAACAGCTTCCACCTGTGTGAGAATCTACAAACAGCAGGCACCTGGAAGAAATCAAGAAAAACTCCCTGGCACCTGTGTGTGAATCTACAAACACGAGCCTCTTTGGGGCAAAGAAGACAAACCACTTGAACCAGTGTGCTTACCCACCTACTCCAATCTGCAGGCCGCAATCAAGACCAACAAATTGCACCTGTGTGTGAATCTACAAACACAACTCATCTGGGCGCAATCATGACCAACCATGACCAATCATGACCAATCATGACTTGCACCTGTGTGCCAATCTACAGACACCATGAACCTGGGCGAAATCAAGACCAATCATTTGCACCTGTGTGCGAATCTACAGACACCACACACCTGGGCGGAATCAAGTCAAACTACTTGCACATGAGTGCAAATCTACAAACACCACACACTTGGGAGCAATGAAGACAAACCACATGCACCTATGTGCGAATATACAAACACCAAGCACCCGGAAGCAATCAAGACAAACATCCTACACATGTGTGAGAATCTACAAACACCACACAGCTGGGCGGAATCAAGGCAAACCACTTTCACCCGAGCGCAAATCTACAAATACAGCCCACCAGGGCGCAATCAAGACAAACCAATTGCAGCGATGTGTGACACTAAAAACAGAACGCACCTGGGCGCAATCAAGACAAACCACTTGCACCTTTGTGCAAGTGTACCAAAACCACGCACCTGGGCGCAATCAAGACAAACATGTTAGTTACACCTGTGTGTTATTCAATAAAGACCATGCAACTGGACGCAACCAAGAAAAACCACTTGCACCAGGTGTGTGAATCTACAAACACCACTCATCTGGGAGCAATCATGACCAACCATTTGCACCTGTGTGGGAATCTACCAACACCAAGCACCTGGGCGAAATCAAGATCAACCATTTGCACCTGTGTGCGATTCTAAAACACCACGCTCCTGGGCGCAATCAAGTCCAACCACTTGCACCTGTGTGCGAATATACAAACACCACACACCTGGATGAAATCAAGATCAACCATTTCCATTTGCACCTGTGTGCGATTCTAAAACACCACGCTCCTGGGCGCAATCAAGTCCAACCACTTGCACCTGTGTGCGAATATACAAACACCACACACCTGGATGAAATCAAGATCAACCATTTCCATTTGCACCTGTGTGCGATTCTAAAACACCACGCTCCTGGGCGCAATCAAGTCCAACCACTTGCACCTGTGTGCGAATATACAAACACCACACACCTGGATGAAATCAAGATCAACCATTACCATTTGCACCTGTGTGCGATTCTAAAACACCACGCTCCTGGGCGCAATCAAGTCCAACCACTTGCACCTGTGTGCGAATATACAAACACCACACACCTGGATGCAATCACGACAAATAACTTGCACCTGTGTGAGACTCCACAAATACCAGGCCCCTGAGCACAATGAAGACAAACAACTTACACCTGTGTGCGATTATTCTACATACACCAGGCACCTGGGAGCAATCATGACCAACCACTTGCACCTGTGTGCGAATCGACAAACACCATGATCCTTGGTGCAATCAAGACAAACACTTGCACCTGTGTGCGAATCTACAAATACAACCCACCTGTTCACAATCAAGACAAACCAATTGCACCTCTGTGTGACACTACAAACAGAACTCACCTGGGCGCAATCAGGGCAAAAGCCTGCACCAGTGTGGGATTCTTCAAACACCACGCAGCTGGGTGAAGTGGAGACAAACCACTTGCACCTGAGTGCGAATCTACAAACACCAGGCACCTGGGCGCAGTCAGACCAATCACTTGCACCTCTGAGCAAATCTACAACACCATTCACCTGGGCGAAATCAAGACCAACCAATTGCACCTGTGTACGAACCTACAAACACCAGGCTCCGGGTCGAAAATAAGACAAACACTTGCACCTGTGTGCAATTATACAAACACCATGCACCTGGGCGCAATCAGGACAAACCACTTGCACCTGTGTGAGCATCTACAAACACCATGAACCTTGGCGAAATCAATACAAACCACTAGCACCTGTGTGCGAATCAACAAATACCACCCACCTAATCACAATCAAGACAAACCAACTGCACCTGTGTGTGACACTACAAACAGAATGCACCTGGGCGCAATCATGACCAACCACTTGCACCTGTGTGAGAATCTACAAACACCAGCCACCTTGAGGCAATGAAGACAAACCACTTGCACCTGTGTGCGAATCTACTCATACCACCCCACCTGTTCACAATCAAGACAAACCAATAGCACCTGTGTGTGACACTACAAACAGAACTCACCTGGGCGCGCAATCAAGACAAACAGCTTCCACCTGTGTGCGAATCTACAAACACCAGGCACCTGGGCGCAGTCAGACCAATCACTTGCACCTGTGTGCAAATCTACAACACCATTCACCTGGGCGAAATCAATGCCAACCAATTGCACCTGTGTACGAACATACAAACACCAGGCTCCGGGTCGAAAATAAGACAAACACTTGCACCTGTGTGCAATTATACAAACACCATGCACCTGGGCGCAATCAGGACAAACCACAAGCACCTGTGTGAGCATCTACAAACACCATGAACCTTGGCGAAATCAATACAAACCACTAGCACCTGTGTGCGAATCAACAAATACCACCCACCTAATCACAATCAAGACAAACCAACTGCACCTGTGTGTGACACTACAAACAGAACTCACCTGGGCGCGCAATCAAGACAAACAGCTTCCACCTGTGTGAGAATCTACAAACAGCAGGCACCTGGAAGAAATCAAGAAAAACCCCCTGGCACCTGTGTGTGAATCTACAAACACCAGCCTCTTTGGGGCAAAGAAGACAAACCACTTGCACCTGTGTGCTTACCCACCTACTCCAATCTGCAGGCCGCAATCAAGACCATCAAATTGCCCCTGTGTGTGAATCTACAAACACAACTCATCTGGGCGCAATCATGACCATCCACTTGCACCTGTGTGCCAATCTACAGACACCATGAACCTGGGCGAAATCAAGACCAACCATTTGCACCTGTGTGCGAATCTACAGACAACACACACCTGGGTGGAATCAAGTCAAACTACTTGCACATGAGTGCAAATCTACAAACACCACACACTTGGGAGCAATGAAGACAAACCACATGCACCTATGTGCGAATATACAAACACCAAGCACCCGGAAGCAATCAAGACAAACATCCTACACATGTGTGAGAATCTACAAACACCACACAGCTGGGCGGAATCAAGGCAAACCACTTTCACCCGAGCGCAAATCTACAAATACAGCCCACCAGGGCGCAATCAAGACAAACCAATTGCACCGATGTGTGACACTAAAAACAGAACGCACCTGGGCGCAATCAAGACAAACCACTTGCACCTTTGTGCAAGTGTACCAAAACCACGCACCTGGGCGCAATCAAGACAAACATGTTAGTTACACCTGTGTGTTATTCAATAAAGACCATGCAACTGGACGCAACCAAGAAAAACCACTTGCACCAGGTGTGTGAATCTACAAACACCACTCATCTGGGAGCAATCATGACCAACCATTTGCACCTGTGTGGGAATCTACCAACACCAAGCACCTGGGCGAAATCAAGATCAACCATTTGCACCTGTGTGCGATTCTAAAACACCACGCTCCTGGGCGCAATCAAGTCCAACCACTTGCACCTGTGTGCGAATATACAAACACCACACACCTGGATGAAATCAAGATCAACCATTTCCATTTGCACCTGTGTGCGATTCTAAAACACCACGCTCCTGGGCGCAATCAAGTCCAACCACTTGCACCTGTGTGCGAATATACAAACACCACACACCTGGATGAAATCAAGATCAACCATTTCCATTTGCACCTGTGTGCGATTCTAAAACACCACGCTCCTGGGCGCAATCAAGTCCAACCACTTGCACCTGTGTGCGAATATACAAACACCACACACCTGGATGAAATCAAGATCAACCATTACCATTTGCACCTGTGTGCGATTCTAAAACACCACGCTCCTGGGCGCAATCAAGTCCAACCACTTGCACCTGTGTGCGAATATACAAACACCACACACCTGGATGCAATCACGACAAATAACTTGCACCTGTGTGAGACTCCACAAATACCAGGCCCCTGAGCACAATGAAGACAAACAACTTACACCTGTGTGCGATTATTCTACATACCCCAGGCACCTGGGCGCAATCATGACCAACCACTTGCACCTGTGTGCGAATCGACAAACACCATGATCCTTGGTGCAATCAAGACAAACACTTGCACCTGTGTGCGAATCTACAAATACAACCCACCTGTTCACAATCAAGACAAACCAATTGCACCTCTGTGTGACACTACAAACAGAACTCACCTGGGCGCAATCAGGGCAAAAGCCTGCACCAGTGTGGGATTCTTCAAACACCACGCAGCTGGGTGAAGTGGAGACAAACCACTTGCACCTGAGTGCGAATCTACAAACACCAGGCACCTGGGCGCAGTCAGACCAATCACTTGCACCTCTGAGCAAATCTACAACACCATTCACCTGGGCGAAATCAAGACCAACCAATTGCACCTGTGTACGAACCTACAAACACCAGGCTCCGGGTCGAAAATAAGACAAACACTTGCACCTGTGTGCAATTATACAAACACCATGCACCTGGGCGCAATCAGGACAAACCACTTGCACCTGTGTGAGCATCTACAAACACCATGAACCTTGGCGAAATCAATACAAACCACTAGCACCTGTGTGCGAATCAACAAATACCACCCACCTAATCACAATCAAGACAAACCAACTGCACCTGTGTGTGACACTACAAACAGAATGCACCTGGGCGCAATCATGACCAACCACTTGCACCTGTGTGAGAATCTACAAACACCAGCCACCTTGAGGCAATGAAGACAAACCACTTGCACCTGTGTGCGAATCTACTCATACCACCCCACCTGTTCACAATCAAGACAAACCAATAGCACCTGTGTGTGACACTACAAACAGAACTCACCTGGGCGCGCAATCAAGACAAACAGCTTCCACCTGTGTGCGAATCTACCAACACCAGGCACCTGGGCGCAGTCAGACCAATCACTTGCACCTGTGTGCAAATCTACAACACCATTCACCTGGGCGAAATCAATGCCAACCAATTGCACCTGTGTACGAACATACAAACACCAGGCTCCGGGTCGAAAATAAGACAAACACTTGCACCTGTGTGCAATTATACAAACACCATGCACCTGGGCGCAATCAGGACAAACCACAAGCACCTGTGTGAGCATCTACAAACACCATGAACCTTGGCGAAATCAATACAAACCACTAGCACCTGTGTGCGAATCAACAAATACCACCCACCTAATCACAATCAAGACAAACCAACTGCACCTGTGTGTGACACTACAAACAGAACTCACCTGGGCGCGCAATCAAGACAAACAGCTTCCACCTGTGTGAGAATCTACAAACAGCAGGCACCTGGAAGAAATCAAGAAAAACCCCCTGGCACCTGTGTGTGAATCTACAAACACCAGCCTCTTTGGGCAAAGAAGACAAACCACTTGCACCTGTGTGCTTACCCACCTACTCCAATCTGCAGGCCGCAATCAAGACCATCAAATTGCCCCTGTGTGTGAATCTACAAACACAACTCATCTGGGCGCAATCATGACCATCCACTTGCACCTGTGTGCCAATCTACAGACACCATGAACCTGGGCGAAATCAAGACCAACCATTTGCACCTGTGTGCGAATCTACAGACAACACACACCTGGGTGGAATCAAGTCAAACTACTTGCACATGAGTGCAAATCTACAAACACCACACACTTGGGAGCAATGAAGACAAACCACATGCACCTATGTGCGAATATACAAACACCAAGCACCCGGAAGCAATCAAGACAAACATCCTACACATGTGTGAGAATCTACAAACACCACACAGCTGGGCGGAATCAAGGCAAACCACTTTCACCCGAGCACAAATCTACAAATACAGCCCACCAGGGCGCAATCAAGACAAACCAATTGCACCGATGTGTGACACTAAAAACAGAACGCACCTGGGCGCAATCAGGACAAACCACTTGCACCTTTGTGCAAGTGTACCAAAACGACGCACCTGGGCGCAATCAAGACAAACATGTTAGTTACACCTGTGTGTTATTCAATACAGACCAGGCAACTGGATGCAACCAAGAAAAACCACTTGCACCAGGTGTGTGAATCTACAAACACCACTCATCTGGGAGCAATCATGACCAACCATTTGCACCTGTGTGGGAATCTACCAACACCAAGCACCTGGGCGAAATCAAGATCAACCATTTGCACCTGTGTGCGATTCTAAAACACCACGCTCCTGGGCGCAATCAAGTCCAACCACTTGCACCTGTGTGCGAATATACAAACACCACACACCTGGATGAAATCAAGATCAACGATTACCATTTGCACCTGTGTGCGATTCTAAAACACCACGCTCCTGGGCGCAATCAAGTCCAACCACTTGCACCTGTGTGCGAATATACAAACACCACACACCTGGATGAAATCAAGATCAACCATTACCATTTGCACCTGTGTGCGATTCTAAAACACCACGCTCCTGGGCGCAATCAAGTCCAACCACTTGCACCTGTGTGCGAATATACAAACACCACACACCTGGATGAAATCAAGATCAACCATTACCATTTGCACCTGTGTGCGATTCTAAAACACCACGCTCCTGGGCGCAATCAAGTCCAACCACTTGCACCTGTGTGCGAATATACAAACACCACACACCTGGATGCAATCACGACAAATAACTTGCACCTGTGTGAGACTCCACAAATACCAGACCCCTGAGAACAATGAAGACAAACAACTTACACCTGTGTGCGATTATTCTACATACCCCAGGCACCTGGGCGCAATCATGTCCAACCACTTGCACCTGTGTGCGAATCGACAAACACCATGATCCTTGGTGCAATCAAGACAAACACTTGCACCTGTGTGCGAATCTACAAATACAACCCACCTGTTCACAATCAAGACAAACCAATTGCACCTCTGTGTGACACTACAAACAGAGTGCACCTGGGCGCAATCATGACCAAATGCTTGCACCTGTGTGAGAATCTACAAACACCAGCCACCTTGAGGCAATGAAGACAAACCACTTGCACCTGTGTGCGAATCTACTCATACCACCCCACCTGTTCACAATCAAGACAAACCAATAGCACCTGTGTGTGACACTACAAACAGAACTCACCTGGGCGCGCAATCAAGACAAACAGCTTCCACCTGTGTGAGAATCTACAAACAGCAGGCACCTGGAAGAAATCAAGAAAAACCCCCTGGCACCTGTGTGTGAATCTACAAACACCAGCCTCTTTGGGGCAAAGAAGACAAACCACTTGCACCAGTGTGCTTACCCACCTACTCCAATCTGAAGGCCGCAATCAAGACCAACAAATTGCACCTGTGTGTGAATCTACAAACACAACTCATCTGGGCGTAATCATGACCATCCACTTGCACCTGTGTGCCAATCTACAGACACCATGAACCTGGGCGAAATCAAGACCAACCATTTGCACCTGTGTGCGAATATACAAACACCACACACCTGGATGAAATCAAGATCAACAATTACCATTTGCACCTGTGTGCGATTCTAAAACACCACGCTCCTGGGTGCAATCAAGTCCAACCACTTGCACCTGTGTGCGAATATACAAACACCACACACCTGGATGCAATCAAGAAAAATAACTTGCACCTGTGTGAGACTCCACAAATACCAGGCCCCTGAGCACAATGAAGACAAACAACTTACACCTGTGTGCGATTATTCTACATACCCCAGGCACCTGGGCGCAATCATGACCAACCACTTGCACCTGTGTGCGAATCTACAAACACCAGGCACCTGGGCGCAGTCAGACCAATCACTTGCACCTGTGTGCAAATCTACAACACCATTCACCTGGGCGAAATCAATGCCAACCAATTGCACCTGTGTACGAACATACAAACACCAGGCTCCGGGTCGAAAATAAGACAAACACTTGCACCTGTGTGCAATTATACAAACACCATGCACCTGGGCGCAATCAGGACAAACCACAAGCACCTGTGTGAGCATCTACAAACACCATGAACCTTGGCGAAATCAATACAAACCACTAGCACCTGTGTGCGAATCAACAAATACCACCCACCTAATCACAATCAAGACAAACCAACTGCACCTGTGTGTGACACTACAAACAGAGTGCACCTGGGCGCAATCATGACCAACCACTTGCACCTGTGTGAGAATCTACAAACACCAGCCACCTTGAGGCAATGAAGACAAACCACTTGCACCTGTGTGCGAATCTACTCATCCCACCCCACCTGTTCACAATCAAGACAAACCAATAGCACCTGTGTGTGACACTACAAACAGAACTCACCTGGGCGCGCAATCAAGACAAACAGCTTCCACCTGTGTGAGAATCTACAAACAGCAGGCACCTGGAAGAAATCAAGAAAAACTCCCTGGCACCTGTGTGTGAATCTACAAACACGAGCCTCTTTGGGGCAAAGAAGACAAACCACTTGCACCAGTGTGCTTACCCACCTACTCCAATCTGCAGGCCGCAATCAAGACCAACAAATTGCACCTGTGTGTGAATCTACAAACACAACTCATCTGGGCGCAATCATGACCAACTATGACCAATCATGACCAATCATGACTTGCACCTGTGTGCCAATCTACAGACACCATGAACCTGGGCGAAATCAAGACCAATCATTTGCACCTGTGTGCGAATCTACAGACACCACACACCTGGGCGGAATTAAGTCAAACTACTTGCACATGAGTGCAAATCTACAAACACCACACACTTGGGAGCAATGAAGACAAACCACATGCACCTATGTGCGAATATACAAACACCAAGCACCCGGAAGCAATCAAGACAAACATCCTACACATGTGTGAGAATCTACAAAAACCACACAGCTGGGCGGAATCAAGGCAAACCACTTTCACCCGAGCGCAAATCTACAAATACAGCCCACCAGGGCGCAATCAAGACAAACCAATTGCACCGATGTGTGACACTAAAAACAGAACGCACCTGGGCGCAATCAAGACAAACCACTTGCACCTTTGTGCAAGTGTACCAAAACCACGCACCTGGGCGCAATCAAGACAAACATGTTAGTTACACCTGTGTGTTATTCAATAAAGACCATGCAACTGGACGCAACCAAGAAAAACCACTTGCACCAGGTGTGTGAATCTACAAACACCACTCATCTGGGAGCAATCATGACCAACCATTTGCACCTGTGTGGGAATCTACCAACACCAAGCACCTGGGCGAAATCAAGATCAACCATTTGCACCTGTGTGCGATTCTAAAACACCACGCTCCTGGGCGCAATCAAGTCCAACCACTTGCACCTGTGTGCGAATATACAAACACCACACACCTGGATGAAATCAAGATCAACCATTTCCATTTGCACCTGTGTGCGATTCTAAAACACCACGCTCCTGGGCGCAATCAAGTCCAACCACTTGCACCTGTGTGCGAATATACAAACACCACACACCTGGATGAAATCAAGATCAACCATTACCATTTGCACCTGTGTGCGATTCTAAAACACCACGCTCCTGGGCGCAATCAAGTCCAACCACTTGCACCTGTGTGCGAATATACAAACACCACACACCTGGATGCAATCACGACAAATAACTTGCACCTGTGTGAGACTCCACAAATACCAGGCCCCTGAGCACAATGAAGACAAACAACTTACACCTGTGTGCGATTATTCTACATACCCCAGGCACCTGGGCGCAATCATGACCAACCACTTGCACCTGTGTGCGAATCGACAAACACCATGATCCTTGGTGCAATCAAGACAAACACTTGCACCTGTGTGCGAATCTACAAATACAACCCACCTGTTCACAATCAAGACAAACCAATTGCACCTCTGTGTGACACTACAAACAGAACTCACCTGGGCGCAATCAGGGCAAAAGACTGCACCTGTGTGGGATTCTTCAAACACCAGGCAGCTGGGTGAAGTGGAGACAAACCACTTGCACCTGTGTGCGAATCTACAAACACCAGGCACCTGGGCGCAGTCAGACCAATCACTTGCACCTGTGTGCAAATCTACAACACCATTCACCTGGGCGAAATCAAGACCAACCAATTGCACCTGTGTACGAACCTACAAACACCAGGCTCCGGGTCGAAAATAAGACAAACACTTGCACCTGTGTGCAATTATACAAACACCATGCACCTGGGCGCAATCAGGACAAACCACTTGCACCTGTGTGAGCATCTACAAACACCATGAACCTTGGCGAAATCAATACAAACCACTAGCACCTGTGTGCGAATCAACAAATACCACCCACCTAATCACAATCAAGACAAACCAACTGCACCTGTGTGTGACACTACAAACAGAGTGCACCTGGGCGCAATCATGACCAACCACTTGCACCTGTGTGAGAATCTACAAACACCAGCCACCTTGAGGCAATGAAGACAAACCACTTGCACCTGTGTGCGAATCTACTCATCCCACCCCACCTGTTCACAATCAAGACAAACCAATAGCACCTGTGTGTGACACTACAAACAGAACTCACCTCGGCGCACAATCAAGACAAACAGCTTCCACCTGTGTGAGAATCTACAAACAGCAGGCACCTGGAAGAAATCAAGAAAAACTCCCTGGCACCTGTGTGTGAATCTACAAACACGAGCCTCTTTGGGGCAAAGAAGACAAACCACTTGCACCAGTGTGCTTACCCACCTACTCCAATCTGCAGGCCGCAATCAAGACCAACAAATTGCACCTGTGTGTGAATCTACAAACACAACTCATCTGGGCGCAATCATGACCAACCATGACCAATCATGACCAATCATGACTTGCACCTGTGTGCCAATCTACAGACACCATGAACCTGGGCGAAATCAAGACCAATCATTTGCACCTGTGTGCGAATCTACAGACACCACACACCTGGGCGGAATTAAGTCAAACTACTTGCACATGAGTGCAAATCTACAAACACCACACACTTGGGAGCAATGAAGACAAACCACATGCACCTATGTGCGAATATACAAACACCAAGCACCCGGAAGCAATCAAGACAAACATCCTACACATGTGTGAGAATCTACAAAAACCACACAGCTGGGCGGAATCAAGGCAAACCACTTTCACCCGAGCGCAAATCTACAAATACAGCCCACCAGGGCGCAATCAAGACAAACCAATTGCACCGATGTGTGACACTAAAAACAGAACGCACCTGGGCGCAATCAAGACAAACCACTTGCACCTTTGTGCAAGTGTACCAAAACCACGCACCTGGGCGCAATCAAGACAAACATGTTAGTTACACCTGTGTGTTATTCAATAAAGACCATGCAACTGGACGCAACCAAGAAAAACCACTTGCACCAGGTGTGTGAATCTACAAACACCACTCATCTGGGAGCAATCATGACCAACCATTTGCACCTGTGTGGGAATCTACCAACACCAAGCACCTGGGCGAAATCAAGATCAACCATTTGCACCTGTGTGGGATTCTAAAACACCACGCTCCTGGGCGCAATCAAGTCCAACCACTTGCACCTGTGTGCGAATATACAAACACCACACACCTGGATGAAATCAAGATCAACCATTTCCATTTGCACCTGTGTGCGATTCTAAAACACCACGCTCCTGGGCGCAATCAAGTCCAACCACTTGCACCTGTGTGCGAATATACAAACACCACACACCTGGATGAAATCAAGATCAACCATTTCCATTTGCACCTGTGTGCGATTCTAAAACACCACGCTCCTGGGCGCAATCAAGTCCAACCACTTGCACCTGTGTGCGAATATACAAACACCACACACCTGGATGAAATCAAGATCAACCATTACCATTTGCACCTGTGTGCGATTCTAAAACACCACGCTCCTGGGCGCAATCAAGTCCAACCACTTGCACCTGTGTGCGAATATACAAACACCACACACCTGGATGCAATCACGACAAATAACTTGCACCTGTGTGAGACTCCACAAATACCAGGCCCCTGAGCACAATGAAGACAAACAACTTACACCTGTGTGCGATTATTCTACATACCCCAGGCACCTGGGAGCAATCATGACCAACCACTTGCACCTGTGTGCGAATCGACAAACACCATGATCCTTGGTGCAATCAAGACAAACACTTGCACCTGTGTGCGAATCTACAAATACAACCCACCTGTTCACAATCAAGACAAACCAATTGCACCTCTGTGTGACACTACAAACAGAACTCACCTGGGCGCAATCAGGGCAAAAGCCTGCACCAGTGTGGGATTCTTCAAACACCACGCAGCTGGGTGAAGTGGAGACAAACCACTTGCACCTGAGTGCGAATCTACAAACACCAGGCACCTGGGCGCAGTCAGACCAATCACTTGCACCTCTGAGCAAATCTACAACACCATTCACCTGGGCGAAATCAAAACCAACCAATTGCACCTGTGTACGAACCTACAAACACCAGGCTCCGGGTCGAAAATAAGACAAACACTTGCACCTGTGTGCAATTATACAAACACCATGCATCTGGGCGCAATCAGGACAAACCACTTGCACCTGTGTGAGCATCTACAAACACCATGAACCTTGGCGAAATCAATACAAACCACTAGCACCTGTGTGCGAATCAACAAATACCACCCACCTAATCACAATCAAGACAAACCAACTGCACCTGTGTGTGACACTACAAACAGAATGCACCTGGGCGCAATCATGACCAACCACTTGCACCTGTGTGAGAATCTACAAACACCAGCCACCTTGAGGCAATGAAGACAAACCACTTGCACCTGTGTGCGAATCTACTCATACCACCCCACCTGTTCACAATCAAGACAAACCAATAGCACCTGTGTGTGACACTACAAACAGAACTCACCTGGGCGCGCAATCAAGACAAACAGCTTCCACCTGTGTGCGAATCTACAAACACCAGGCACCTGGGCGCAGTCAGACCAATCACTTGCACCTGTGTGCAAATCTACAACACCATTCACCTGGGCGAAATCAATGCCAACCAATTGCACCTGTGTACGAACATACAAACACCAGGCTCCGGGTCGAAAATAAGACAAACACTTGCACCTGTGTGCAATTATACAAACACCATGCACCTGGGCGCAATCAGGACAAACCACAAGCACCTGTGTGAGCATCTACAAACACCATGAACCTTGGGAAATCAATACAAACCACTAGCACCTGTGTGCGAATCAACAAATACCACCCACCTCATCACAATCAAGACAAACCAACTGCACCTGTGTGTGACACTACAAACAGAACTCACCTGGGCGCGCAATCAAGACAAACAGCTTCCACCTGTGTGAGAATCTACAAACAGCAGGCACCTGGAAGAAATCAAGAAAAACCCCCTGGCACCTGTGTGTGAATCTACAAACACCAGCCTCTTTGGGGCAAAGAAGACAAACCACTTGCACCTGTGTGCTTACCCACCTACTCCAATCTGCAGGCCGCAATCAAGACCATCAAATTGCCCCTGTGTGTGAATCTACAAACACAACTCATCTGGGCGCAATCATGACCATCCACTTGCACCTGTGTGCCAATCTACAGACACCATGAACCTGGGCGAAATCAAGACCAACCATTTGCACCTGTGTGCGAATCTACAGACAACACACACCTGGGTGGAATCAAGTCAAACTACTTGCACATGAGTGCAAATCTACAAACACGACACACTTGGGAGCAATGAAGACAAACCACATGCACCTATGTGCGAATATACAAACACCAAGCACCCGGAAGCAATCAAGACAAACATCCTACACATGTGTGAGAATCTACAAACACCACACAGCTGGGCGGAATCAAGGCAAACCACTTTCACCCGAGCATAAATCTACAAATACAGCCCACCAGGGCGCAATCAAGACAAACCAATTGCACCGATGTGTGACACTAAAAACAGAACGCACCTGGGCGCAATCAGGACAAACCACTTGCACCTTTGTGCAAGTGTACCAAAACCACGCACCTGGGCGCAATCAAGACAAACATGTTAGTTACACCTGTGTGTTATTCAATACAGACCAGGCAACTGGATGCAACCAAGAAAAACCACTTGCACCAGGTGTGTGAATCTACAAACACCACTCATCTGGGAGCAATCATGACCAACCATTTGCACCTGTGTGGGAATCTACCAACACCAAGCACCTGGGCGAAATCAAGATCAACCATTTGCACCTGTGTGCGATTCTAAAACACCACGCTCCTGGGCGCAATCAAGTCCAACCACTTGCACCTGTGTGCGAATATACAAACACCACACACCTGGATGAAATCAAGATCAACGATTACCATTTGGACCTGTGTGCGATTCTAAAACACCACGCTCCTGGGCGCAATCAAGTCCAACCACTTGCACCTGTGTGCGAATATACAAACACCACACACCTGGATGAAATCAAGATCAACCATTTCCATTTGCACCTGTGTGCGATTCTAAAACACCACGCTCCTGGGCGCAATCAAGTCCAACCACTTGCACCTGTGTGCGAATATACAAACACCACACACCTGGATGAAATCAAGATCAACCATTACCATTTGCACCTGTGTGCGATTCTAAAACACCACGCTCCTGGGCGCAATCAAGTCCAACCACTTGCACCTGTGTGCGAATATACAAACACCACACACCTGGATGCAATCACGACAAATAACTTGCACCTGTGTGAGACTCCACAAATACCAGGCCCCTGAGCACAATGAAGACAAACAACTTACACCTGTGTGCGATTATTCTACATACCCCAGGCACCTGGGCGCAATCATGACCAACCACTTGCACCTGTGTGCGAATCGACAAACACCATGATCCTTGGTGCAATCAAGACAAACACTTGCACCTGTGTGCGAATCTACAAATACAACCCACCTGTTCACAATCAAGACAAACCAATTGCACCTCTGTGTGACACTACAAACAGAGTGCACCTGGGCGCAATCATGACCAAATGCTTGCACCTGTGTGAGAATCTACAAACACCAGCCACCTTGAGGCAATGAAGACAAACCACTTGCACCTGTGTGCGAATCTACTCATACCACCCCACCTGTTCACAATCAAGACAAACCAATAGCACCTGTGTGTGACACTACAAACAGAACTCACCTGGGCGCGCAATCAAGACAAACAGCTTCCACCTGTGTGAGAATCTACAAACAGCAGGCACCTGGAAGAAATCAAGAAAAACCCCCTGGCACCTGTGTGTGAATCTACAAACACCAGCCTCTTTGGGGCAAAGAAGACAAACCACTTGCACCAGTGTGCTTACCCACCTACTCCAATCTGAAGGCCGCAATCAAGACCAACAAATTGCACCTGTGTGTGAATCTACAAACACAACTCATCTGGGCGTAATCATGACCATCCACTTGCACCTGTGTGCCAATCTACAGACACCATGAACCTGGGCGAAATCAAGACCAACCATTTGCACCTGTGTGCGAATATACAAACACCACACACCTGGATGAAATCAAGATCAACAATTACCATTTGCACCTGTGTGCGATTCTAAAACACCACGCTCCTGGGCGAAATCAAGATCAACCATTTGCACCTGTGTGGGATTCTAAAACACCACGCTCCTGGGCGCAATCAAGTCCAACCACTTGCACCTGTGTGCGAATATACAAACACCACACACCTGGATGCAATCAAGACAAATAACTTGCACCTGTGTGAGACTCCACAAATACCAGGCCGCTGAGCACAATGAAGACAAACAACTTACACCTGTGTGCGATTATTCTACATACCCCAGGCACCTGGGCGCAATCATGACCAACCACTTGCACCTGTGTGCGAATCTACAAACACCAGGCACCTGGGCGCAGTCAGACCAATCACTTGCACCTGTGTGCAAATCTACAACACCATTCACCTGGGCGAAATCAATGCCAACCAATTGCAACTGTGTACGAACATACAAACACCAGGCTCCGGGTCGAAAATAAGACAAACACTTGCACCTGTGTGCAATTATACAAACACCATGCACCTGGGCGCAATCAGGACAAACCACAAGCACCTGTGTGAGCATCTACAAACACCATGAACCTTGGCGAAATCAATACAAACCACTAGCACCTGTGTGCGAATCAACAAATACCACCCACCTAATCACAATCAAGACAAACCAACTGCACCTGTGTGTGACACTACAAACAGAACTCACCTGGGCGCGCAATCAAGACAAACAGCTTCCACCTGTGTGAGAATCTACAAACAGCAGGCACCTGGAAGAAATCAAGAAAAACCCCCTGGCACCTGTGTGTGAATCTACAAACACCAGCCTCTTTGGGGCAAAGAAGACAAACCACTTGCACCTGTGTGCTTACCCACCTACTCCAATCTGCAGGCCGCAATCAAGACCATCAAATTGCCCCTGTGTGTGAATCTACAAACACAACTCATCTGGGCGCAATCATGACCATCCACTTGCACCTGTGTGCCAATCTACAGACACCATGAACCTGGGCGAAATCAAGACCAACCATTTGCACCTGTGTGCGAATCTACAGACAACACACACCTGGGTGGAATCAAGTCAAACTACTTGCACATGAGTGCAAATCTACAAACACCACACACTTGGGAGCAATGAAGACAAACCACATGCACCTATGTGCGAATATACAAACACCAAGCACCCGGAAGCAATCAAGACAAACATCCTACACATGTGTGAGAATCTACAAACACCACACAGCTGGGCGGAATCAAGGCAAACCACTTTCACCCGAGCATAAATCTACAAATACAGCCCAACAGGGCGCAATCAAGACAAACCAATTGCACCGATGTGTGACACTAAAAACAGAACGCACCTGGGCGCAATCAGGACAAACCACTTGCACCTTTGTGCAAGTGTACCAAAACCACGCACCTGGGCGCAATCAAGACAAACATGTTAGTTACACCTGTGTGTTATTCAATACAGACCAGGCAACTGGATGCAACCAAGAAAAACCACTTGCACCAGGTGTGTGAATCTACAAACACCACTCATCTGGGAGCAATCATGACCAACCATTTGCACCTGTGTGGGAATCTACCAACACCAAGCACCTGGGCGAAATCAAGATCAACCATTTGCACCTGTGTGCGATTCTAAAACACCACGCTCCTGGGCGCAATCAAGTCCAACCACTTGCACCTGTGTGCGAATATACAAACACCACACACCTGGATGAAATCAAGATCAACGATTACCATTTGGACCTGTGTGCGATTCTAAAACACCACGCTCCTGGGCGCAATCAAGTCCAACCACTTGCACCTGTGTGCGAATATACAAACACCACACACCTGGATGAAATCAAGATCAACCATTTCCATTTGCACCTGTGTGCGATTCTAAAACACCACGCTCCTGGGCGCAATCAAGTCCAACCACTTGCACCTGTGTGCGAATATACAAACACCACACACCTGGATGAAATCAAGATCAACCATTACCATTTGCACCTGTGTGCGATTCTAAAACACCACGCTCCTGGGCGCAATCAAGTCCAACCACTTGCACCTGTGTGCGAATATACAAACACCACACACCTGGATGCAATCACGACAAATAACTTGCACCTGTGTGAGACTCCACAAATACCAGGCCCCTGAGCACAATGAAGACAAACAACTTACACCTGTGTGCGATTATTCTACATACCCCAGGCACCTGGGCGCAATCATGACCAACCACTTGCACCTGTGTGCGAATCGACAAACACCATGATCCTTGGTGCAATCAAGACAAACACTTGCACCTGTGTGCGAATCTACAAATACAACCCACCTGTTCACAATCAAGACAAACCAATTGCACCTCTGTGTGACACTACAAACAGAACTCACCTGGGCGCAATCAGGGCAAAAGCCTGCACCTGTGTGGGATTCTTCAAACACCAGGCAGCTGGGTGAAGTGGAGACAAACCACTTGCACCTGTGTGCGAATCTACAAACACCAGGCACCTGGGCGCAGTCAGACCAATCACTTGCACCTGTGTGCAAATCTACAACACCATTCACCTGGGTGAAATCAAGACCAACCAATTGCACCTGTGTACGAACCTACAAACACCAGGATCCGGGTCGAAAATAAGACAAACACTTGCACCTGTGTGCAATTATACAAACACCATGCACCTGGGCGCAATCAGGACAAACCACTTGCACCTGTGTGAGCATCTACAAACACCATGAACCTTGGCGAAATCAATACAAACCACTAGCACCTGTGTGCGAATCAACAAATACCACCCACCTAATCACAATCAAGACAAACCAACTGCACCTGTGTGTGACACTACAAACAGAATGCACCTGGGCGCAATCATGACCAACCACTTGCACCTGTGTGCGAATATACAAACACCACACACCTGGATGCAATCACGACAAATAACTTGCACCTGTGTGAGACTCCACAAATACCTGGCCCCTGAGCACAATGAAGACAAACAACTTACACCTGTGTGCGATTATTCTACATACCCCAGGCACCTGGGCGCAATCATGACCAACCACTTGCACCTGTGTGCGAATCGACAAACACCATGATCCTTGGTGCAATCAAGACAAACACTTGCACCTGTGTGCGAATCTACAAATACAACCCACCTGTTCACAATCAAGACAAACCAACTGCACCTGTGTGTGACACTACAAACAGAGTGCACCTGGGCACAATCATGACCAAACGCTTGCACCTGTGTGAGAATCTACAAACACCAGCCACCTTGAGGCAATGAAGACAAACCACTTGCACCTGTGTGCGAATCTACTCATACCACCCCACCTGTTCACAATCAAGACAAACCAATAGCACCTGTGTGTGACACTACAAACAGAACTCACCTGGGCGCGCAATCAAGACAAACAGCTTCCACCTGTGTGAGAATCTATAAACACCAGGCACCTGGAAGAAATCAAGAAAAACCCCCTGCACCTGTGTGTGAATCTACAAACACGAGCCTCTTTGGGGCAAAGAAGACAAACCACTTGCACCAGTGTGCTTACCCACCTACTCCAATCTGAAGGCCGCAATCAAGACCAACAAATTGCACCTGTGTGTGAATCTACAAACACAACTCATCTGGGCGTAATCATGACCATCCACTTGCACCTGTGTGCCAATCTACAGACACCATGAACCTGGGCGAAATCAAGACCAACCATTTGCACCTGTGTGCGAATCTACAGACACCACACACCTGGATGAAATCAAGATCAACAATTACCATTTGCACCTGTGTGCGATTCTAAAACACCACGCTCCTGGGCGCAATCAAGTCCAACCACTTGCACCTGTGTGCGAATATACAAACACCACACACCTGGATGCAATCAAGACAAATAACTTGCACCTGTGTGAGACTCCACAAATACCAGGCCCCTGAGCACAATGAAGACAAACAACTTACACCTGTGTGCGATTATTCTACATACCCCAGGCACCTGGGCGCAATCATGACCAACCACTTGCACCTGTGTGCGAATCTACCAACACCAGGCACCTGGGCGCAGTCAGACCAATCACTTGCACCTGTGTGCAAATCTACAACACCATTCACCTGGGCGAAATCAATGCCAACCAATTGCACCTGTGTACGAACATACAAACACCAGGCTCCGGGTCGAAAATAAGACAAACACTTGCACCTGTGTGCAATTATACAAACACCATGCACCTGGGCGCAATCAGGACAAACCACAAGCACCTGTGTGAGCATCTACAAACACCATGAACCTTGGCGAAATCAATACAAACCACTAGCACCTGTGTGCGAATCAACAAATACCACCCACCTAATCACAATCAAGACAAACCAACTGCACCTGTGTGTGACACTACAAACAGAACTCACCTGGGCGCGCAATCAAGACAAACAGCTTCCACCTGTGTGAGAATCTACAAACAGCAGGCACCTGGAAGAAATCAAGAAAAACCCCCTGGCACCTGTGTGTGAATCTACAAACACCAGCCTCTTTGGGGCAAAGAAGACAAACCACTTGCACCTGTGTGCTTACCCACCTACTCCAATCTGCAGGCCGCAATCAAGACCATCAAATTGCCCCTGTGTGTGAATCTACAAACACAACTCATCTGGGCGCAATCATGACCATCCACTTGCACCTGTGTGCCAATCTACAGACACCATGAACCTGGGCGAAATCAAGACCAACCATTTGCACCTGTGTGCGAATCTACAGACAACACACACCTGGGTGGAATCAAGTCAAACTACTTGCACATGAGTGCAAATCTACAAACACCACACACTTGGGAGCAATGAAGACAAACCACATGCACCTATGTGCGAATATACAAACACCAAGCACCCGGAAGCAATCAAGACAAACATCCTACACATGTGTGAGAATCTACAAACACCACACAGCTGGGCGGAATCAAGGCAAACCACTTTCACCCGAGCACAAATCTACAAATACAGCCCACCAGGGCGCAATCAAGACAAACCAATTGCACCGATGTGTGACACTAAAAACAGAACGCACCTGGGCGCAATCAGGACAAACCACTTGCACCTTTGTGCAAGTGTACCAAAACCACGCACCTGGGCGCAATCAAGACAAACATGTTAGTTACACCTGTGTGTTATTCAATACAGACCAGGCAACTGGATGCAACCAAGAAAAACCACTTGCACCAGGTGTGTGAATCTACAAACACCACTCATCTGGGAGCAATCATGACCAACCATTTGCACCTGTGTGGGAATCTACCAACACCAAGCACCTGGGCGAAATCAAGATCAACCATTTGCACCTGTGTGCGATTCTAAAACACCACGCTCCTGGGCGCAATCAAGTCCAACCACTTGCACCTGTGTGCGAATATACAAACACCACACACCTGGATGCAATCACGACAAATAACTTGCACCTGTGTGAGACTCCACAAATACTAGGCACCTGAGCACAATGAAGACAAACAACTTACACCTGTGTGCGATTATTCTACATACCCCAGGCACCTGGGCGCAATCATGACCAACCACTTGCACCTGTGTGCGAATCGACAAACACCATGATCCTTGGTGCAATCAAGACAAACACTTGCACCTGTGTGCGAATCTACAAATACAACCCACCTGTTCACAATCAAGACAAACCAATTGCACCTCTGTGTGACACTACAAACAGAACTCACCTGGGCGCAATCAGGGCAAAAGCCTGCACCTGTGTGGGATTCTTCAAACACCAGGCAGCTGGGTGAAGTGGAGACAAACCACTTGCACCTGTGTGCGAATCTACAAACACCAGGCACCTGGGCGCAGTCAGACCAATCACTTGCACCTGTGTGCAAATCTACAACACCATTCACCTGGGTGAAATCAAGACCAACCAATTGCACCTGTGTACGAACCTACAAACACCAGGATCCGGGTCGAAAATAAGACAAACACTTGCACCTGTGTGCAATTATACAAACACCATGCACCTGGGCGCAATCAGGACAAACCACTTGCACCTGTGTGAGCATCTACAAACACCATGAACCTTGGCGAAATCAATACAAACCACTAGCACCTGTGTGCGAATCAACAAATACCACCCACCTAATCACAATCAAGACAAACCAACTGCACCTGTGTGTGACACTACAAACAGAATGCACCTGGGCGCAATCATGACCAACCACTTGCACCTGTGTGCGAATATACAAACACCACACACCTGGATGCAATCACGACAAATAACTTGCACCTGTGTGAGACTCCACAAATACCTGGCCCCTGAGCACAATGAAGACAAACAACTTACACCTGTGTGCGATTATTCTACATACCCCAGGCACCTGGGCGCAATCATGACCAACCACTTGCACCTGTGTGCGAATCGACAAACACCATGATCCTTGGTGCAATCAAGACAAACACTTGCACCTGTGTGCGAATCTACAAATACAACCCACCTGTTCACAATCAAGACAAACCAACTGCACCTGTGTGTGACACTACAAACAGAGTGCACCTGGGCACAATCATGACCAAACGCTTGCACCTGTGTGAGAATCTACAAACACCAGCCACCTTGAGGCAATGAAGACAAACCCCTTGCACCTGTGTGCGAATCTACTCATACCACCCCACCTGTTCACAATCAAGACAAACCAATAGCACCTGTGTGTGACACTACAAACAGAACTTACCTGGGCGCGCAATCAAGACAAACAGCTTCCACCTGTGTGAGAATCTATAAACACCAGGCACCTGGAAGAAATCAAGAAAAACCCCCTTGCACCTGTGTGTGAATCTACAAACACCAGCCTCTTTGGGGCAAAGAAGACAAACCACTTGCACCAGTGTGCTTACCCACCTACTCCAATCTGAAGGCCGCAATCAAGACCAACAAATTGCACCTGTGTGTGAATCTACAAACACAACTCATCTGGGCGTAATCATGACCATCCACTTGCACCTGTGTGCCAATCTACAGACACCATGAACCTGGGCGAAATCAAGACCAACCATTTGCACCTGTGTGCGAATCTACAGACACCACACACCTGGGCGGAATTAAGACAAACTACTTGCACATGAGTGCAAATCTACAAACACCACACACTTGGGAGCAATGAAGACAAACCACATGCACCTATGTGCGAATATACAAACACCAAGCACCCGGAAGCAATCAAGACAAACATCCTACACATGTGTGAGAATCTACAAACACCACACAGCTGGGCGGAATCAAGGCAAACCACTTTCACCCGAGCATAAATCTACAAATACAGCCCACCAGGGCGCAATCAAGACAAACCAATTGCACCGATGTGTGACACTAAAAACAGAACGCACCTGGGCGCAATCAGGACAAACCACTTGCACCTTTGTGCAAGTGTACCAAAACCACGCACCTGGGCGCAATCAAGACAAACATGTTAGTTACACCTGTATGTTATTCAATACAGACCAGGCAACTGGATGCAACCAAGAAAAACCACTTGCACCAGGTGTGTGAATCTACAAACACCACTCATCTGGGAGCAATCATGACCAACCATTTGCACCTGTGTGGGAATCTACCAACACCAAGCACCTGGGCGAAATCAAGATCAACCATTTGCACCTGTGTGCGATTCTAAAACACCACGCTCCTGGGCGAAATCAAGTCCAACCACTTGCATCTGTGTGCGAATATACAAACACCACACACCTGGATGAAATCAAGATCAACGATTACCATTTGGACCTGTGTGCGATTCTAAAACACCACGCTCCTGGGCGCAATCAAGTCCAACCACTTGCACCTGTGTGCGAATATACAAACACCACACACCTGGATGAAATCAAGATCAACCATTTCCATTTGCACCTGTGTGCGATTCTAAAACACCACGCTCCTGGGCGCAATCAAGTCCAACCACTTGCACCTGTGTGCGAATATACAAACACCACACACCTGGATGAAATCAAGATCAACCATTACCATTTGCACCTGTGTGCGATTCTAAAACACCACGCTCCTGGGCGCAATCAAGTCCAACCACTTGCACCTGTGTGCGAATATACAAACACCACACACCTGGATGCAATCACGACAAATAACTTGCACCTGTGTGAGACTCCACAAATACCAGGCCCCTGAGCACAATGAAGACAAACAACTTACACCTGTGTGCGATTATTCTACATACCCCAGGCACCTGGGTGCAATCATGACCAACCACTTGCACCTGTGTGCGAATCGACAAACACCATGATCCTTGGTGCAATCAAGACAAACACTTGCACCTGTGTGCGAATCTACAAATACAACCCACCTGTTCACAATCAAGACAAACCAATTGCACCTCTGTGTGACACTACAAACAGAACTCACTTGGGCGCAATCAGGGCAAAAGCCTGCACCTGTGTGGGATTCTTCAAACACCAGGCAGCTGGGTGAAGTGGAGACAAACCACTTGCACCTGTGTGCGAATCTACAAACACCAGGCACCTGGGCGCAGTCAGACCAATCACTTGCACCTGTGTGCAAATCTACAACACCATTCACCTGGGCGAAATCAAGACCAACCAATTGCACCTGTGTACGAACCTACAAACACCAGGCTCCGGGTCGAAAATAAGACAAACACTTGCACCTGTGTGCAATTATACAAACACCATGCACCTGGGCGCAATCAGGACAAACCACTTGCACCTGTGTGAGCATCTACAAACACCATGAACCTTGGCGAAATCAATACAAACCACTAGCACCTGTGTGCGAATCAACAAATACCACCCACCTAATCACAATCAAGACAAACCAACTGCACCTGTGTGTGACACTACAAACAGAATGCACCTGGGCGCAATCATGACCAACCACTTGCACCTGTGTGCGAATATACAAACACCACACACCTGGATGCAATCACGACAAATAACTTGCACCTGTGTGAGACTCCACAAATACCTGGCCCCTGAGCACAATGAAGACAAACAACTTACACCTGTGTGCGATTATTCTACATACCCCAGGCACCTGGGCGCAATCATGACCAACAACTTGCACCTGTGTGCGAATCGACAAACACCATGATCCTTGGTGCAATCAAGACAAACACTTGCACCTGTGTGCGAATCTACAAATACAACCCACCTGTTCACAATCAAGACAAACCAATTGCACCTCTGTGTGACACTACAAACAGAGTGCACCTGGGCGCAATCATGACCAAATGCTTGCACCTGTGTGAGAATCTACAAACACCAGCCACCTTGAGGCAATGAAGACAAACCACTTGCACCTGTGTGCGAATCTACTCATACCACCCCACCTGTTCACAATCAAGACAAACCAACAGCACCTGTGTGTGACACTACAAACAGAACTCACCTGGGCGCGCAATCAAGACAAACAGCTTCCACCTGTGTGAGAATCTACAAACAGCAGGCACCTGGAAGAAATCAAGAAAAACCCCCTGGCACCTGTGTGTGAATCTACAAACACCAGCCTCTTTGGGGCAAAGAAGACAAACCACTTGCACCAGTGTGCTTACCCACCTACTCCAATCTGAAGGCCGCAATCAAGACCAACAAATTGCACCTGTGTGTGAATCTACAAACACAACTCATCTGGGCGTAATCATGACCATCCACTTGCACCTGTGTGCCAATCTACAGACACCATGAACCTGGGCGAAATCAAGACCAACCATTTGCACCTGTGTGCGAATCTACAGACACCACACACCTGGATGAAATCAAGATCAACAATTACCATTTGCACCTGTGTGCGATTCTAAAACACCACGCTCCTGGGCGCAATCAAGTCCAACCACTTGCACCTGTGTGCGAATATACAAACACCACACACCTGGATGCAATCAAGACAAATAACTTGCACCTGTGTGAGACTCCACAAATACCAGGCCCCTGAGCACAATGAAGACAAACAACTTACACCTGTGTGCGATTATTCTACATACCCCAGGCACCTGGGCGCAATCATGACCAACCACTTGCACCTGTGTGCGAATCTACCAACACCAGGCACCTGGGCGCAGTCAGACCAATCACTTGCACCTGTGTGCAAATCTACAACACCATTCACCTGGGCGAAATCAATGCCAACCAATTGCACCTGTGTACGAACATACAAACACCAGGCTCCGGGTCGAAAATAAGACAAACACTTGCACCTGTGTGCAATTATACAAACACCATGCACCTGGGCGCAATCAGGACAAACCACAAGCACCTGTGTGAGCATCTACAAACACCATGAACCTTGGCGAAATCAATACAAACCACTAGCACCTGTGTGCGAATCAACAAATACCACCCACCTAATCACAATCAAGACAAACCAACTGCACCTGTGTGTGACACTACAAACAGAACTCACCTGGGCGCGCAATCAAGACAAACAGCTTCCACCTGTGTGAGAATCTACAAACAGCAGGCACCTGGAAGAAATCAAGAAAAACCCCCTGGCACCTGTGTGTGAATCTACAAACACCAGCCTCTTTGGGGCAAAGAAGACAAACCACTTGCACCTGTGTGCTTACCCACCTACTCCAATCTGCAGGCCGCAATCAAGACCATCAAATTGCCCCTGTGTGTGAATCTACAAACACAACTCATCTGGGCGCAATCATGACCATCCACTTGCACCTGTGTGCCAATCTACAGACACCATGAACCTGGGCGAAATCAAGACCAACCATTTGCACCTGTGTGCGAATCTACAGACAACACACACCTGGGTGGAATCAAGTCAAACTACTTGCACATGAGTGCAAATCTACAAACACCACACACTTGGGAGCAATGAAGACAAACCACATGCACCTATGTGCGAATATACAAACACCAAGCACCCGGAAGCAATCAAGACAAACATCCTACACATGTGTGAGAATCTACAAACACCACACAGCTGGGCGGAATCAAGGCAAACCACTTTCACCCGAGCATAAATCTACAAATACAGCCCACCAGGGCGCAATCAAGACAAACCAATTGCACCGATGTGTGACACTAAAAACAGAACGCACCTGGGCGCAATCAGGACAAACCACTTGCACCTTTGTGCAAGTGTACCAAAACCACGCACCTGGGCGCAATCAAGACAAACATGTTAGTTACACCTGTGTGTTATTCAATACAGACCAGGCAACTGGATGCAACCAAGAAAAACCACTTGCACCAGGTGTGTGAATCTACAAACACCACTCATCTGGGAGCAATCATGACCAACCATTTGCACCTGTGTGGGAATCTACCAACACCAAGCACCTGGGCGAAATCAAGATCAACCATTTGCACCTGTGTGCGATTCTAAAACACCACGCTCCTGGGCGCAATCAAGTCCAACCACTTGCACCTGTGTGCGAATATACAAACACCACACACCTGGATGAAATCAAGATCAACGATTACCATTTGGACCTGTGTGCGATTCTAAAACACCACGCTCCTGGGCGCAATCAAGTCCAACCACTTGCACCTGTGTGCGAATATACAAACACCACACACCTGGATGAAATCAAGATCAACCATTTCCATTTGCACCTGTGTGCGATTCTAAAACACCACGCTCCTGGGCGCAATCAAGTCCAACCACTTGCACCTGTGTGCGAATATACAAACACCACACACCTGGATGAAATCAAGATCAACCATTACCATTTGCACCTGTGTGCGATTCTAAAACACCACGCTCCTGGGCGCAATCAAGTCCAACCACTTGCACCTGTGTGCGAATATACAAACACCACACACCTGGATGCAATCACGACAAATAACTTGCACCTGTGTGAGACTCCACAAATACCAGGCCCCTGAGCACAATGAAGACAAACAACTTACACCTGTGTGCGATTATTCTACATACCCCAGGCACCTGGGCGCAATCATGACCAACCACTTGCACCTGTGTGCGAATCGACAAACACCATGATCCTTGGTGCAATCAAGACAAACACTTGCACCTGTGTGCGAATCTACAAATACAACCCACCTGTTCACAATCAAGACAAACCAATTGCACCTCTGTGTGACACTACAAACAGAACTCACTTGGGCGCAATCAGGGCAAAAGCCTGCACCTGTGTGGGATTCTTCAAACACCAGGCAGCTGGGTGAAGTGGAGACAAACCACTTGCACCTGTGTGCGAATCTACAAACACCAGGCACCTGGGCGCAGTCAGACCAATCACTTGCACCTGTGTGCAAATCTACAACACCATTCACCTGGGCGAAATCAAGACCAACCAATTGCACCTGTGTACGAACCTACAAACACCAGGCTCCGGGTCGAAAATAAGACAAACACTTGCACCTGTGTGCAATTATACAAACACCATGCACCTGGGCGCAATCAGGACAAACCACTTGCACCTGTGTGAGCATCTACAAACACCATGAACCTTGGCGAAATCAATACAAACCACTAGCACCTGTGTGCGAATCAACAAATACCACCCACCTAATCACAATCAAGACAAACCAACTGCACCTGTGTGTGACACTACAAACAGAATGCACCTGGGCGCAATCATGACCAACCACTTGCACCTGTGTGCGAATATACAAACACCACACACCTGGATGCAATCACGACAAATAACTTGCACCTGTGTGAGACTCCACAAATACCTGGCCCCTGAGCACAATGAAGACAAACAACTTACACCTGTGTGCGATTATTCTACATACCCCAGGCACCTGGGCGCAATCATGACCAACCACTTGCACCTGTGTGCGAATCGACAAACACCATGATCCTTGGTGCAATCAAGACAAACACTTGCACCTGTGTGCGAATCTACAAATACAACCCACCTATTCACAATCAAGACAAACCAACTGCACCTGTGTGTGACACTACAAACAGAGTGCACCTGGGCACAATCATGACCAAACGCTTGCACCTGTGTGAGAATCTACAAACACCAGCCACCTTGAGGCAATGAAGACAAACCACTTGCACCTGTGTGCGAATCTACTCATACCACCCCACCTGTTCACAATCAAGACAAACCAATAGCACCTGTGTGTGACACTACAAACAGAACTCACCTGGGCGCGCAATCAAGACAAACAGCTTCCACCTGTGTGAGAATCTATAAACACCAGGCACCTGGAAGAAATCAAGAAAAACCCCCTTGCACCTGTGTGTGAATCTACAAACACGAGCCTCTTTGGGGCAAAGAAGACAAACCACTTGCACCAGTGTGCTTACCCACCTACTCCAATCTGAAGGCCGCAATCAAGACCAACAAATTGCACCTGTGTGTGAATCTACAAACACAACTCATCTGGGCGTAATCATGACCATCCACTTGCACCTGTGTGCCAATCTACAGACACCATGAACCTGGGCGAAATCAAGACCAACCATTTGCACCTGTGTGCGAATCTACAGACACCACACACCTGGATGAAATCAAGATCAACAATTACCATTTGCACCTGTGTGCGATTCTAAAACACCACGCTCCTGGGCGCAATCAAGTCCAACCACTTGCACCTGTGTGCGAATATACAAACACCACACACCTGGATGCAATCAAGACAAATAACTTGCACCTGTGTGAGACTCCACAAATACCAGGCCCCTGAGCACAATGAAGACAAACAACTTACACCTGTGTGCGATTATTCTACATACCCCAGGCACCTGGGCGCAATCATGACCAACCACTTGCACCTGTGTGCGAATCTACCAACACCAGGCACCTGGGCGCAGTCAGACCAATCACTTGCACCTGTGTGCAAATCTACAACACCATTCACCTGGGCGAAATCAATGCCAACCAATTGCACCTGTGTACGAACATACAAACACCAGGCTCCGGGTCGAAAATAAGACAAACACTTGCACCTGTGTGCAATTATACAAACACCATGCACCTGGGCGCAATCAGGACAAACCACAAGCACCTGTGTGAGCATCTACAAACACCATGAACCTTGGCGAAATCAATACAAACCACTAGCACCTGTGTGCGAATCAACAAATACCACCCACCTAATCACAATCAAGACAAACCAACTGCACCTGTGTGTGACACTACAAACAGAACTCACCTGGGCGCGCAATCAAGACAAACAGCTTCCACCTGTGTGAGAATCTACAAACAGCAGGCACCTGGAAGAAATCAAGAAAAACCCCCTGGCACCTGTGTGTGAATCTACAAACACCAGCCTCTTTGGGGCAAAGAAGACAAACCACTTGCACCTGTGTGCTTACCCACCTACTCCAATCTGCAGGCCGCAATCAAGACCATCAAATTGCCCCTGTGTGTGAATCTACAAACACAACTCATCTGGGCGCAATCATGACCATCCACTTGCACCTGTGTGCCAATCTACAGACACCATGAACCTGGGCGAAATCAAGACCAACCATTTGCACCTGTGTGCGAATCTACAGACAACACACACCTGGGTGGAATCAAGTCAAACTACTTGCACATGAGTGCAAATCTACAAACACCACACACTTGGGAGCAATGAAGACAAACCACATGCACCTATGTGCGAATATACAAACACCAAGCACCCGGAAGCAATCAAGACAAACATCCTACACATGTGTGAGAATCTACAAACACCACACAGCTGGGCGGAATCAAGGCAAACCACTTTCACCCGGGCACAAATCTACAAATACAGCCCACCAGGGCGCAATCAAGACAAACCAATTGCACCGATGTGTGACACTAAAAACAGAACGCACCTGGGCGCAATCAGGACAAACCACTTGCACCTTTGTGCAAGTGTACCAAAACCACGCACCTGGGCGCAATCAAGACAAACATGTTAGTTACACCTGTGTGTTATTCAATACAGACCAGGCAACTGGATGCAACCAAGAAAAACCACTTGCACCAGGTGTGTGAATCTACAAACACCACTCATCTGGGAGCAATCATGACCAACCATTTGCACCTGTGTGGGAATCTACCAACACCAAGCACCTGGGCGAAATCAAGATCAACCATTTGCACCTGTGTGCGATTCTAAAACACCACGCTCCTGGGCGCAATCAAGTCCAACCACTTGCACCTGTGTGCGAATATACAAACACCACACACCTGGATGCAATCACGACAAATAACTTGCACCTGTGTGAGACTCCACAAATACTAGGCACCTGAGCACAATGAAGACAAACAACTTACACCTGTGTGCGATTATTCTACATACCCCAGGCACCTGGGCGCAATCATGACCAACCACTTGCACCTGTGTGCGAATCGACAAACACCATGATCCTTGGTGCAATCAAGACAAACACTTGCACCTGTGTGCGAATCTACAAATACAACCCACCTGTTCACAATCAAGACAAACCAATTGCACCTCTGTGTGACACTACAAACAGAACTCACCTGGGCGCAATCAGGGCAAAAGCCTGCACCTGTGTGGGATTCTTCAAACACCAGGCAGCTGGGTGAAGTGGAGACAAACCACTTGCACCTGTGTGCGAATCTACAAACACCAGGCACCTGGGCGCAGTCAGACCAATCACTTGCACCTGTGTGCAAATCTACAACACCATTCACCTGGGTGAAATCAAGACCAACCAATTGCACCTGTGTACGAACCTACAAACACCAGGATCCGGGTCGAAAATAAGACAAACACTTGCACCTGTGTGCAATTATACAAACACCATGCACCTGGGCGCAATCAGGACAAACCACTTGCACCTGTGTGAGCATCTACAAACACCATGAACCTTGGCGAAATCAATACAAACCACTAGCACCTGTGTGCGAATCAACAAATACCACCCACCTAATCACAATCAAGACAAACCAACTGCACCTGTGTGTGACACTACAAACAGAATGCACCTGGGCGCAATCATGACCAACCACTTGCACCTGTGTGCGAATATACAAACACCACACACCTGGATGCAATCACGACAAATAACTTGCACCTGTGTGAGACTCCACAAATACCTGGCCCCTGAGCACAATGAAGACAAACAACTTACACCTGTGTGCGATTATTCTACATACCCCAGGCACCTGGGCGCAATCATGACCAACAACTTGCACCTGTGTGCGAATCGACAAACACCATGATCCTTGGTGCAATCAAGACAAACACTTGCACCTGTGTGCGAATCTACAAATACAACCCACCTGTTCACAATCAAGACAAACCAACTGCACCTGTGTGTGACACTACAAACAGAGTGCACCTGGGCACAATCATGACCAAACGCTTGCACCTGTGTGAGAATCTACAAACACCAGCCACCTTGAGGCAATGAAGACAAACCCCTTGCACCTGTGTGCGAATCTACTCATACCACCCCACCTGTTCACAATCAAGACAAACCAATAGCACCTGTGTGTGACACTACAAACAGAACTTACCTGGGCGCGCAATCAAGACAAACAGCTTCCACCTGTGTGAGAATCTATAAACACCAGGCACCTGGAAGAAATCAAGAAAAACCCCCTTGCACCTGTGTGTGAATCTACAAACACCAGCCTCTTTGGGGCAAAGAAGACAAACCACTTGCACCAGTGTGCTTACCCACCTACTCCAATCTGAAGGCCGCAATCAAGACCAACAAATTGCACCTGTGTGTGAATCTACAAACACAACTCATCTGGGCGTAATCATGACCATCCACTTGCACCTGTGTGCCAATCTACAGACACCATGAACCTGGGCGAAATCAAGACCAACCATTTGCACCTGTGTGCGAATCTACAGACACCACACACCTGGGCGGAACTAAGACAAACTACTTGCACATGAGTGCAAATCTACAAACACCACACACTTGGGAGCAATGAAGACAAACCACATGCACCTATGTGCGAATATACAAACACCAAGCACCCGGAAGCAATCAAGACAAACATCCTACACATGTGTGAGAATCTACAAACACCACACAGCTGGGCGGAATCAAGGCAAACCACTTTCACCCGAGCATAAATCTACAAATACAGCCCACCAGGGCGCAATCAAGACAAACCAATTGCACCGATGTGTGACACTAAAAACAGAACGCACCTGGGCGCAATCAGGACAAACCACTTGCACCTTTGTGCAAGTGTACCAAAACCACGCACCTGGGCGCAATCAAGACAAACATGTTAGTTACACCTGTATGTTATTCAATACAGACCAGGCAACTGGATGCAACCAAGAAAAACCACTTGCACCAGGTGTGTGAATCTACAAACACCACTCATCTGGGAGCAATCATGACCAACCATTTGCACCTGTGTGGGAATCTACCAACATCAAGCACCTGGGCGAAATCAAGATCAACCATTTGCACCTGTGTGCGATTCTAAAACACCACGCTCCTGGGCGAAATCAAGTCCAACCACTTGCATCTGTGTGCGAATATACAAACACCACACACCTGGATGAAATCAAGATCAACGATTACCATTTGGACCTGTGTGCGATTCTAAAACACCACGCTCCTGGGCGCAATCAAGTCCAACCACTTGCACCTGTGTGCGAATATACAAACACCACACACCTGGATGAAATCAAGATCAACCATTTCCATTTGCACCTGTGTGCGATTCTAAAACACCACGCTCCTGGGCGCAATCAAGTCCAACCACTTGCACCTGTGTGCGAATATACAAACACCACACACCTGGATGAAATCAAGATCAACCATTACCATTTGCACCTGTGTGCGATTCTAAAACACCACGCTCCTGGGCGCAATCAAGTCCAACCACTTGCACCTGTGTGCGAATATACAAACACCACACACCTGGATGCAATCACGACAAATAACTTGCACCTGTGTGAGACTCCACAAATACCAGGCCCCTGAGCACAATGAAGACAAACAACTTACACCTGTGTGCGATTATTCTACATACCCCAGGCACCTGGGCGCAATCATGACCAACCACTTGCACCTGTGTGCGAATCGACAAACACCATGATCCTTGGTGCAATCAAGACAAACACTTGCACCTGTGTGCGAATCTACAAATACAACCCACCTGTTCACAATCAAGACAAACCAATTGCACCTCTGTGTGACACTACAAACAGAACTCACTTGGGCGCAATCAGGGCAAAAGCCTGCACCTGTGTGGGATTCTTCAAACACCAGGCAGCTGGGTGAAGTGGAGACAAACCACTTGCACCTGTGTGCGAATCTACAAACACCAGGCACCTGGGCGCAGTCAGACCAATCACTTGCACCTGTGTGCAAATCTACAACACCATTCACCTGGGCGAAATCAAGACCAACCAATTGCACCTGTGTACGAACCTACAAACACCAGCCTCCGGGTCGAAAATAAGACAAACACTTGCACCTGTGTGCAATTATACAAACACCATGCACCTGGGCGCAATCAGGACAAACCACTTGCACCTGTGTGAGCATCTACAAACACCATGAACCTTGGCGAAATCAATACAAACCACTAGCACCTGTGTGCGAATCAACAAATACCACCCACCTAATCACAATCAAGACAAACCAACTGCACCTGTGTGTGACACTACAAACAGAATGCACCTGGGCGCAATCATGACCAACCACTTGCACCTGTGTGCGAATATACAAACACCACACACCTGGATGCAATCACGACAAATAACTTGCACCTGTGTGAGACTCCACAAATACCTGGCCCCTGAGCACAATGAAGACAAACAACTTACACCTGTGTGCGATTATTCTACATACCCCAGGCACCTGGGCGCAATCATGACCAACCACTTGCACCTGTGTGCGAATCGACAAACACCATGATCCTTGGTGCAAACAAGACAAACACTTGCACCTGTGTGCGAATCTACAAATACAACCCACCTGTTCACAATCAAGACAAACCAACTGCACCTGTGTGTGACACTACAAACAGAGTGCACCTGGGCACAATCATGACCAAACGCTTGCACCTGTGTGAGAATCTACAAACACCAGCCACCTTGAGGCAATGAAGACAAACCACTTGCACCTGTGTGCGAATCTACTCATACCACCCCACCTGTTCACAATCAAGACAAACCAATAGCACCTGTGTGTGACACTACAAACAGAACTCACCTGGGCGCGCAATCAAGACAAACAGCTTCCACCTGTGTGAGAATCTATAAACACCAGGCACCTGGAAGAAATCAAGAAAAACCCCCTTGCACCTGTGTGTGAATCTACAAACACCAGCCTCTTTGGGGCAAAGAAGACAAACCACTTGCACCAGTGTGCTTTCCCACCTACTCCAATCTGAAGGCCGCAATCAAGACCAACAAATTGCACCTGTGTGTGAATCTACAAACACAACTCATCTGGGCGTAATCATGACCATCCACTTGCACCTGTGTGCCAATCTACAGACACCATGAACCTGGGCGAAATCAAGACCAACCATTTGCACCTGTGTGCGAATCTACAGACACCACACACCTGGATGAAATCAAGATCAACAATTACCATTTGCACCTGTGTGCGATTCTAAAACACCACGCTCCTGGGCGCAATCAAGTCCAACCACTTGCACCTGTGTGCGAATATACAAACACCACACACCTGGATGCAATCAAGACAAATAACTTGCACCTGTGTGAGACTCCACAAATACCAGGCCCCTGAGCACAATGAAGACAAACAACTTACACCTGTGTGCGATTATTCTACATACCCCAGGCACCTGGGCGCAATCATGACCAACCACTTGCACCTGTGTGCGAATCTACCAACACCAGGCACCTGGGCGCAGTCAGACCAATCACTTGCACCTGTGTGCAAATCTACAACACCATTCACCTTGGCGAAATCAATGCCAACCAATTGCACCTGTGTACGAACATACAAACACCAGGCTCCGGGTCGAAAATAAGACAAACACTGGCACCTGTGTGCAATTATACAAACACCATGCACCTGGGCGCAATCAGGACAAACCACAAGCACCTGTGTGAGCATCTACAAACACCATGAACCTTGGCGAAATCAATACAAACCACTAGCACCTGTGTGCGAATCAACAAATACCACCCACCTAATCACAATCAAGACAAACCAACTGCACCTGTGTGTGACACTACAAACAGAACTCACCTGGGCGCGCAATCAAGACAAACAGCTTCCACCTGTGTGAGAATCTACAAACAGCAGGCACCTGGAAGAAATCAAGAAAAACCCCCTGGCACCTGTGTGTGAATCTACAAACACCAGCCTCTTTGGGGCAAAGAAGACAAACCACTTGCACCTGTGTGCTTACCCACCTACTCCAATCTGCAGGCCGCAATCAAGACCATCAAATTGCCCCTGTGTGTGAATCTACAAACACAACTCATCTGGGCGCAATCATGACCATTCACTTGCACCTGTGTGCCAATCTACAGACACCATGAACCTGGGCGAAATCAAGACCAACCATTTGCACCTGTGTGCGAATCTACAGACAACACACACCTGGGTGGAATCAAGTCAAACTACTTGCACATGAGTGCAAATCTACAAACACCACACACTTGGGAGCAATGAAGACAAACCACATGCACCTATGTGCGAATATACAAACACCAAGCACCCGGAAGCAATCAAGACAAACATCCTACACATGTGTGAGAATCTACAAACACCACACAGCTGGGCGGAATCAAGGCAAACCACTTTCACCCGAGCACAAATCTACAAATACAGCCCACCAGGGCGCAATCAAGACAAACCAATTGCACCGATGTGTGACACTAAAAACAGAACGCACCTGGGCGCAATCAGGACAAACCACTTGCACCTTTGTGCAAGTGTACCAAAACCACGCACCTGGGCGCAATCAAGACAAACATGTTAGTTACACCTGTGTGTTATTCAATACAGACCAGGCAACTGGATGCAACCAAGAAAAACCACTTGCACCAGGTGTGTGAATCTACAAACACCACTCATCTGGGAGCAATCATGACCAACCATTTGCACCTGTGTGGGAATCTACCAACACCAAGCACCTGGGCGAAATCAAGATCAACCATTTGCACCTGTGTGCGATTCTAAAACACCACGCTCCTGGGCGCAATCAAGTCCAACCACTTGCACCTGTGTGCGAATATACAAACACCACACACCTGGATGCAATCACGACAAATAACTTGCACCTGTGTGAGACTCCACAAATACTAGGCACCTGAGCACAATGAAGACAAACAACTTACACCTGTGTGCGATTATTCTACATACCCCAGGCACCTGGGCGCAATCATGACCAACCACTTGCACCTGTGTGCGAATCGACAAACACCATGATCCTTGGTGCAATCAAGACAAACACTTGCACCTGTGTGCGAATCTACAAATACAACCCACCTGTTCACAATCAAGACAAACCAATTGCACCTCTGTGTGACACTACAAACAGAACTCACCTGGGCGCAATCAGGGCAAAAGCCTGCACCTGTGTGGGATTCTTCAAACACCAGGCAGCTGGGTGAAGTGGAGACAAACCACTTGCACCTGTGTGCGAATCTACAAACACCAGGCACCTGGGCGCAGTCAGACCAATCACTTGCACCTGTGTGCAAATCTACAACACCATTCACCTGGGCGAAATCAAGACCAACCAATTGCACCTGTGTACGAACCTACAAACACCAGGCTCCGGGTCGAAAATAAGACAAACACTTGCACCTGTGTGCAATTATACAAACACCATGCACCTGGGCGCAATCAGGACAAACCACTTGCACCTGTGTGAGCATCTACAAACACCATGAACCTTGGCGAAATCAATACAAACCACTAGCACCTGTGTGCGAATCAACAAATACCACCCACCTAATCACAATCAAGACAAACCAACTGCACCTGTGTGTGACACTACAAACAGAATGCACCTGGGCGCAATCATGACCAACCACTTGCACCTGTGTGCGAATATACAAACACCACACACCTGGATGCAATCACGACAAATAACTTGCACCTGTGTGAGACTCCACAAATACCTGGCCCCTGAGCACAATGAAGACAAACAACTTACACCTGTGTGCGATTATTCTACATACCCCAGGCACCTGGGCGCAATCATGACCAACCACTTGCACCTGTGTGAGAATCGACAAACACCATGATCCTTGGTGCAATCAAGACAAACACTTGCACCTGTGTGCGAATCTACAAATACAACCCACCTGTTCACAATCAAGACAAACCAATTGCACCTCTGTGTGACACTACATACAGAACTCACCTGGGCGCAATCAGGGCAAAAGCCTGCACCTGTGTGGGATTCTTCAAACACCAGGCAGCTGGGTGAAGTGGAGACAAACCACTTGCACCTGTGTGCGAATCTACAAACACCAGGCACCTGGGCGCAGTCAGACCAATCACTTGCACCTGTGTGCAAATCTACAACACCATTCACCTGGGCGAAATCAAGACCAACCAATTGCACCTGTGTACGAACCTACAAACACCAGGATCCGGGTCGAAAATAAGACAAACACTTGCACCTGTGTGCAATTATACAAACACCATGCACCTGGGCGCAATCAGGACAAACCACTTGCACCTGTGTGAGCATCTACAAACACCATGAACCTTGGCGAAATCAATACAAACCACTAGCACCTGTGTGCGAATCAACAAATACCACCCACCTAATCACAATCAAGACAAACCAACTGCACCTGTGTGTGACACTACAAACAGAATGCACCTGGGCGCAATCATGACCAACCACTTGCACCTGTGTGCGAATATACAAACACCACACACCTGGATGCAATCACGACAAATAACTTGCACCTGTGTGAGACTCCACAAATACCTGGCCCCTGAGCACAATGAAGACAAACAACTTACACCTGTGTGCGATTATTCTACATACCCCAGGCACCTGGGCGCAATCATGACCAACCACTTGCACCTGTGTGCGAATCGACAAACACCATGATCCTTGGTGCAATCAAGACAAACACTTGCACCTGTTTGTGAATCTACAAATACAACCCACCTGTTCACAATCAAGACAAACCAACTGCACCTGTGTGTGACACTACAAACAGAGTGCACCTGGGCACAATCATGACCAAACGCTTGCACCTGTGTGAGAATCTACAAACACCAGCCACCTTGAGGCAATGAAGACAAACCCCTTGCACCTGTGTGCGAATCTACTCATACCACCCCACCTGTTCACAATCAAGACAAACCAATAGCACCTGTGTGTGACACTACAAACAGAACTTACCTGGGCGCGCAATCAAGACAAACAGCTTCCACCTGTGTGAGAATCTATAAACACCAGGCACCTGGAAGAAATCAAGAAAAACCCCCTTGCACCTGTGTGTGAATCTACAAACACCAGCCTCTTTGGGGCAAAGAAGACAAACCACTTGCACCAGTGTGCTTACCCACCTACTCCAATCTGAAGGCCGCAATCAAGACCAACAAATTGCACCTGTGTGTGAATCTACAAACACAACTCATCTGGGCGTAATCATGACCATCCACTTGCACCTGTGTGCCAATCTACAGACACCATGAACCTGGGCGAAATCAAGACCAACCATTTGCACCTGTGTGCGAATCTACAGACACCACACACCTGGGCGGAATTAAGACAAACTACTTGCACATGAGTGCAAATCTACAAACACCACACACTTGGGAGCAATGAAGACAAACCACATGCACCTATGTGCGAATATACAAACACCAAGCACCCGGAAGCAATCAAGACAAACATCCTACACATGTGTGAGAATCTACAAACACCACACAGCTGGGCGGAATCAAGGCAAACCACTTTCACCCGAGCGCAAATCTACAAATACAGCCCACCAGGGCGCAATCAAGACAAACCAATTGCAGCGATGTGTGACACTAAAAACGGAACGCACCTGGGCGCAATCAAGACAAACCACTTGCACCTTTGTGCAAGTGTACCAAAACCACGCACCTGGGCGCAATCAAGACAAACATGTTAGTTACACCTGTGTGTTATTCAATAAAGACCATGCAACTGGACGCAACCAAGAAAAACCACTTGCACCAGGTGTGTGAATCTACAAACACCACTCATCTGGGAGCAATCATGACCAACCATTTGCACCTGTGTGGGAATCTACCAACACCAAGCACCTGGGCGAAATCAAGATCAACCATTTGCACCTGTGTGCGATTCTAAAACACCACGCTCCTGGGCGCAATCAAGTCCAACCACTTGCACCTGTGTGCGAATATACAAACACCACACACCTGGATGAAATCAAGATCAACCATTTCCATTTGCACCTGTGTGCGATTCTAAAACACCACGCTCCTGGGCGCAATCAAGTCCAACCACTTGCACCTGTGTGCGAATATACAAACACCACACACCTGGATGAAATCAAGATCAACCATTACCATTTGCACCTGTGTGCGATTCTAAAACACCACGCTCCTGGGCGCAATCAAGTCCAACCACTTGCACCTGTGTGCGAATATACAAACACCACACACCTGGATGCAATCACGACAAATAACTTGCACCTGTGTGAGACTCCACAAATACCAGGCCCCTGAGCACAATGAAGACAAACAACTTACACCTGTGTGCGATTATTCTACATACCCCAGGCACCTGGGCGCAATCATGACCAACCACTTGCACCTGTGTGCGAATCGACAAACACCATGATCCTTGGTGCAATCAAGACAAACACTTGCACCTGTGTGCGAATCTACAAATACAACCCACCTGTTCACAATCAAGACAAACCAATTGCACCTCTGTGTGACACTACACACAGAGTGCACCTGGGCACAATCATGACCAAACGCTTGCACCTGTGTGAGAATCTACAAACACCAGCCACCTTGAGGCAATGAAGACAAACCACTTGCACCTGTGTGCGAATCTACTCATACCACCCCACCTGTTCACAATCAAGACAAACCAATAGCACCTGTGTGTGACACTACAAACAGAACTCACCTGGGCGCGCAATCAAGACAAACAGCTTCCACCTGTGTGAGAATCTATAAACACCAGGCACCTGGAAGAAATCAAGAAAAACCCCCTTGCACCTGTGTGTGAATCTACAAACACGAGCCTCTTTGGGGCAAAGAAGACAAACCACTTGCACCAGTGTGCTTACCCACCTACTCCAATCTGAAGGCCGCAATCAAGACCAACAAATTGCACCTGTGTGTGAATCTACAAACACAACTCATCTGGGCGTAATCATGACCATCCACTTGCACCTGTGTGCCAATCTACAGACACCATGAACCTGGGCGAAATCAAGACCAACCATTTGCACCTGTGTGCGAATCTACAGACACCACACACCTGGATGAAATCAAGATCAACAATTACCATTTGCACCTGTGTGCGATTCTAAAACACCACGCTCCTGGGCGCAATCAAGTCCAACCACTTGCACCTGTGTGCGAATATACAAACACCACACACCTGGATGCAATCAAGACAAATAACTTGCACCAGTGTGAGACTCCACAAATACCAGGCCCCTGAGCACAATGAAGACAAACAACTTACACCTGTGTGCGATTATTCTACATACCCCAGGCACCTGGGCGCAATCATGACCAACCACTTGCACCTGTGTGCGAATCTACCAACACCAGGCACCAGGGCGCAGTCAGACCAATCACTTGCACCTGTGTGCAAATCTACAACACCATTCACCTGGGCGAAATCAATGCCAACCAATTGCACCTGTGTACGAACATACAAACACCAGGCTCCGGGTCGAAAATAAGACAAACACTTGCACCTGTGTGCAATTATACAAACACCATGCACCTGGGCGCAATCAGGACAAACCACAAGCACCTGTGTGAGCATATACAAACACCATGAACCTTGGCGAAATCAATACAAACCACTAGCACCTGTGTGCGAATCAACAAATACCACCCACCTAATCACAATCAAGACAAACCAACTGCACCTGTGTGTGACACTACAAACAGAATGCACCTGGGCGCAATCATGACCAACCACTTGCACCTGTGTGCGAATATACAAACACCACACACCTGGATGCAATCACGACAAATAACTTGCACCTGTGTGAGACTCCACAAATACCTGGCCCCTGAGCACAATGAAGACAAACAACTTACACCTGTGTGCGATTATTCTACATACCCCAGGCACCTGGGCGCAATCATGACCAACCACTTGCACCTGTGTGCGAATCGACAAACACCATGATCCTTGGTGCAATCAAGACAAACACTTGCACCTGTGTGCGAATCTACAAATACAACCCACCTGTTCACAATCAAGACAAACCAACTGCACCTGTGTGTGACACTACAAACAGAGTGCACCTGGGCACAATCATGACCAAACGCTTGCACCTGTGTGAGAATCTACAAACACCAGCCACCTTGAGGCAATGAAGACAAACCCCTTGCACCTGTGTGCGAATCTACTCATACCACCCCACCTGTTCACAATCAAGACAAACCAATAGCACCTGTGTGTGACACTACAAACAGAACTTACCTGGGCGCGCAATCAAGACAAACAGCTTCCACCTGTGTGAGAATCTATAAACACCAGGCACCTGGAAGAAATCAAGAAAAACCCCCTTGCACCTGTGTGTGAATCTACAAACACCAGCCTCTTTGGGGCAAAGAAGACAAACCACTTGCACCAGTGTGCTTACCCACCTACTCCAATCTGAAGGCCGCAATCAAGACCAACAAATTGCACCTGTGTGTGAATCTACAAACACAACTCATCTGGGCGTAATCATGACCATCCACTTGCACCTGTGTGCCAATCTACAGACACCATGAACCTGGGCGAAATCAAGACCAACCATTTGCACCTGTGTGCGAATCTACAGACACCACACACCTGGGCGGAATTAAGACAAACTACTTGCACATGAGTGCAAATCTACAAACACCACACACTTGGGAGCAATGAAGACAAACCACATGCACCTATGTGCGAATATACAAACACCAAGCACCCGGAAGCAATCAAGACAAACATCCTACACATGTGTGAGAATCTACAAACACCACACAGCTGGGCGGAATCAAGGCAAACCACTTTCACCCGAGCATAAATCTACAAATACAGCCCACCAGGGCGCAATCAAGACAAACCAATTGCACCGATGTGTGACACTAAAAACAGAACGCACCTGGGCGCAATCAGGACAAACCACTTGCACCTTTGTGCAAGTGTACCAAAACCACGCACCTGGGCGCAATCAAGACAAACATGTTAGTTACACCTGTATGTTATTCAATACAGACCAGGCAACTGGATGCAACCAAGAAAAACCACTTGCACCAGGTGTGTGAATCTACAAACACCACTCATCTGGGAGCAATCATGACCAACCATTTGCACCTGTGTGGGAATCTACCAACACCAAGCACCTGGGCGAAATCAAGATCAACCATTTGCACCTGTGTGCGATTCTAAAACACCACGCTCCTGGGCGCAATCAAGTCCAACCACTTGCACCTGTGTGCGAATATACAAACACCACACACCTGGATGAAATCAAGATCAACGATTACCATTTGGACCTGTGTGCGATTCTAAAACACCACGCTCCTGGGCGCAATCAAGTCCAACCACTTGCACCTGTGTGCGAATATACAAACACCACACACCTGGATGAAATCAAGATCAACCATTTCCATTTGCACCTGTGTGCGATTCTAAAACACCACGCTCCTGGGCGCAATCAAGTCCAACCACTTGCACCTGTGTGCGAATATACAAACACCACACACCTGGATGCAATCACGACAAATAACTTGCACCTGTGTGAGACTCCACAAATACCAGGCCCCTGAGCACAATGAAGACAAACAACTTACACCTGTGTGCGATTATTCTACATACCCCAGGCACCTGGGCGCAATCATGACCAACCACTTGCACCTGTGTGCGAATCGACAAACACCATGATCCTTGGTGCAATCAAGACAAACACTTGCACCTGTGTGCGAATCTACAAATACAACCCACCTGTTCACAATCAAGACAAACCAATTGCACCTCTGTGTGACACTACAAACAGAACTCACTTGGGCGCAATCAGGGCAAAAGCCTGCACCTGTGTGGGATTCTTCAAACACCAGGCAGCTGGGTGAAGTGGAGACAAACCACTTGCACCTGTGTGCGAATCTACAAACACCAGGCACCTGGGCGCAGTCAGACCAATCACTTGCACCTGTGTGCAAATCTACAACACCATTCACCTGGGCGAAATCAAGACCAACCAATTGCACCTGTGTACGAACCTACAAACACCAGGCTCCGGGTCGAAAATAAGACAAACACTTGCACCTGTGTGCAATTATACAAACACCATTCACCTGGGCGCAATCAGGACAAACCACTTGCACCTGTGTGAGCATCTACAAACACCATGAACCTTGGCGAAATCAATACAAACCACTAGCACCTGTGTGCGAATCAACAAATACCACCCACCTAATCACAATCAAGACAAACCAACTGCACCTGTGTGTGACACTACAAACAGAATGCACCTGGGCGCAATCATGACCAACCACTTGCACCTGTGTGCGAATATACAAACACCACACACCTGGATGCAATCACGACAAATAACTTGCACCTGTGTGAGACTCCACAAATACCTGGCCCCTGAGCACAATGAAGACAAACAACTTACACCTGTGTGCGATTATTCTACATACCCCAGGCACCTGGGCGCAATCATGACCAACCACTTGCACCTGTGTGCGAATCGACAAACACCATGATCCTTGGTGCAATCAAGACAAACACTTGCACCTGTGTGCGAATCTACAAATACAACCCACCTGTTCACAATCAAGACAAACCAACTGCACCTGTGTGTGACACTACAAACAGAGTGCACCTGGGCACAATCATGACCAAACGCTTGCACCTGTGTGAGAATCTACAAACACCAGCCACCTTGAGGCAATGAAGACAAACCACTTGCACCTGTGTGCGAATCTACTCATACCACCCCACCTGTTCACAATCAAGACAAACCAATAGCACCTGTGTGTGACACTACAAACAGAACTCACCTGGGCGCGCAATCAAGACAAACAGCTTCCACCTGTGTGAGAATCTATAAACACCAGGCACCTGGAAGAAATCAAGAAAAACCCCCTTGCACCTGTGTGTGAATCTACAAACACGAGCCTCTTTGGGGCAAAGAAGACAAACCACTTGCACCAGTGTGCTTACCCACCTACTCCAATCTGAAGGCCGCAATCAAGACCAACAAATTGCACCTGTGTGTGAATCTACAAACACAACTCATCTGGGCGTAATCATGACCATCCACTTGCACCTGTGTGCCAATCTACAGACACCATGAACCTGGGCGAAATCAAGACCAACCATTTGCACCTGTGTGCGAATCTACAGACACCACACACCTGGATGAAATCAAGATCAACAATTACCATTTGCACCTGTGTGCGATTCTAAAACACCACGCTCCTGGGCGCAATCAAGTCCAACCACTTGCACCTGTGTGCGAATATACAAACACCACACACCTGGATGCAATCAAGACAAATAACTTGCACCTGTGTGAGACTCCACAAATACCAGGCCCCTGAGCACAATGAAGACAAACAACTTACACCTGTGTGCGATTATTCTACATACCCCAGGCACCTGGGCGCAATCATGACCAACCACTTGCACCTGTGTGCGAATCTACCAACACCAGGCACCTGGGCGCAGTCAGACCAATCACTTGCACCTGTGTGCAAATCTACAAGACCATTCACCTGGGCGAAATCAATGCCAACCAATTGCACCTGTGTACGAACATACAAACACCAGGCTCCGGGTCGAAAATAAGACAAACACTTGCACCTGTGTGCAATTATACAAACACCATGCACCTGGGCGCAATCAGGACAAACCACAAGCACCTGTGTGAGCATCTACAAACACCATGAACCTTGGCGAAATCAATACAAACCACTAGCACCTGTGTGCGAATCAACAAATACCACCCACCTAATCACAATCAAGACAAACCAACTGCACCTGTGTGTGACACTACAAACAGAACTCACCTGGGCGCGCAATCAAGACAAACAGCTTCCACCTGTGTGAGAATCTACAAACAGCAGGCACCTGGAAGAAATCAAGAAAAACCCCCTGGCACCTGTGTGTGAATCTACAAACACCAGCCTCTTTGGGGCAAAGAAGACAAACCACTTGCACCTGTGTGCTTACCCACCTACTCCAATCTGCAGGCCGCAATCAAGACCATCAAATTGCCCCTGTGTGTGAATCTACAAACACAACTCATCTGGGCGCAATCATGACCATCCACTTGCACCTGTGTGCCAATCTACAGACACCATGAACCTGGGCGAAATCAAGACCAACCATTTGCACCTGTGTGCGAATCTACAGACAACACACACCTGGGTGGAATCAAGTCAAACTACTTGCACATGAGTGCAAATCTACAAACACCACACACTTGGGAGCAATGAAGACAAACCACATGCACCTATGTGCGAATATACAAACACCAAGCACCCGGAAGCAATCAAGACAAACATCCTACACATGTGTGAGAATCTACAAACACCACACAGCTGGGCGGAATCAAGGCAAACCACTTTCACCCGAGCACAAATCTACAAATACAGCCCACCAGGGTGCAATCAAGACAAACCAATTGCACCGATGTGTGACACTAAAAACAGAACGCACCTGGGCGCAATCAGGACAAACCACTTGCACCTTTGTGCAAGTGTACCAAAACCACGCACCTGGGCGCAATCAAGACAAACATGTTAGTTACACCTGTGTGTTATTCAATACAGACCAGGCAACTGGATGCAACCAAGAAAAACCACTTGCACCAGGTGTGTGAATCTACAAACACCACTCATCTGGGAGCAATCATGACCAACCATTTGCACCTGTGTGGGAATCTACCAACACCAAGCACCTGGGCGAAATCAAGATCAACCATTTGCACCTGTGTGCGATTCTAAAACACCACGCTCCTGGGCGCAATCAAGTCCAACCACTTGCACCTGTGTGCGAATATACAAACACCACACACCTGGATGCAATCACGACAAATAACTTGCACCTGTGTGAGACTCCACAAATACTAGGCACCTGAGCACAATGAAGACAAACAACTTACACCTGTGTGCGATTATTCTACATACCCCAGGCACCTGGGCGCAATCATGACCAACCACTTGCACCTGTGTGAGAGTCGACAAACACCATGATCCTTGGTGCAATCAAGACAAACACTTGCACCTGTGTGCGAATCTACAAATACAACCCACCTGTTCACAATCAAGACAAACCAATTGCACCTCTGTGTGACACTACAAACAGAACTCACCTGGGCGCAATCAGGGCAAAAGCCTGCACCTGTGTGGGATTCTTCAAACACCAGGCAGCTGGGTGAAGTGGAGACAAACCACTTGCACCTGTGTGCGAGTCTACAAACACCAGGTACCTTGGCGCAGTCAGACCAATCACTTGCACCTGTGTGCAAATCTACAACACCATTCACCTGGGCGAAATCAAGACCAACCAATTGCACCTGTGTACGAACCTACAAACACCAGGCTCCGGGTCGAAAATAAGACAAACACTTGCACCTGTGTGCAATTATACAAACACCATGCACCTGGGCGCAATCAGGACAAACCACTTGCACCTGTGTGAGCATCTACAAACACCATGAACCTTGGCGAAATCAATACAAACCACTAGCACCTGTGTGCGAATCAACAAATACCACCCACCTAATCACAATCAAGACAAACCAACTGCACCTGTGTGTGACACTACAAACAGAATGCACCTGGGCGCAATCATGACCAACCACTTGCACCTGTGTGCGAATATACAAACACCACACACCTGGATGCAATCACGACAAATAACTTGCACCTGTGTGAGACTCCACAAATACCTGGCCCCTGAGCACAATGAAGACAAACAACTTACACCTGTGTGCGATTATTCTACATACCCCAGGCACCTGGGCGCAATCATGACCAACCACTTGCACCTGTGTGCGAATCGACAAACACCATGATCCTTGGTGCAATCAAGACAAACACTTGCACCTGTGTGCGAATCTACAAATACAACCCACCTGTTCACAATCAAGACAAACCAACTGCACCTGTGTGTGACACTACAAACAGAGTGCACCTGGGCACAATCATGACCAAACGCTTGCACCTGTGTGAGAATCTACAAACACCAGCCACCTTGAGGCAATGAAGACAAACCACTTGCACCTGTGTGCGAATCTACTCATACCACCCCACCTGTTCACAATCAAGACAAACCAATAGCACCTGTGTGTGACACTACAAACAGAACTTACCTGGGCGCGCAATCAAGACAAACAGCTTCCACCTGTGTGAGAATCTATAAACACCAGGCACCTGTAAGAAATCAAGAAAAACCCCCTTGCACCTGTGTGTGAATCTACAAACACCAGCCTCTTTGGGGCAAAGAAGACAAACCACTTGCACCAGTGTGCTTACCCACCTACTCCAATCTGAAGGCCGCAATCAAGACCAACAAATTGCACCTGCGTGTGAATCTACAAACACAACTCATCTGGGCGTAATCATGACCATCCACTTGCACCTGTGTGCCAATCTACAGACACCATGAACCTGGGCGAAATCAAGACCAACCATTTGCACCTGTGTGCGAATCTACAGACACCACACACCTGGGCGGAATTAAGACAAACTACTTGCACATGAGTGCAAATCTACAAACACCACACACTTGGGAGCAATGAAGACAAACCACATGCACCTATGTGCGAATATACAAACACCAAGCACCCGGAAGCAATCAAGACAAACATCCTACACATGTGTGAGAATCTACAAACACCACACAGCTGGGCGGAATCAAGGCAAACCACTTTCACCCGAGCGCAAATCTACAAATACAGCCCACCAGGGCGCAATCAAGACAAACCAATTGCAGCGATGTGTGACACTAAAAACGGAACGCACCTGGGCGCAATCAAGACAAACCACTTGCACCTTTGTGCAAGTGTACCAAAACCACGCACCTGGGCGCAATCAAGACAAACATGTTAGTTACACCTGTGTGTTATTCAATAAAGACCATGCAACTGGACGCAACCAAGAAAAACCACTTGCACCAGGTGTGTGAATCTACAAACACCACTCATCTGGGAGCAATCATGACCAACCATTTGCACCTGTGTGGGAATCTACCAACACCAAGCACCTGGGCGAAATCAAGATCAACCATTTGCACCTGTGTGCGATTCTAAAACACCACGCTCCTGGGCGCAATCAAGTCCAACCACTTGCACCTGTGTGCGAATATACAAACACCACACACCTGGATGAAATCAAGATCAACCATTTCCATTTGCACCTGTGTGCGATTCTAAAACACCACGCTCCTGGGCGCAATCAAGTCCAACCACTTGCACCTGTGTGCGAATATACAAACACCACACACCTGGATGAAATCAAGATCAACCATTACCATTTGCACCTGTGTGCGATTCTAAAACACCACGCTCCTGGGCGCAATCAAGTCCAACCACTTGCACCTGTGTGCGAATATACAAACACCACACACCTGGATGCAATCACGACAAATAACTTGCACCTGTGTGAGACTCCACAAATACCAGGCCCCTGAGCACAATGAAGACAAACAACTTACACCTGTGTGCGATTATTCTACATACCCCAGGCACCTGGGCGCAATCATGACCAACCACTTGCACCTGTGTGCGAATCGACAAACACCATGATCCTTGGTGCAATCAAGACAAACACTTGCACCTGTGTGCGAATCTACAAATACAACCCACCTGTTCACAATCAAGACAAACCAATTGCACCTCTGTGTGACACTACAAACAGAACTCACCTGGGCGCAATCAGGGCAAAAGCCTGCACCAGTGTGGGATTCTTCAAACACCAGGCAGCTGGGTGAAGTGGAGACAAACCACTTGCACCTGAGTGCGAATCTACAAACACCAGGCACCTGGGCGCAGTCAGACCAATCACTTGCACCTCTGAGCAAATCTACAACACCATTCACCTGGGCGAAATCAAGACCAACCAATTGCACCTGTGTACGAACCTACAAACACCAGGCTCCGGGTCGAAAATAAGACAAACACTTGCACCTGTGTGCAATTATACAAACACCATGCACCTGGGCGCAATCAGGACAAACCACTTGCACCTGTGTGAGCATCTACAAACACCATGAACCTTGGCGAAATCAATACAAACCACTAGCACCTGTGTGCGAATCAACAAATACCACCCACCTAATCACAATCAAGACAAACCAACTGCACCTGTGTGTGACACTACAAACAGAATGCACCTGGGCGCAATCATGACCAACCACTTGCACCCGTGTGAGAATCTACAATCACCAGCCACCTTGAGGCAATGAAGACAAACCACTTGCACCTGTGTGCGAATCTACTCATACCACCCCACCTGTTCACAATCAAGACAAACCAATAGCACCTGTGTGTGACACTACAAACAGAACTCACCTGGGCGCGCAATCAAGACAAACAGCTTCCACCTGTGTGCGAATCTACCAACACCAGGCACCTGGGCGCAGTCAGACCAATCACTTGCACCTGTGTGCAAATCTACAACACCATTCACCTGGGCGAAATCAATGCCAACCAATTGCACCTGTGTACGAACATACAAACACCAGGCTCCGGGTCGAAAATAAGACAAACACTTGCACCTGTGTGCAATTATACAAACACCATGCACCTGGGCGCAATCAGGACAAACCACAAGCACCTGTGTGAGCATCTACAAACACCATGAACCTTGGCGAAATCAATACAAACCACTAGCACCTGTGTGCGAATCAACAAATACCACCCACCTAATCACAATCAAGACAACCAACTGCACCTGTGTGTGACACTACAAACAGAACTCACCTGGGCGCGCAATCAAGACAAACAGCTTCCACCTGTGTGAGAATCTACAAACAGCAGGCACCTGGAAGAAATCAAGAAAAACCCCCTGGCACCTGTGTGTGAATCTACAAACACCAGCCTCTTTGGGGCAGAGAAGACAAACCACTTGCACCTGTGTGCTTACCCACCTACTCCAATCTGCAGGCCGCAATCAAGACCATCAAATTGCCCCTGTGTGTGAATCTACAAACACAACTCATCTGGGCGCAATCATGACCATCCACTTGCACCTGTGTGCCAATCTACAGACACCATGAACCTGGGCGAAATCAAGACCAACCATTTGCACCTGTGTGCGAATCTACAGACAACACACACCTGGGTGGAATCAAGTCAAACTACTTGCACATTAGTGCAAATCTACAAACACCACACACTTGGGAGCAATGAAGACAACCCACATGCACCTATGTGCGAATATACAAACACCAAGCACCCGGAAGCAATCAAGACAAACATCCTACACATGTGTGAGAATCTACAAACACCACACAGCTGGGCGGAATCAAGGCAAACCACTTTCACCCGAGCATAAATCTACAAATACAGCCCACCAGGGCGCAATCAAGACAAACCAATTGCACCGATGTGTGACACTAAAAACAGAACGCACCTGGGCGCAATCAGGACAAACCACTTGCACCTTTGTGCAAGTGTACCAAAACCACGCACCTGGGCGCAATCAAGACAAACATGTTAGTTACACCTGTGTGTTATTCAATACAGAGCAGGCAACTGGATGCAACCAAGAAAAACCACTTGCACCAGGTGTGTGAATCTACAAACACCACTCATCTGGGAGCAATCATGACCAACCATTTGCACCTGTGTGGGAATCTACCAACACCAAGCACCTGGGCGAAATCAAGATCAACCATTTGCACCTGTGTGCGATTCTAAAACACCACGCTCCTGGGCGCAATCAAGTCCAACCACTTGCACCTGTGTGTGAATATACAAACACCACACACCTGGATGAAATCAAGATCAACCATTTGCATTTGCACCTGTGTGCGATTCTAAAAACCACGCTCCTGGGCGCAATCAAGTCCAACCACTTGCACCTGTGTGCGAATATACAAACACCACACACCTGGATGAAATCAAGATCAACCATTACCATTTGCACCTGTGTGCGATTCTAAAACACCACGCTCCTGGGCGCAATCAAGTCCAACCACTTGCACCTGTGTGCGAATATACAAACACCACACACCTGCATGCAATCACGACAAATAACTTGCACCTGTGTGAGACTCCACAAATACCAGGCCCCTGAGCACAATGAAGACAAACAACTTACACCTGTGTGCGATTATTCTACATACCCCAGGCACCTGGGCGCAATCATGACCAACCACTTGCACCTGTGTGCGAATCGACAAACACCATGATCCTTGGTGCAATCAAGACAAACACTTGCACCTGTGTGCGAATCTACAAATACAACCCACCTGTTCACAATCAAGACAAACCAATTGCACCTCTGTGTGACACTACAAACAGAACTCACCTGGGCGCAATCAGGGCAAAAGCCTGCACCTGTGTGGGATTCTTCAAACACCAGGCAGCTGGGTGAAGTGGAGACAAACCACTTGCACCTGTGTGCGAATCTACAAACACCAGGCACCTGGGCGCAGTCAGACCAATCACTTGCACCTGTGTGCAAATCTACAACACCATTCACCTGGGCGAAATCAAGACCAACCAATTGCACCTGTGTACGAACCTACAAACACCAGGATCCGGGTCGAAAATAAGACAAACACTTGCACCTGTGTGCAATTATACAAACACCATGCACCTGGGCGCAATCAGGACAAACCACTTGCACCTGTGTGAGCATCTACAAACACCATGAACCTTGGCGAAATCAATACAAACCACTAGCACCTGTGTGCGAATCAACAAATACCACCCACCTAATCACAATCAAGACAAACCAACTGCACCTGTGTGTGACACTACAAACAGAATGCACCTGGGCGCAATCATGACCAACCACTTGCACCTGTGTGCGAATATACAAACACCACACACCTGGATGCAATCACGACAAATAACTTGCACCTGTGTGAGACTCCACAAATACCTGGCCCCTGAGCACAATGAAGACAAACAACTTACACCTGTGTGCGATTATTCTACATACCCCAGGCACCTGGGCGCAATCATGACCAACCACTTGCACCTGTGTGCGAATCGACAAACACCATGATCCTTGGTGCAATCAAGACAAACACTTGCACCTGTGTGCGAATCTACAAATACAACCCACCTGTTCACAATCAAGAGAAACCAACTGCACCTGTGTGTGACACTACAAACAGAGTGCACCTGGGCGCAATCATGACCAAACGCTTGGACCTGTGTGAGAATCTACAAACACCTGCCACCTTGAGGCAATGAAGACAAACCACTTGCACCTGTGTGCGAATCTACTCATCCCACCCCACCTGTTCACAATCAAGACAAACCAATAGCACCTGTGTGTGACACTACAAACAGAACTCACCTGGGCGCGCAATCAAGACAAACAGCTTCCACCTGTGTGAGAATCTACAAACAGCAGGCACCTGGAAGAAATCAAGAAAAACCCCCTGGCACCTGTGTGTGAATCTACAAACACCAGCCTCTTTGGGGCAAAGAAGACAAACCACTTGCACCTGTGTGCTTACCCACCTACTCCAATCTGCAGGCCGCAATCAAGACCATCAAATTGCCCCTGTGTGTGAATCTACAAACACAACTCATCTGGGCGCAATCATGACCATCCACTTGCACCTGTGTGCCAATCTACAGACACCATGAACCTGGGCGAAATCAAGACCAACCATTTGCACCTGTGTGCGAATCTACAGACAACACACACCTGGGTGGAATCATGTCAAACTACTTGCACATGAGTGCAAATCTACAAACACCACACACTTGGGAGCAATGAAGACAAACCACATGCACCTATGTGCGAATATACAAACACCAAGCACCCGGAAGCAATCAAGACAAACATCCTACACATGTGTGAGAATCTACAAACACCACACAGCTGGGCGGAATCAAGGCAAACCACTTTCACCCGAGCGCAAATCTACAAATACAGCCCACAAGGGCGCAATCAAGACAAACCAATTGCACCGATGTGTGACACTAAAAACAGAACGCACCTGGGCGCAATCAGGACAAACCACTTGCACCTTTGTGCAAGTGTACCAAAACCACGCACCTGGGCGCAATCAAGACAAACATGTTAGTTACACCTGTGTGTTATTCAATACAGACCAGGCAACTGGATGCAACCAAGAAAAACCACTTGCACCAGGTGTGTGAATCTACAAACATCACTCATCTGGGAGCAATCATGACCAACCATTTGCACCTGTGTGGGAATCTACCAACACCAAGCACCTGGGCGAAATCAAGATCAACCATTTGCACCTGTGTGCGATTCTAAAACACCACGCTCCTGGGCGCAATCAAGTCCAACCACTTGCACCTGTGTGCGAATATACAAACACCACACACCTGGATGCAATCACGACAAATAACTTGCACCTGTGTGAGACTCCACAAATACTAGGCACCTGAGCACAATGAAGACAAACAACTTACACCTGTGTGCGATTATTCTACATACCCCAGGCACCTGGGCGCAATCATGACCAACCACTTGCACCTGTGTGCGAATCGACAAACACCATGATCCTTGGTGCAATCAAGACAAACACTTGCACCTGTGTGCGAATCTACAAATACAACCCACCTGTTCACAATCAAGACAAACCAATTGCACCTCTGTGTGACACTACAAACAGAACTCACCTGGGCGCAATCAGGGCAAAAGCCTGCACCTGTGTGGGATTCTTCAAACACCAGGCAGCTGGGTGAAGTGGAGACAAACCACTTGCACCTGTGTGCGAATCTACAAACACCAGGCACCTGGGCGCAGTCAGACCAATCACTTGCACCTGTGTGCAAATCTACAACACCATTCACCTGGGCGAAATCAAGACCAACCAATTGCACCTGTGTACGAACCTACAAACACCAGGCTCCGGGTCGAAAATAAGACAAACACTTGCACCTGTGTGCAATTATACAAACACCATGCACCTGGGCGCAATCAGGACAAACCACTTGCACCTGTGTGAGCATCTACAAACACCATGAACCTTGGCGAAATCAATACAAACCACTAGCACCTGTGTGCGAATCAACAAATACCACCCACCTAATCACAATCAAGACAAACCAACTGCACCTGTGTGTGACACTACAAACAGAATGCACCTGGGCGCAATCATGACCAACCACTTGCACCTGTGTGCGAATATACAAACACCACACACCTGGATGCAATCACGACAAATAACTTGCACCTGTGTGAGACTCCACAAATACCTGGCCCCTGAGCACAATGAAGACAAACAACTTACACCTGTGTGCGATTATTCTACATACCCCAGGCACCTGGGCGCAATCATGACCAACCACTTGCACCTGTGTGCGAATCGACAAACACCATGATCCTTGGTGCAATCAAGACAAACACTTGCACCTGTGTGCGAATCTACAAATACAACCCACCTGTTCACAATCAAGACAAACCAACTGCACCTGTGTGTGACACTACAAACAGAGTGCACCTGGGCACAATCATGACCAAACGCTTGCACCTGTGTGAGAATCTACAAACACCAGCCACCTTGAGGCAATGAAGACAAACCCCTTGCACCTGTGTGCGAATCTACTCATACCACCCCACCTGTTCACAATCAAGACAAACCAATAGCACCTGTGTGTGACACTACAAACAGAACTTACCTGGGCGCGCAATCAAGACAAACAGCTTCCACCTGTGTGAGAATCTATAAACACCAGGCACCTGTAAGAAATCAAGAAAAACCCCCTTGCACCTGTGTGTGAATCTACAAACACCAGCCTCTTTGGGGCAAAGAAGACAAACCACTTGCACCAGTGTGCTTACCCACCTACTCCAATCTGAAGGCCGCAATCAAGACCAACAAATTGCACCTGCGTGTGAATCTACAAACACAACTCATCTGGGCGTAATCATGACCATCCACTTGCACCTGTGTGCCAATCTACAGACACCATGAACCTGGGCGAAATCAAGACCAACCATTTGCACCTGTGTGCGAATCTACAGACACCACACACCTGGATGAAATCAAGATCAACAATTACCATTTGCACCTGTGTGCGATTCTAAAACACCACGCTCCTGGGCGCAATCAAGTCCAACCACTTGCACCTGTGTGCGAATATACAAACACCACACACCTGGATGCAATCAAGACAAATAACTTGCACCTGTGTGAGACTCCACAAATACCAGGCCCCTGAGCACAATGAAGACAAACAACTTACACCTGTGTGCGATTATTCTACATACCCCAGGCACCTGGGCGCAATCATGACCAACCACTTGCACCTGTGTGCGAATCTACCAACACCAGGCACCTGGGCGCAGTCAGACCAATCACTTGCACCTGTGTGCAAATCTACAACACCATTCACCTTGGCGAAATCAATGCCAACCAATTGCACCTGTGTACGAACATACAAACACCAGGCTCCGGGTCGAAAATAAGACAAACACTGGCACCTGTGTGCAATTATACAAACACCATGCACCTGGGCGCAATCAGGACAAACCACAAGCACCTGTGTGAGCATCTACAAACACCATGAACCTTGGCGAAATCAATACAAACCACTAGCACCTGTGTGCGAATCAACAAATACCACCCACCTAATCACAATCAAGACAAACCAACTGCACCTGTGTGTGACACTACAAACAGAACTCACCTGGGCGCGCAATCAAGACAAACAGCTTCCACCTGTGTGAGAATCTACAAACAGCAGGCACCTGGAAGAAATCAAGAAAAACCCCCTGGCACCTGTGTGTGAATCTACAAACACCAGCCTCTTTGGGGCAAAGAAGACAAACCACTTGCACCTGTGTGCTTACCCACCTACTCCAATCTGCAGGCCGCAATCAAGACCATCAAATTGCCCCTGTGTGTGAATCTACAAACACAACTCATCTGGGCGCAATCATGACCATTCACTTGCACCTGTGTGCCAATCTACAGACACCATGAACCTGGGCGAAATCAAGACCAACCATTTGCACCTGTGTGCGAATCTACAGACAACACACACCTGGGTGGAATCAAGTCAAACTACTTGCACATGAGTGCAAATCTACAAACACCACACACTTGGGAGCAATGAAGACAAACCACATGCACCTATGTGCGAATATACAAACACCAAGCACCCGGAAGCAATCAAGACAAACATCCTACACATGTGTGAGAATCTACAAACACCACACAGCTGGGCGGAATCAAGGCAAACCACTTTCACCCGAGCACAAATCTACAAATACAGCCCACCAGGGCGCAATCAAGACAAACCAATTGCACCGATGTGTGACACTAAAAACAGAACGCACCTGGGCGCAATCAGGACAAACCACTTGCACCTTTGTGCAAGTGTACCAAAACCACGCACCTGGGCGCAATCAAGACAAACATGTTAGTTACACCTGTGTGTTATTCAATACAGACCAGGCAACTGGATGCAACCAAGAAAAACCACTTGCACCAGGTGTGTGAATCTACAAACACCACTCATCTGGGAGCAATCATGACCAACCATTTGCACCTGTGTGGGAATCTACCAACACCAAGCACCTGGGCGAAATCAAGATCAACCATTTGCACCTGTGTGCGATTCTAAAACACCACGCTCCTGGGCGCAATCAAGTCCAACCACTTGCACCTGTGTGCGAATATACAAACACCACACACCTGGATGCAATCACGACAAATAACTTGCACCTGTGTGAGACTCCACAAATACTAGGCACCTGAGCACAATGAAGACAAACAACTTACACCTGTGTGCGATTATTCTACATACCCCAGGCACCTGGGCGCAATCATGACCAACCACTTGCACCTGTGTGCGAATCGACAAACACCATGATCCTTGGTGCAATCAAGACAAACACTTGCACCTGTGTGCGAATCTACAAATACAACCCACCTGTTCACAATCAAGACAAACCAATTGCACCTCTGTGTGACACTACAAACAGAACTCACCTGGGCGCAATCAGGGCAAAAGCCTGCACCTGTGTGGGATTCTTCAAACACCAGGCAGCTGGGTGAAGTGGAGACAAACCACTTGCACCTGTGTGCGAATCTACAAACACCAGGCACCTGGGCGCAGTCAGACCAATCACTTGCACCTGTGTGCAAATCTACAACACCATTCACCTGGGCGAAATCAAGACCAACCAATTGCACCTGTGTACGAACCTACAAACACCAGGCTCCGGGTCGAAAATAAGACAAACACTTGCACCTGTGTGCAATTATACAAACACCATGCACCTGGGCGCAATCAGGACAAACCACTTGCACCTGTGTGAGCATCTACAAACACCATGAACCTTGGCGAAATCAATACAAACCACTAGCACCTGTGTGCGAATCAACAAATACCACCCACCTAATCACAATCAAGACAAACCAACTGCACCTGTGTGTGACACTACAAACAGAATGCACCTGGGCGCAATCATGACCAACCACTTGCACCTGTGTGCGAATATACAAACACCACACACCTGGATGCAATCACGACAAATAACTTGCACCTGTGTGAGACTCCACAAATACCTGGCCCCTGAGCACAATGAAGACAAACAACTTACACCTGTGTGCGATTATTCTACATACCCCAGGCACCTGGGCGCAATCATGACCAACCACTTGCACCTGTGTGAGAATCGACAAACACCATGATCCTTGGTGCAATCAAGACAAACACTTGCACCTGTGTGCGAATCTACAAATACAACCCACCTGTTCACAATCAAGACAAACCAATTGCACCTCTGTGTGACACTACATACAGAACTCACCTGGGCGCAATCAGGGCAAAAGCCTGCACCTGTGTGGGATTCTTCAAACACCAGGCAGCTGGGTGAAGTGGAGACAAACCACTTGCACCTGTGTGCGAATCTACAAACACCAGGCACCTGGGCGCAGTCAGACCAATCACTTGCACCTGTGTGCAAATCTACAACACCATTCACCTGGGCGAAATCAAGACCAACCAATTGCACCTGTGTACGAACCTACAAACACCAGGATCCGGGTCGAAAATAAGACAAACACTTGCACCTGTGTGCAATTATACAAACACCATGCACCTGGGCGCAATCAGGACAAACCACTTGCACCTGTGTGAGCATCTACAAACACCATGAACCTTGGCGAAATCAATACAAACCACTAGCACCTGTGTGCGAATCAACAAATACCACCCACCTAATCACAATCAAGACAAACCAACTGCACCTGTGTGTGACACTACAAACAGAATGCACCTGGGCGCAATCATGACCAACCACTTGCACCTGTGTGCGAATATACAAACACCACACACCTGGATGCAATCACGACAAATAACTTGCACCTGTGTGAGACTCCACAAATACCTGGCCCCTGAGCACAATGAAGACAAACAACTTACACCTGTGTGCGATTATTCTACATACCCCAGGCACCTGGGCGCAATCATGACCAACCACTTGCACCTGTGTGCGAATCGACAAACACCATGATCCTTGGTGCAATCAAGACAAACACTTGCACCTGTTTGTGAATCTACAAATACAACCCACCTGTTCACAATCAAGACAAACCAACTGCACCTGTGTGTGACACTACAAACAGAGTGCACCTGGGCACAATCATGACCAAACGCTTGCACCTGTGTGAGAATCTACAAACACCAGCCACCTTGAGGCAATGAAGACAAACCCCTTGCACCTGTGTGCGAATCTACTCATACCACCCCACCTGTTCACAATCAAGACAAACCAATAGCACCTGTGTGTGACACTACAAACAGAACTTACCTGGGCGCGCAATCAAGACAAACAGCTTCCACCTGTGTGAGAATCTATAAACACCAGGCACCTGGAAGAAATCAAGAAAAACCCCCTTGCACCTGTGTGTGAATCTACAAACACCAGCCTCTTTGGGGCAAAGAAGACAAACCACTTGCACCAGTGTGCTTACCCACCTACTCCAATCTGAAGGCCGCAATCAAGACCAACAAATTGCACCTGTGTGTGAATCTACAAACACAACTCATCTGGGCGTAATCATGACCATCCACTTGCACCTGTGTGCCAATCTACAGACACCATGAACCTGGGCGAAATCAAGACCAACCATTTGCACCTGTGTGCGAATCTACAGACACCACACACCTGGGCGGAATTAAGACAAACTACTTGCACATGAGTGCAAATCTACAAACACCACACACTTGGGAGCAATGAAGACAAACCACATGCACCTATGTGCGAATATACAAACACCAAGCACCCGGAAGCAATCAAGACAAACATCCTACACATGTGTGAGAATCTACAAACACCACACAGCTGGGCGGAATCAAGGCAAACCACTTTCACCCGAGCGCAAATCTACAAATACAGCCCACCAGGGCGCAATCAAGACAAACCAATTGCAGCGATGTGTGACACTAAAAACGGAACGCACCTGGGCGCAATCAAGACAAACCACTTGCACCTTTGTGCAAGTGTACCAAAACCACGCACCTGGGCGCAATCAAGACAAACATGTTAGTTACACCTGTGTGTTATTCAATAAAGACCATGCAACTGGACGCAACCAAGAAAAACCACTTGCACCAGGTGTGTGAATCTACAAACACCACTCATCTGGGAGCAATCATGACCAACCATTTGCACCTGTGTGGGAATCTACCAACACCAAGCACCTGGGCGAAATCAAGATCAACCATTTGCACCTGTGTGCGATTCTAAAACACCACGCTCCTGGGCGCAATCAAGTCCAACCACTTGCACCTGTGTGCGAATATACAAACACCACACACCTGGATGAAATCAAGATCAACCATTTCCATTTGCACCTGTGTGCGATTCTAAAACACCACGCTCCTGGGCGCAATCAAGTCCAACCACTTGCACCTGTGTGCGAATATACAAACACCACACACCTGGATGAAATCAAGATCAACCATTACCATTTGCACCTGTGTGCGATTCTAAAACACCACGCTCCTGGGCGCAATCAAGTCCAACCACTTGCACCTGTGTGCGAATATACAAACACCACACACCTGGATGCAATCACGACAAATAACTTGCACCTGTGTGAGACTCCACAAATACCAGGCCCCTGAGCACAATGAAGACAAACAACTTACACCTGTGTGCGATTATTCTACATACCCCAGGCACCTGGGCGCAATCATGACCAACCACTTGCACCTGTGTGCGAATCGACAAACACCATGATCCTTGGTGCAATCAAGACAAACACTTGCACCTGTGTGCGAATCTACAAATACAACCCACCTGTTCACAATCAAGACAAACCAATTGCACCTCTGTGTGACACTACACACAGAGTGCACCTGGGCACAATCATGACCAAACGCTTGCACCTGTGTGAGAATCTACAAACACCAGCCACCTTGAGGCAATGAAGACAAACCACTTGCACCTGTGTGCGAATCTACTCATACCACCCCACCTGTTCACAATCAAGACAAACCAATAGCACCTGTGTGTGACACTACAAACAGAACTCACCTGGGCGCGCAATCAAGACAAACAGCTTCCACCTGTGTGAGAATCTATAAACACCAGGCACCTGGAAGAAATCAAGAAAAACCCCCTTGCACCTGTGTGTGAATCTACAAACACGAGCCTCTTTGGGGCAAAGAAGACAAACCACTTGCACCAGTGTGCTTACCCACCTACTCCAATCTGAAGGCCGCAATCAAGACCAACAAATTGCACCTGTGTGTGAATCTACAAACACAACTCATCTGGGCGTAATCATGACCATCCACTTGCACCTGTGTGCCAATCTACAGACACCATGAACCTGGGCGAAATCAAGACCAACCATTTGCACCTGTGTGCGAATCTACAGACACCACACACCTGGATGAAATCAAGATCAACAATTACCATTTGCACCTGTGTGCGATTCTAAAACACCACGCTCCTGGGCGCAATCAAGTCCAACCACTTGCACCTGTGTGCGAATATACAAACACCACACACCTGGATGCAATCAAGACAAATAACTTGCACCAGTGTGAGACTCCACAAATACCAGGCCCCTGAGCACAATGAAGACAAACAACTTACACCTGTGTGCGATTATTCTACATACCCCAGGCACCTGGGCGCAATCATGACCAACCACTTGCACCTGTGTGCGAATCTACCAACACCAGGCACCAGGGCGCAGTCAGACCAATCACTTGCACCTGTGTGCAAATCTACAACACCATTCACCTGGGCGAAATCAATGCCAACCAATTGCACCTGTGTACGAACATACAAACACCAGGCTCCGGGTCGAAAATAAGACAAACACTTGCACCTGTGTGCAATTATACAAACACCATGCACCTGGGCGCAATCAGGACAAACCACAAGCACCTGTGTGAGCATATACAAACACCATGAACCTTGGCGAAATCAATACAAACCACTAGCACCTGTGTGCGAATCAACAAATACCACCCACCTAATCACAATCAAGACAAACCAACTGCACCTGTGTGTGACACTACAAACAGAATGCACCTGGGCGCAATCATGACCAACCACTTGCACCTGTGTGCGAATATACAAACACCACACACCTGGATGCAATCACGACAAATAACTTGCACCTGTGTGAGACTCCACAAATACCTGGCCCCTGAGCACAATGAAGACAAACAACTTACACCTGTGTGCGATTATTCTACATACCCCAGGCACCTGGGCGCAATCATGACCAACCACTTGCACCTGTGTGCGAATCGACAAACACCATGATCCTTGGTGCAATCAAGACAAACACTTGCACCTGTGTGCGAATCTACAAATACAACCCACCTGTTCACAATCAAGACAAACCAACTGCACCTGTGTGTGACACTACAAACAGAGTGCACCTGGGCACAATCATGACCAAACGCTTGCACCTGTGTGAGAATCTACAAACACCAGCCACCTTGAGGCAATGAAGACAAACCCCTTGCACCTGTGTGCGAATCTACTCATACCACCCCACCTGTTCACAATCAAGACAAACCAATAGCACCTGTGTGTGACACTACAAACAGAACTTACCTGGGCGCGCAATCAAGACAAACAGCTTCCACCTGTGTGAGAATCTATAAACACCAGGCACCTGGAAGAAATCAAGAAAAACCCCCTTGCACCTGTGTGTGAATCTACAAACACCAGCCTCTTTGGGGCAAAGAAGACAAACCACTTGCACCAGTGTGCTTACCCACCTACTCCAATCTGAAGGCCGCAATCAAGACCAACAAATTGCACCTGTGTGTGAATCTACAAACACAACTCATCTGGGCGTAATCATGACCATCCACTTGCACCTGTGTGCCAATCTACAGACACCATGAACCTGGGCGAAATCAAGACCAACCATTTGCACCTGTGTGCGAATCTACAGACACCACACACCTGGGCGGAATTAAGACAAACTACTTGCACATGAGTGCAAATCTACAAACACCACACACTTGGGAGCAATGAAGACAAACCACATGCACCTATGTGCGAATATACAAACACCAAGCACCCGGAAGCAATCAAGACAAACATCCTACACATGTGTGAGAATCTACAAACACCACACAGCTGGGCGGAATCAAGGCAAACCACTTTCACCCGAGCATAAATCTACAAATACAGCCCACCAGGGCGCAATCAAGACAAACCAATTGCACCGATGTGTGACACTAAAAACAGAACGCACCTGGGCGCAATCAGGACAAACCACTTGCACCTTTGTGCAAGTGTACCAAAACCACGCACCTGGGCGCAATCAAGACAAACATGTTAGTTACACCTGTATGTTATTCAATACAGACCAGGCAACTGGATGCAACCAAGAAAAACCACTTGCACCAGGTGTGTGAATCTACAAACACCACTCATCTGGGAGCAATCATGACCAACCATTTGCACCTGTGTGGGAATCTACCAACACCAAGCACCTGGGCGAAATCAAGATCAACCATTTGCACCTGTGTGCGATTCTAAAACACCACGCTCCTGGGCGCAATCAAGTCCAACCACTTGCACCTGTGTGCGAATATACAAACACCACACACCTGGATGAAATCAAGATCAACGATTACCATTTGGACCTGTGTGCGATTCTAAAACACCACGCTCCTGGGCGCAATCAAGTCCAACCACTTGCACCTGTGTGCGAATATACAAACACCACACACCTGGATGAAATCAAGATCAACCATTTCCATTTGCACCTGTGTGCGATTCTAAAACACCACGCTCCTGGGCGCAATCAAGTCCAACCACTTGCACCTGTGTGCGAATATACAAACACCACACACCTGGATGCAATCACGACAAATAACTTGCACCTGTGTGAGACTCCACAAATACCAGGCCCCTGAGCACAATGAAGACAAACAACTTACACCTGTGTGCGATTATTCTACATACCCCAGGCACCTGGGCGCAATCATGACCAACCACTTGCACCTGTGTGCGAATCGACAAACACCATGATCCTTGGTGCAATCAAGACAAACACTTGCACCTGTGTGCGAATCTACAAATACAACCCACCTGTTCACAATCAAGACAAACCAATTGCACCTCTGTGTGACACTACAAACAGAACTCACTTGGGCGCAATCAGGGCAAAAGCCTGCACCTGTGTGGGATTCTTCAAACACCAGGCAGCTGGGTGAAGTGGAGACAAACCACTTGCACCTGTGTGCGAATCTACAAACACCAGGCACCTGGGCGCAGTCAGACCAATCACTTGCACCTGTGTGCAAATCTACAACACCATTCACCTGGGCGAAATCAAGACCAACCAATTGCACCTGTGTACGAACCTACAAACACCAGGCTCCGGGTCGAAAATAAGACAAACACTTGCACCTGTGTGCAATTATACAAACACCATTCACCTGGGCGCAATCAGGACAAACCACTTGCACCTGTGTGAGCATCTACAAACACCATGAACCTTGGCGAAATCAATACAAACCACTAGCACCTGTGTGCGAATCAACAAATACCACCCACCTAATCACAATCAAGACAAACCAACTGCACCTGTGTGTGACACTACAAACAGAATGCACCTGGGCGCAATCATGACCAACCACTTGCACCTGTGTGCGAATATACAAACACCACACACCTGGATGCAATCACGACAAATAACTTGCACCTGTGTGAGACTCCACAAATACCTGGCCCCTGAGCACAATGAAGACAAACAACTTACACCTGTGTGCGATTATTCTACATACCCCAGGCACCTGGGCGCAATCATGACCAACCACTTGCACCTGTGTGCGAATCGACAAACACCATGATCCTTGGTGCAATCAAGACAAACACTTGCACCTGTGTGCGAATCTACAAATACAACCCACCTGTTCACAATCAAGACAAACCAACTGCACCTGTGTGTGACACTACAAACAGAGTGCACCTGGGCACAATCATGACCAAACGCTTGCACCTGTGTGAGAATCTACAAACACCAGCCACCTTGAGGCAATGAAGACAAACCACTTGCACCTGTGTGCGAATCTACTCATACCACCCCACCTGTTCACAATCAAGACAAACCAATAGCACCTGTGTGTGACACTACAAACAGAACTCACCTGGGCGCGCAATCAAGACAAACAGCTTCCACCTGTGTGAGAATCTATAAACACCAGGCACCTGGAAGAAATCAAGAAAAACCCCCTTGCACCTGTGTGTGAATCTACAAACACGAGCCTCTTTGGGGCAAAGAAGACAAACCACTTGCACCAGTGTGCTTACCCACCTACTCCAATCTGAAGGCCGCAATCAAGACCAACAAATTGCACCTGTGTGTGAATCTACAAACACAACTCATCTGGGCGTAATCATGACCATCCACTTGCACCTGTGTGCCAATCTACAGACACCATGAACCTGGGCGAAATCAAGACCAACCATTTGCACCTGTGTGCGAATCTACAGACACCACACACCTGGATGAAATCAAGATCAACAATTACCATTTGCACCTGTGTGCGATTCTAAAACACCACGCTCCTGGGCGCAATCAAGTCCAACCACTTGCACCTGTGTGCGAATATACAAACACCACACACCTGGATGCAATCAAGACAAATAACTTGCACCTGTGTGAGACTCCACAAATACCAGGCCCCTGAGCACAATGAAGACAAACAACTTACACCTGTGTGCGATTATTCTACATACCCCAGGCACCTGGGCGCAATCATGACCAACCACTTGCACCTGTGTGCGAATCTACCAACACCAGGCACCTGGGCGCAGTCAGACCAATCACTTGCACCTGTGTGCAAATCTACAAGACCATTCACCTGGGCGAAATCAATGCCAACCAATTGCACCTGTGTACGAACATACAAACACCAGGCTCCGGGTCGAAAATAAGACAAACACTTGCACCTGTGTGCAATTATACAAACACCATGCACCTGGGCGCAATCAGGACAAACCACAAGCACCTGTGTGAGCATCTACAAACACCATGAACCTTGGCGAAATCAATACAAACCACTAGCACCTGTGTGCGAATCAACAAATACCACCCACCTAATCACAATCAAGACAAACCAACTGCACCTGTGTGTGACACTACAAACAGAACTCACCTGGGCGCGCAATCAAGACAAACAGCTTCCACCTGTGTGAGAATCTACAAACAGCAGGCACCTGGAAGAAATCAAGAAAAACCCCCTGGCACCTGTGTGTGAATCTACAAACACCAGCCTCTTTGGGGCAAAGAAGACAAACCACTTGCACCTGTGTGCTTACCCACCTACTCCAATCTGCAGGCCGCAATCAAGACCATCAAATTGCCCCTGTGTGTGAATCTACAAACACAACTCATCTGGGCGCAATCATGACCATCCACTTGCACCTGTGTGCCAATCTACAGACACCATGAACCTGGGCGAAATCAAGACCAACCATTTGCACCTGTGTGCGAATCTACAGACAACACACACCTGGGTGGAATCAAGTCAAACTACTTGCACATGAGTGCAAATCTACAAACACCACACACTTGGGAGCAATGAAGACAAACCACATGCACCTATGTGCGAATATACAAACACCAAGCACCCGGAAGCAATCAAGACAAACATCCTACACATGTGTGAGAATCTACAAACACCACACAGCTGGGCGGAATCAAGGCAAACCACTTTCACCCGAGCACAAATCTACAAATACAGCCCACCAGGGTGCAATCAAGACAAACCAATTGCACCGATGTGTGACACTAAAAACAGAACGCACCTGGGCGCAATCAGGACAAACCACTTGCACCTTTGTGCAAGTGTACCAAAACCACGCACCTGGGCGCAATCAAGACAAACATGTTAGTTACACCTGTGTGTTATTCAATACAGACCAGGCAACTGGATGCAACCAAGAAAAACCACTTGCACCAGGTGTGTGAATCTACAAACACCACTCATCTGGGAGCAATCATGACCAACCATTTGCACCTGTGTGGGAATCTACCAACACCAAGCACCTGGGCGAAATCAAGATCAACCATTTGCACCTGTGTGCGATTCTAAAACACCACGCTCCTGGGCGCAATCAAGTCCAACCACTTGCACCTGTGTGCGAATATACAAACACCACACACCTGGATGCAATCACGACAAATAACTTGCACCTGTGTGAGACTCCACAAATACTAGGCACCTGAGCACAATGAAGACAAACAACTTACACCTGTGTGCGATTATTCTACATACCCCAGGCACCTGGGCGCAATCATGACCAACCACTTGCACCTGTGTGAGAGTCGACAAACACCATGATCCTTGGTGCAATCAAGACAAACACTTGCACCTGTGTGCGAATCTACAAATACAACCCACCTGTTCACAATCAAGACAAACCAATTGCACCTCTGTGTGACACTACAAACAGAACTCACCTGGGCGCAATCAGGGCAAAAGCCTGCACCTGTGTGGGATTCTTCAAACACCAGGCAGCTGGGTGAAGTGGAGACAAACCACTTGCACCTGTGTGCGAGTCTACAAACACCAGGTACCTTGGCGCAGTCAGACCAATCACTTGCACCTGTGTGCAAATCTACAACACCATTCACCTGGGCGAAATCAAGACCAACCAATTGCACCTGTGTACGAACCTACAAACACCAGGCTCCGGGTCGAAAATAAGACAAACACTTGCACCTGTGTGCAATTATACAAACACCATGCACCTGGGCGCAATCAGGACAAACCACTTGCACCTGTGTGAGCATCTACAAACACCATGAACCTTGGCGAAATCAATACAAACCACTAGCACCTGTGTGCGAATCAACAAATACCACCCACCTAATCACAATCAAGACAAACCAACTGCACCTGTGTGTGACACTACAAACAGAATGCACCTGGGCGCAATCATGACCAACCACTTGCACCTGTGTGCGAATATACAAACACCACACACCTGGATGCAATCACGACAAATAACTTGCACCTGTGTGAGACTCCACAAATACCTGGCCCCTGAGCACAATGAAGACAAACAACTTACACCTGTGTGCGATTATTCTACATACCCCAGGCACCTGGGCGCAATCATGACCAACCACTTGCACCTGTGTGCGAATCGACAAACACCATGATCCTTGGTGCAATCAAGACAAACACTTGCACCTGTGTGCGAATCTACAAATACAACCCACCTGTTCACAATCAAGACAAACCAACTGCACCTGTGTGTGACACTACAAACAGAGTGCACCTGGGCACAATCATGACCAAACGCTTGCACCTGTGTGAGAATCTACAAACACCAGCCACCTTGAGGCAATGAAGACAAACCACTTGCACCTGTGTGCGAATCTACTCATACCACCCCACCTGTTCACAATCAAGACAAACCAATAGCACCTGTGTGTGACACTACAAACAGAACTTACCTGGGCGCGCAATCAAGACAAACAGCTTCCACCTGTGTGAGAATCTATAAACACCAGGCACCTGTAAGAAATCAAGAAAAACCCCCTTGCACCTGTGTGTGAATCTACAAACACCAGCCTCTTTGGGGCAAAGAAGACAAACCACTTGCACCAGTGTGCTTACCCACCTACTCCAATCTGAAGGCCGCAATCAAGACCAACAAATTGCACCTGCGTGTGAATCTACAAACACAACTCATCTGGGCGTAATCATGACCATCCACTTGCACCTGTGTGCCAATCTACAGACACCATGAACCTGGGCGAAATCAAGACCAACCATTTGCACCTGTGTGCGAATCTACAGACACCACACACCTGGGCGGAATTAAGACAAACTACTTGCACATGAGTGCAAATCTACAAACACCACACACTTGGGAGCAATGAAGACAAACCACATGCACCTATGTGCGAATATACAAACACCAAGCACCCGGAAGCAATCAAGACAAACATCCTACACATGTGTGAGAATCTACAAACACCACACAGCTGGGCGGAATCAAGGCAAACCACTTTCACCCGAGCGCAAATCTACAAATACAGCCCACCAGGGCGCAATCAAGACAAACCAATTGCAGCGATGTGTGACACTAAAAACGGAACGCACCTGGGCGCAATCAAGACAAACCACTTGCACCTTTGTGCAAGTGTACCAAAACCACGCACCTGGGCGCAATCAAGACAAACATGTTAGTTACACCTGTGTGTTATTCAATAAAGACCATGCAACTGGACGCAACCAAGAAAAACCACTTGCACCAGGTGTGTGAATCTACAAACACCACTCATCTGGGAGCAATCATGACCAACCATTTGCACCTGTGTGGGAATCTACCAACACCAAGCACCTGGGCGAAATCAAGATCAACCATTTGCACCTGTGTGCGATTCTAAAACACCACGCTCCTGGGCGCAATCAAGTCCAACCACTTGCACCTGTGTGCGAATATACAAACACCACACACCTGGATGAAATCAAGATCAACCATTTCCATTTGCACCTGTGTGCGATTCTAAAAAACCACGCTCCTGGGCGCAATCAAGTCCAACCACTTGCACCTGTGTGCGAATATACAAACACCACACACCTGGATGAAATCAAGATCAACCATTACCATTTGCACCTGTGTGCGATTCTAAAACACCACGCTCCTGGGCGCAATCAAGTCCAACCACTTGCACCTGTGTGCGAATATACAAACACCACACACCTGGATGCAATCACGACAAATAACTTGCACCTGTGTGAGACTCCACAAATACCAGGCCCCTGAGCACAATGAAGACAAACAACTTACACCTGTGTGCGATTATTCTACATACCCCAGGCACCTGGGCGCAATCATGACCAACCACTTGCACCTGTGTGCGAATCGACAAACACCATGATCCTTGGTGCAATCAAGACAAACACTTGCACCTGTGTGCGAATCTACAAATACAACCCACCTGTTCACAATCAAGACAAACCAATTGCACCTCTGTGTGACACTACAAACAGAACTCACCTGGGCGCAATCAGGGCAAAAGCCTGCACCAGTGTGGGATTCTTCAAACACCAGGCAGCTGGGTGAAGTGGAGACAAACCACTTGCACCTGAGTGCGAATCTACAAACACCAGGCACCTGGGCGCAGTCAGACCAATCACTTGCACCTCTGAGCAAATCTACAACACCATTCACCTGGGCGAAATCAAGACCAACCAATTGCACCTGTGTACGAACCTACAAACACCAGGCTCCGGGTCGAAAATAAGACAAACACTTGCACCTGTGTGCAATTATACAAACACCATGCACCTGGGCGCAATCAGGACAAACCACTTGCACCTGTGTGAGCATCTACAAACACCATGAACCTTGGCGAAATCAATACAAACCACTAGCACCTGTGTGCGAATCAACAAATACCACCCACCTAATCACAATCAAGACAAACCAACTGCACCTGTGTGTGACACTACAAACAGAATGCACCTGGGCGCAATCATGACCAACCACTTGCACCCGTGTGAGAATCTACAATCACCAGCCACCTTGAGGCAATGAAGACAAACCACTTGCACCTGTGTGCGAATCTACTCATACCACCCCACCTGTTCACAATCAAGACAAACCAATAGCACCTGTGTGTGACACTACAAACAGAACTCACCTGGGCGCGCAATCAAGACAAACAGCTTCCACCTGTGTGCGAATCTACCAACACCAGGCACCTGGGCGCAGTCAGACCAATCACTTGCACCTGTGTGCAAATCTACAACACCATTCACCTGGGCGAAATCAATGCCAACCAATTGCACCTGTGTACGAACATACAAACACCAGGCTCCGGGTCGAAAATAAGACAAACACTTGCACCTGTGTGCAATTATACAAACACCATGCACCTGGGCGCAATCAGGACAAACCACAAGCACCTGTGTGAGCATCTACAAACACCATGAACCTTGGCGAAATCAATACAAACCACTAGCACCTGTGTGCGAATCAACAAATACCACCCACCTAATCACAATCAAGACAACCAACTGCACCTGTGTGTGACACTACAAACAGAACTCACCTGGGCGCGCAATCAAGACAAACAGCTTCCACCTGTGTGAGAATCTACAAACAGCAGGCACCTGGAAGAAATCAAGAAAAACCCCCTGGCACCTGTGTGTGAATCTACAAACACCAGCCTCTTTGGGGCAGAGAAGACAAACCACTTGCACCTGTGTGCTTACCCACCTACTCCAATCTGCAGGCCGCAATCAAGACCATCAAATTGCCCCTGTGTGTGAATCTACAAACACAACTCATCTGGGCGCAATCATGACCATCCACTTGCACCTGTGTGCCAATCTACAGACACCATGAACCTGGGCGAAATCAAGACCAACCATTTGCACCTGTGTGCGAATCTACAGACAACACACACCTGGGTGGAATCAAGTCAAACTACTTGCACATTAGTGCAAATCTACAAACACCACACACTTGGGAGCAATGAAGACAACCCACATGCACCTATGTGCGAATATACAAACACCAAGCACCCGGAAGCAATCAAGACAAACATCCTACACATGTGTGAGAATCTACAAACACCACACAGCTGGGCGGAATCAAGGCAAACCACTTTCACCCGAGCATAAATCTACAAATACAGCCCACCAGGGCGCAATCAAGACAAACCAATTGCACCGATGTGTGACACTAAAAACAGAACGCACCTGGGCGCAATCAGGACAAACCACTTGCACCTTTGTGCAAGTGTACCAAAACCACGCACCTGGGCGCAATCAAGACAAACATGTTAGTTACACCTGTGTGTTATTCAATACAGAGCAGGCAACTGGATGCAACCAAGAAAAACCACTTGCACCAGGTGTGTGAATCTACAAACACCACTCATCTGGGAGCAATCATGACCAACCATTTGCACCTGTGTGGGAATCTACCAACACCAAGCACCTGGGCGAAATCAAGATCAACCATTTGCACCTGTGTGCGATTCTAAAACACCACGCTCCTGGGCGCAATCAAGTCCAACCACTTGCACCTGTGTGTGAATATACAAACACCACACACCTGGATGAAATCAAGATCAACCATTTGCATTTGCACCTGTGTGCGATTCTAAAAACCACGCTCCTGGGCGCAATCAAGTCCAACCACTTGCACCTGTGTGCGAATATACAAACACCACACACCTGGATGAAATCAAGATCAACCATTACCATTTGCACCTGTGTGCGATTCTAAAACACCACGCTCCTGGGCGCAATCAAGTCCAACCACTTGCACCTGTGTGCGAATATACAAACACCACACACCTGCATGCAATCACGACAAATAACTTGCACCTGTGTGAGACTCCACAAATACCAGGCCCCTGAGCACAATGAAGACAAACAACTTACACCTGTGTGCGATTATTCTACATACCCCAGGCACCTGGGCGCAATCATGACCAACCACTTGCACCTGTGTGCGAATCGACAAACACCATGATCCTTGGTGCAATCAAGACAAACACTTGCACCTGTGTGCGAATCTACAAATACAACCCACCTGTTCACAATCAAGACAAACCAATTGCACCTCTGTGTGACACTACAAACAGAACTCACCTGGGCGCAATCAGGGCAAAAGCCTGCACCTGTGTGGGATTCTTCAAACACCAGGCAGCTGGGTGAAGTGGAGACAAACCACTTGCACCTGTGTGCGAATCTACAAACACCAGGCACCTGGGCGCAGTCAGACCAATCACTTGCACCTGTGTGCAAATCTACAACACCATTCACCTGGGCGAAATCAAGACCAACCAATTGCACCTGTGTACGAACCTACAAACACCAGGATCCGGGTCGAAAATAAGACAAACACTTGCACCTGTGTGCAATTATACAAACACCATGCACCTGGGCGCAATCAGGACAAACCACTTGCACCTGTGTGAGCATCTACAAACACCATGAACCTTGGCGAAATCAATACAAACCACTAGCACCTGTGTGCGAATCAACAAATACCACCCACCTAATCACAATCAAGACAAACCAACTGCACCTGTGTGTGACACTACAAACAGAATGCACCTGGGCGCAATCATGACCAACCACTTGCACCTGTGTGCGAATATACAAACACCACACACCTGGATGCAATCACGACAAATAACTTGCACCTGTGTGAGACTCCACAAATACCTGGCCCCTGAGCACAATGAAGACAAACAACTTACACCTGTGTGCGATTATTCTACATACCCCAGGCACCTGGGCGCAATCATGACCAACCACTTGCACCTGTGTGCGAATCGACAAACACCATGATCCTTGGTGCAATCAAGACAAACACTTGCACCTGTGTGCGAATCTACAAATACAACCCACCTGTTCACAATCAAGAGAAACCAACTGCACCTGTGTGTGACACTACAAACAGAGTGCACCTGGGCGCAATCATGACCAAACGCTTGGACCTGTGTGAGAATCTACAAACACCTGCCACCTTGAGGCAATGAAGACAAACCACTTGCACCTGTGTGCGAATCTACTCATCCCACCCCACCTGTTCACAATCAAGACAAACCAATAGCACCTGTGTGTGACACTACAAACAGAACTCACCTGGGCGCGCAATCAAGACAAACAGCTTCCACCTGTGTGAGAATCTACAAACAGCAGGCACCTGGAAGAAATCAAGAAAAACCCCCTGGCACCTGTGTGTGAATCTACAAACACCAGCCTCTTTGGGGCAAAGAAGACAAACCACTTGCACCTGTGTGCTTACCCACCTACTCCAATCTGCAGGCCGCAATCAAGACCATCAAATTGCCCCTGTGTGTGAATCTACAAACACAACTCATCTGGGCGCAATCATGACCATCCACTTGCACCTGTGTGCCAATCTACAGACACCATGAACCTGGGCGAAATCAAGACCAACCATTTGCACCTGTGTGCGAATCTACAGACAACACACACCTGGGTGGAATCATGTCAAACTACTTGCACATGAGTGCAAATCTACAAACACCACACACTTGGGAGCAATGAAGACAAACCACATGCACCTATGTGCGAATATACAAACACCAAGCACCCGGAAGCAATCAAGACAAACATCCTACACATGTGTGAGAATCTACAAACACCACACAGCTGGGCGGAATCAAGGCAAACCACTTTCACCCGAGCGCAAATCTACAAATACAGCCCACAAGGGCGCAATCAAGACAAACCAATTGCACCGATGTGTGACACTAAAAACAGAACGCACCTGGGCGCAATCAGGACAAACCACTTGCACCTTTGTGCAAGTGTACCAAAACCACGCACCTGGGCGCAATCAAGACAAACATGTTAGTTACACCTGTGTGTTATTCAATACAGACCAGGCAACTGGATGCAACCAAGAAAAACCACTTGCACCAGGTGTGTGAATCTACAAACATCACTCATCTGGGAGCAATCATGACCAACCATTTGCACCTGTGTGGGAATCTACCAACACCAAGCACCTGGGCGAAATCAAGATCAACCATTTGCACCTGTGTGCGATTCTAAAACACCACGCTCCTGGGCGCAATCAAGTCCAACCACTTGCACCTGTGTGCGAATATACAAACACCACACACCTGGATGCAATCACGACAAATAACTTGCACCTGTGTGAGACTCCACAAATACTAGGCACCTGAGCACAATGAAGACAAACAACTTACACCTGTGTGCGATTATTCTACATACCCCAGGCACCTGGGCGCAATCATGACCAACCACTTGCACCTGTGTGCGAATCGACAAACACCATGATCCTTGGTGCAATCAAGACAAACACTTGCACCTGTGTGCGAATCTACAAATACAACCCACCTGTTCACAATCAAGACAAACCAATTGCACCTCTGTGTGACACTACAAACAGAACTCACCTGGGCGCAATCAGGGCAAAAGCCTGCACCTGTGTGGGATTCTTCAAACACCAGGCAGCTGGGTGAAGTGGAGACAAACCACTTGCACCTGTGTGCGAATCTACAAACACCAGGCACCTGGGCGCAGTCAGACCAATCACTTGCACCTGTGTGCAAATCTACAACACCATTCACCTGGGCGAAATCAAGACCAACCAATTGCACCTGTGTACGAACCTACAAACACCAGGCTCCGGGTCGAAAATAAGACAAACACTTGCACCTGTGTGCAATTATACAAACACCATGCACCTGGGCGCAATCAGGACAAACCACTTGCACCTGTGTGAGCATCTACAAACACCATGAACCTTGGCGAAATCAATACAAACCACTAGCACCTGTGTGCGAATCAACAAATACCACCCACCTAATCACAATCAAGACAAACCAACTGCACCTGTGTGTGACACTACAAACAGAATGCACCTGGGCGCAATCATGACCAACCACTTGCACCTGTGTGCGAATATACAAACACCACACACCTGGATGCAATCACGACAAATAACTTGCACCTGTGTGAGACTCCACAAATACCTGGCCCCTGAGCACAATGAAGACAAACAACTTACACCTGTGTGCGATTATTCTACATACCCCAGGCACCTGGGCGCAATCATGACCAACCACTTGCACCTGTGTGCGAATCGACAAACACCATGATCCTTGGTGCAATCAAGACAAACACTTGCACCTGTGTGCGAATCTACAAATACAACCCACCTGTTCACAATCAAGACAAACCAACTGCACCTGTGTGTGACACTACAAACAGAGTGCACCTGGGCACAATCATGACCAAACGCTTGCACCTGTGTGAGAATCTACAAACACCAGCCACCTTGAGGCAATGAAGACAAACCCCTTGCACCTGTGTGCGAATCTACTCATACCACCCCACCTGTTCACAATCAAGACAAACCAATAGCACCTGTGTGTGACACTACAAACAGAACTTACCTGGGCGCGCAATCAAGACAAACAGCTTCCACCTGTGTGAGAATCTATAAACACCAGGCACCTGTAAGAAATCAAGAAAAACCCCCTTGCACCTGTGTGTGAATCTACAAACACCAGCCTCTTTGGGGCAAAGAAGACAAACCACTTGCACCAGTGTGCTTACCCACCTACTCCAATCTGAAGGCCGCAATCAAGACCAACAAATTGCACCTGCGTGTGAATCTACAAACACAACTCATCTGGGCGTAATCATGACCATCCACTTGCACCTGTGTGCCAATCTACAGACACCATGAACCTGGGCGAAATCAAGACCAACCATTTGCACCTGTGTGCGAATCTACAGACACCACACACCTGGGCGGAATTAAGACAAACTACTTGCACATGAGTGCAAATCTACAAACACCACACACTTGGGAGCAATGAAGACAAACCACATGCACCTATGTGCGAATATACAAACACCAAGCACCCGGAAGCAATCAAGACAAACATCCTACACATGTGTGAGAATCTACAAACACCACACAGCTGGGCGGAATCAAGGCAAACCACTTTCACCCGAGCGCAAATCTACAAATACAGCCCACCAGGGCGCAATCAAGACAAACCAATTGCAGCGATGTGTGACACTAAAAACGGAACGCACCTGGGCGCAATCAAGACAAACCACTTGCACCTTTGTGCAAGTGTACCAAAACCACGCACCTGGGCGCAATCAAGACAAACATGTTAGTTACACCTGTGTGTTATTCAATAAAGACCATGCAACTGGACGCAACCAAGAAAAACCACTTGCACCAGGTGTGTGAATCTACAAACACCACTCATCTGGGAGCAATCATGACCAACCATTTGCACCTGTGTGGGAATCTACCAACACCAAGCACCTGGGCGAAATCAAGATCAACCATTTGCACCTGTGTGCGATTCTAAAACACCACGCTCCTGGGCGCAATCAAGTCCAACCACTTGCACCTGTGTGCGAATATACAAACACCACACACCTGGATGAAATCAAGATCAACCATTTCCATTTGCACCTGTGTGCGATTCTAAAACACCACGCTCCTGGGCGCAATCAAGTCCAACCACTTGCACCTGTGTGCGAATATACAAACACCACACACCTGGATGAAATCAAGATCAACCATTACCATTTGCACCTGTGTGCGATTCTAAAACACCACGCTCCTGGGCGCAATCAAGTCCAACCACTTGCACCTGTGTGCGAATATACAAACACCACACACCTGGATGCAATCACGACAAATAACTTGCACCTGTGTGAGACTCCACAAATACCAGGCCCCTGAGCACAATGAAGACAAACAACTTACACCTGTGTGCGATTATTCTACATACCCCAGGCACCTGGGCGCAATCATGACCAACCACTTGCACCTGTGTGCGAATCGACAAACACCATGATCCTTGGTGCAATCAAGACAAACACTTGCACCTGTGTGCGAATCTACAAATACAACCCACCTGTTCACAATCAAGACAAACCAATTGCACCTCTGTGTGACACTACAAAGAGAACTCACCTCGGCGCAATCAGGGCAAAAGCCTGCACCAGTGTGGGATTCTTCAAACACCAGGCAGCTGGGTGAAGTGGAGACAAACCACTTGCACCTGAGTGCGAATCTACAAACACCAGGCACCTGGGCGCAGTCAGACCAATCACTTGCACCTCTGAGCAAATCTACAACACCATTCACCTGGGCGAAATCAAGACCAACCAATTGCACCTGTGTACGAACCTACAAACACCAGGCTCCGGGTCGAAAATAAGACAAACACTTGCACCTGTGTGCAATTATACAAACACCATGCACCTGGGCGCAATCAGGACAAACCACTTGCACCTGTGTGAGCATCTACAAACACCATGAACCTTGGCGAAATCAATACAAACCACTAGCACCTGTGTGCGAATCAACAAATACCACCCACCTAATCACAATCAAGACAAACCAACTGCACCTGTGTGTGACACTACAAACAGAATGCACCTGGGCGCAATCATGACCAACCACTTGCACCCGTGTGAGAATCTACAATCACCAGCCACCTTGAGGCAATGAAGACAAACCACTTGCACCTGTGTGCGAATCTACTCATACCACCCCACCTGTTCACAATCAAGACAAACCAATAGCACCTGTGTGTGACACTACAAACAGAACTCACCTGGGCGCGCAATCAAGACAAACAGCTTCCACCTGTGTGCGAATCTACCAACACCAGGCACCTGGGCGCAGTCAGACCAATCACTTGCACCTGTGTGCAAATCTACAACACCATTCACCTGGGCGAAATCAATGCCAACCAATTGCACCTGTGTACGAACATACAAACACCAGGCTCCGGGTCGAAAATAAGACAAACACTTGCACCTGTGTGCAATTATACAAACACCATGCACCTGGGCGCAATCAGGACAAACCACAAGCACCTGTGTGAGCATCTACAAACACCATGAACCTTGGCGAAATCAATACAAACCACTAGCACCTGTGTGCGAATCAACAAATACCACCCACCTAATCACAATCAAGACAACCAACTGCACCTGTGTGTGACACTACAAACAGAACTCACCTGGGCGCGCAATCAAGACAAACAGCTTCCACCTGTGTGAGAATCTACAAACAGCAGGCACCTGGAAGAAATCAAGAAAAACCCCCTGGCACCTGTGTGTGAATCTACAAACACCAGCCTCTTTGGGGCAGAGAAGACAAACCACTTGCACCTGTGTGCTTACCCACCTACTCCAATCTGCAGGCCGCAATCAAGACCATCAAATTGCCCCTGTGTGTGAATCTACAAACACAACTCATCTGGGCGCAATCATGACCATCCACTTGCACCTGTGTGCCAATCTACAGACACCATGAACCTGGGCGAAATCAAGACCAACCATTTGCACCTGTGTGCGAATCTACAGACAACACACACCTGGGTGGAATCAAGTCAAACTACTTGCACATTAGTGCAAATCTACAAACACCACACACTTGGGAGCAATGAAGACAACCCACATGCACCTATGTGCGAATATACAAACACCAAGCACCCGGAAGCAATCAAGACAAACATCCTACACATGTGTGAGAATCTACAAACACCACACAGCTGGGCGGAATCAAGGCAAACCACTTTCACCCGAGCATAAATCTACAAATACAGCCCACCAGGGCGCAATCAAGACAAACCAATTGCACCGATGTGTGACACTAAAAACAGAACGCACCTGGGCGCAATCAGGACAAACCACTTGCACCTTTGTGCAAGTGTACCAAAACCACGCACCTGGGCGCAATCAAGACAAACATGTTAGTTACACCTGTGTGTTATTCAATACAGAGCAGGCAACTGGATGCAACCAAGAAAAACCACTTGCACCAGGTGTGTGAATCTACAAACACCACTCATCTGGGAGCAATCATGACCAACCATTTGCACCTGTGTGGGAATCTACCAACACCAAGCACCTGGGCGAAATCAAGATCAACCATTTGCACCTGTGTGCGATTCTAAAACACCACGCTCCTGGGCGCAATCAAGTCCAACCACTTGCACCTGTGTGCGAATATACAAACACCACACACCTGGATGAAATCAAGATCAACCATTTGCATTTGCACCTGTGTGCGATTCTAAAAACCACGCTCCTGGGCGCAATCAAGTCCAACCACTTGCACCTGTGTGCGAATATACAAACACCACACACCTGGATGAAATCAAGATCAACCATTACCATTTGCACCTGTGTGCGATTCTAAAACACCACGCTCCTGGGCGCAATCAAGTCCAACCACTTGCACCTGTGTGCGAATATACAAACACCACACACCTGCATGCAATCACGACAAATAACTTGCACCTGTGTGAGACTCCACAAATACCAGGCCCCTGAGCACAATGAAGACAAACAACTTACACCTGTGTGCGATTATTCTACATACCCCAGGCACCTGGGCGCAATCATGACCAACCACTTGCACCTGTGTGCGAATCGACAAACACCATGATCCTTGGTGCAATCAAGACAAACACTTGCACCTGTGTGCGAATCTACAAATACAACCCACCTGTTCACAATCAAGACAAACCAATTGCACCTCTGTGTGACACTACAAACAGAACTCACCTGGGCGCAATCAGGGCAAAAGCCTGCACCTGTGTGGGATTCTTCAAACACCAGGCAGCTGGGTGAAGTGGAGACAAACCACTTGCACCTGTGTGCGAATCTACAAACACCAGGCACCTGGGCGCAGTCAGACCAATCACTTGCACCTGTGTGCAAATCTACAACACCATTCACCTGGGCGAAATCAAGACCAACCAATTGCACCTGTGTACGAACCTACAAACACCAGGATCCGGGTCGAAAATAAGACAAACACTTGCACCTGTGTGCAATTATACAAACACCATGCACCTGGGCGCAATCAGGACAAACCACTTGCACCTGTGTGAGCATCTACAAACACCATGAACCTTGGCGAAATCAATACAAACCACTAGCACCTGTGTGCGAATCAACAAATACCACCCACCTAATCACAATCAAGACAAACCAACTGCACCTGTGTGTGACACTACAAACAGAATGCACCTGGGCGCAATCATGACCAACCACTTGCACCTGTGTGCGAATATACAAACACCACACACCTGGATGCAATCACGACAAATAACTTGCACCTGTGTGAGACTCCACAAATACCTGGCCCCTGAGCACAATGAAGACAAACAACTTACACCTGTGTGCGATTATTCTACATACCCCAGGCACCTGGGCGCAATCATGACCAACCACTTGCACCTGTGTGCGAATCGACAAACACCATGATCCTTGGTGCAATCAAGACAAACACTTGCACCTGTGTGCGAATCTACAAATACAACCCACCTGTTCACAATCAAGAGAAACCAACTGCACCTGTGTGTGACACTACAAACAGAGTGCACCTGGGCGCAATCATGACCAAACGCTTGCACCTGTGTGAGAATCTACAAACACCAGCCACCTTGAGGCAATGAAGACAAACCACTTGCACCTGTGTGCGAATCTACTCATCCCACCCCACCTGTTCACAATCAAGACAAACCAATAGCACCTGTGTGTGACACTACAAACAGAACTCACCTGGGCGCGCAATCAAGACAAACAGCTTCCACCTGTGTGAGAATCTACAAACAGCAGGCACCTGGAAGAAATCAAGAAAAACCCCCTGGCACCTGTGTGTGAATCTACAACCACCAGCCTCTTTGGGGCAAAGAAGACAAACCACTTGCACCTGTGTGCTTACCCACCTACTCCAATCTGCAGGCCGCAATCAAGACCAACAAATTGCACCTGTGTGTGAATCTACAAACACAACTCATGTGGGCGCAATCATGACCATCCACTTGCACCTGTGTGCCAATCTACAGACACCATGAACCGGGGCGAAATCAAGACCAACCATTTGCACCTGTGTGCGAATCTACAGACACCACACACCTGGGCGGAATCAAGTCAAACTACTTGCACATGAGTGCAAATCTACAAACACCACACACTTGGGAGCAATGAAGACAAACCACAGGCACCTATGTGCGAATATACAAACACCAAGCACCCGGAAGCAATCAAGACAAACATCCTACACATGTGTGAGAATCTACAAACACCACACAGCTGGGCGGAATCAAGGCAAACCACTTTCACCCGAGCGCAAATCTACAAATACAGCCCACCAGGGCGCAATCAAGACAAACCAATTGCAGCGATGTGTGACACTAAAAACAGAACGCACCTGGGCGCAATCAAGACAAACCACTTGCACCTTTGTGCAAGTGTACCAAAACCACGCACCTGGGCGCAATCAAGACAAACATGTTAGTTACACCTGTGTGTTATTCAATAAAGACCATGCAACTGGACGCAACCAAGAAAAACCACTTGCACCAGGTGTGTGAATCTACAAACACCACTCATCTGGGAGCAATCATGACCAACCATTTGCACCTGTGTGGGAATCTACCAACACCAAGCACCTGGGCGAAATCAAGATCAACCATTTGCACCTGTGTGCGATTCTAAAACACCACGCTCCTGGGCGCAATCAAGTCCAACCACTTGCACCTGTGTGCGAATATACAAACACCACACACCTGGATGAAATCAAGATCAACCATTTCCATTTGCACCTGTGTGCGATTCTAAAACACCACGCTCCTGGGCGCAATCAAGTCCAACCACTTGCACCTGTGTGCGAATATACAAACACCACACACCTGGATGAAATCAAGATCAACCATTTCCATTTGCACCTGGGTGCGATTCTAAAACACCACGCTCCTGGGCGCAATGAAGTCCAACCACTTGCACCTGTGTGCGAATATACAAACACCACACACCTGGATGCAATCACGACAAATAACTTGCACCTGTGTGAGACTCCACAAATACCAGGCCCCTGAGCACAATGAAGACAAACAACTTACACCTGTGTGCGATTATTCTACATACCCCAGGCACCTGGGCGCAATCATGACCAACCACTTGCACCTGTGTGCGAATCGACAAACACCATGATCCTTGGTGCAATCAAGACAAACACTTGCACCTGTGTGCGAATCTACAAATACAACCCACCTGTTCACAATCAAGACAAACCAATTGCACCTCTGTGTGACACTACAAACAGAACTCACCTGGGCGCAATCAGGGCAAAAGCCTGCACCTGTGTGGGATTCTTCAAACACCAGGCAGCTGGTTGAAGTGGAGACAAACCACTTGCACCTGTGTGCGAATCTACAGACACCAGGCACCTGGGCGCAGTCAGACCAATCACTTGCACCTGTGTGCAAATCTACAACACCATTCACCTGGGCGAAATCAAGACCAACCAATTGCACCTGTGTACGAACCTACAAACACCAGGCTCCGGGTCGAAAATAAGACAAACACTTGCACCTGTGTGCAATTATACAAACACCATGCACCTGGGCGCAATCAGGACAAACCACTTGCACCTGTGTGAGCATCTACAAACACCATGAACCTTGGCGAAATCAATACAAACCACTAGCACCTGTGTGCGAATCAACAAATACCACCCACCTAATCACAATCAAGACAAACCAACTGCACCTGTGTGTGTGACACTACAAACAGAATGCACCTGGGCGCAATCATGACCAACCACTTGCACCTGTGTGAGAATCTACAAACACCAGCCACCTTGAGGCAATGAAGACAAACCACTTGCACCTGTGTGCGAATCTACTCATACCACCCCACCTGTTCACAATCAAGACAAACCAATAGCACCTGTGTGTGACACTACAAACAGAACTCACCTGGGCGCGCAATCAAGACAAACAGCTTCCACCTGTGTGAGAATCTACAAACAGCAGGCACCTGGAAGAAATCAAGAAAAACCCCCTGGCACCTGTGTGTGAATCTACAACCACCAGCCTCTTTGGGGCAAAGAAGACAAACCACTTGCACCTGTGTGCTTACCCACCTACTCCAATCTGCAGGCCGCAATCAAGACCAACAAATTGCACCTGTGTGTGAATCTACAAACACAACTCATGAGGGCGCAATCATGACCATCCACTTGCACCTGTGTGCCAATCTACAGACACCATGAACCTGGGCGAAATCAAGACCAACCATTTGCACCTGTGTGCGAATCTACAGACACCACACACCTGGGCGGAATCAAGTCAAACTACTTGCACATGAGTGCAAATCTACAAACACCACACACTTGGGAGCAATGAAGACAACCCACATGCACCTATGTGCGAATATACAAACACCAAGCACCCGGAAGCAATCAAGACAAACATCCTACACATGTGTGAGAATCTACAAACACCACACAGCTGGGCGGAATCAAGGCAAACCACTTTCACCCGAGCGCAAATCTACAAATACAGCCCACCAGGGCGCAATCAAGACAAACCAATTGCAGCGATGTGTGACACTAAAAACAGAACGCACCTGGGCGCAATCAAGACAAACCACTTGCACCTTTGTGCAAGTGTACCAAAACCACGCACCTGGGCGCAATCAAGACAAACATGTTAGTTAAACCTGTGTGTTATTCAATAAAGACCATGCAACTGGACGCAACCAAGAAAAACCACTTGCACCAGGTGTGTGAATCTACAAACACCACTCATCTGGGAGCAATCATGACCAACCATTTGCACCTGTGTGGGAATCTACCAACACCAAGCACCTGGGCGAAATCAAGATCAACCATTTGCACCTGTGTGCGATTCTAAAACACCACGCTCCTGGGCGCAATCAAGTCCAACCACTTGCACCTGTGTGCGAATATACAAACACCACACACCTGGATGAAATCAAGATCAACCATTTCCATTTGCACCTGTGTGCGATTCTAAAACACCACGCTCCTGGGCGCAATCAAGTCCAACCACTTGCACCTGTGTGCGAATATACAAACACCACACACCTGGATGAAATCAAGATCAACCATTTCCATTTGCACCTGGGTGCGATTCTAAAACACCACGCTCCTGGGCGCAATCAAGTCCAACCACTTGCACCTGTGTGCGAATATACAAACACCACACACCTGGATGCAATCACGACAAATAACTTGCACCTGTGTGAGACTCCACAAATACCAGGCCCCTGAGCACAATGAAGACAAACAACTTACACCTGTGTGCGATTATTCTACATACCCCAGGCACCTGGGCGCAATCATGACCAACCACTTGCACCTGTGTGCGAATCGACAAACACCATGATCCTTGGTGCAATCAAGACAAACACTTGCACCTGTGTGCGAATCTACAAATACAACCCACCTGTTCACAATCAAGACAAACCAATTGCACCTCTGTGTGACACTACAAACAGAACTCACCTGGGCGCAATCAGGGCAAAAGCCTGCACCTGTGTGGGATTCTTCAAACACCAGGCAGCTGGGTGAAGTGGAGACAAACCACTTGCACCTGTGTGCGAATCTACAGACACCAGGCACCTGGGCGCAGTCAGACCAATCACTTGCACCTGTGTGCAAATCTACAACACCATTCACCTGGGCGAAATCAAGACCAACCAATTGCACCTGGGTACGAACCTACAAACACCAGGCTCCGGGTCGAAAATAAGACAAACACTTGCACCTGTGTGCAATTATACAAACACCATGCACCTGGGCGCAATCAGGACAAACCACTTGCACCTGTGTGAGCATCTACAAACACCATGAACCTTGGCGAAATCAATACAAACCACTAGCACCTGTGTGCGAATCAACAAATACCACCCACCTAATCACAATCAAGACAAACCAACTGCACCTGTGTGTGTGACACTACAAACAGAATGCACCTGGGCGCAATCATGACCAACCACTTGCACCTGTGTGAGAATCTACAAACACCAGCCACCTTGAGGCAATGAAGACAAACCACTTGCACCTGTGTGCGAATCTACTCATACCACCCCACCTGTTCACAATCAAGACAAACCAATAGCACCTGTGTGTGACACTACAAACAGAACTCACCTGGGCGCGCAATCAAGACAAACAGCTTCCACCTGTGTGCGAATCTACAAACACCAGGCACCTGGGCGCAGTCAGACCAATCACTTGCACCTGTGTGCAAATCTACAACACCATTCACCTGGGCGAAATCAATGCCAACCAATTGCACCTGTGTACGAACATACAAACACCAGGCTCCGGGTCGAAAATAAGACAAACACTTGCACCTGTGTGCAATTATACAAACACCATGCAGCTGGGCGCAATCAGGACAAACCACAAGCACCTGTGTGAGCATCTACAAACACCATGAACCTTGGCGAAATCAATACAAACCACTAGCACCTGTGTGCGAATCAACAAATACCACCCACCTAATCACAATCAAGACAAACCAACTGCACCTGTGTGTGACACTACAAACAGAACTCACCTGGGCGCGCAATCAAGACAAACAGCTTCCACCTGTGTGAGAATCTACAAACAGCAGGCACCTGGAAGAAATCAAGAAAAACCCCCTGGCACCTGTGTGTGAATCTACAAACACCAGCCTCTTTGGGGCAAAGAAGACAAACCACTTGCACCTGTGTGCTTACCCACCTACTCCAATCTGCAGGCCGCAATCAAGACCATCAAATTGCCCCTGTGTGTGAATCTACAAACACAACTCATCTGGGCGCAATCATGACCATCCACTTGCACCTGTGTGCCAATCTACAGACACCATGAACCTGGGCGAAATCAAGACCAACCATTTGCACCTGTGTGCGAATCTACAGACAACACACACCTGGGTGGAATCAAGTCAAACTACTTGCACATGAGTGCAAATCTACAAACACCACACACTTGGGAGCAATGAAGACAAACCACATGCACCTATGTGCGAATATACAAACACCAAGCACCCGGAAGCAATCAAGACAAACATCCTACACATGTGTGAGAATCTACAAACACCACACAGCTGGGCGGAATCAAGGCAAACCACTTTCACCCGAGCGCAAATCTACAAATACAGCCCACCAGGGCGCAATCAAGACAAACCAATTGCACCGATGTGTGACACTAAAAACAGAATGCACCTGGGCGCAATCAAGACAAACCACTTGCACCTTTGTGCAAGTGTACCAAAACCACGCACCTGGGCGCAATCAAGACAAACATGTTAGTTACACCTGTGTGTTATTCAATACAGAGCAGGCAACTGGATGCAACCAAGAAAAACCACTTGCACCAGGTGTGTGAATCTACAAACACCACTCATCTGGGAGCAATCATGACCAACCATTTGCACCTGTGTGGGAATCTACCAACACCAAGCACCTGGGCGAAATCAAGATCAACCATTTGCACCTGTGTGCGATTCTAAAACACCACGCTCCTGGGCGCAATCAAGTCCAACCACTTGCACCTGTGTGCGAATATACAAACACCACACACCTGGATGAAATCAAGATCAACCATTTGCATTTGCACCTGTGTGCGATTCTAAAAACCACGCTCCTGGGCGCAATCAAGTCCAACCACTTGCACCTGTGTGCGAATATACAAACACCACACACCTGGATGAAATCAAGATCAACCATTACCATTTGCACCTGTGTGCGATTCTAAAACACCACGCTCCTGGGCGCAATCAAGTCCAACCACTTGCACCTGTGTGCGAATATACAAACACCACACACCTGCATGCAATCACGACAAATAACTTGCACCTGTGTGAGACTCCACAAATACCAGGCCCCTGAGCACAATGAAGACAAACAACTTACACCTGTGTGCGATTATTCTACATACCCCAGGCACCTGGGCGCAATCATGACCAACCACTTGCACCTGTGTGCGAATCGACAAACACCATGATCCTTGGTGCAATCAAGACAAACACTTGCACCTGTGTGCGAATCTACAAATACAACCCACCTGTTCACAATCAAGACAAACCAATTGCACCTCTGTGTGACACTACAAACAGAACTCACCTGGGCGCAATCAGGGCAAAAGCCTGCACCTGTGTGGGATTCTTCAAACACCAGGCAGCTGGGTGAAGTGGAGACAAACCACTTGCACCTGTGTGCGAATCTACAAACACCAGGCACCTGGGCGCAGTCAGACCAATCACTTGCACCTGTGTGCAAATCTACAACACCATTCACCTGGGCGAAATCAAGACCAACCAATTGCACCTGTGTACGAACCTACAAACACCAGGATCCGGGTCGAAAATAAGACAAACACTTGCACCTGTGTGCAATTATACAAACACCATGCACCTGGGCGCAATCAGGACAAACCACTTGCACCTGTGTGAGCATCTACAAACACCATGAACCTTGGCGAAATCAATACAAACCACTAGCACCTGTGTGCGAATCAACAAATACCACCCACCTAATCACAATCAAGACAAACCAACTGCACCTGTGTGTGACACTACAAACAGAATGCACCTGGGCGCAATCATGACCAACCACTTGCACCTGTGTGCGAATATACAAACACCACACACCTGGATGCAATCACGACAAATAACTTGCACCTGTGTGAGACTCCACAAATACCTGGCCCCTGAGCACAATGAAGACAAACAACTTACACCTGTGTGCGATTATTCTACATACCCCAGGCACCTGGGCGCAATCATGACCAACCACTTGCACCTGTGTGCGAATCGACAAACACCATGATCCTTGGTGCAATCAAGACAAACACTTGCACCTGTGTGCGAATCTACAAATACAACCCACCTGTTCACAATCAAGAGAAACCAACTGCACCTGTGTGTGACACTACAAACAGAGTGCACCTGGGCGCAATCATGACCAAACGCTTGCACCTGTGTGAGAATCTACAAACACCAGCCACCTTGAGGCAATGAAGACAAACCACTTGCACCTGTGTGCGAATCTACTCATCCCACCCCACCTGTTCACAATCAAGACAAACCAATAGCACCTGTGTGTGACACTACAAACAGAACTCACCTGGGCGCGCAATCAAGACAAACAGCTTCCACCTGTGTGAGAATCTACAAACAGCAGGCACCTGGAAGAAATCAAGAAAAACCCCCTGGCACCTGTGTGTGAATCTACAACCACCAGCCTCTTTGGGGCAAAGAAGACAAACCACTTGCACCTGTGTGCTTACCCACCTACTCCAATCTGCAGGCCGCAATCAAGACCAACAAATTGCACCTGTGTGTGAATCTACAAACACAACTCATGTGGGCGCAATCATGACCATCCACTTGCACCTGTGTGCCAATCTACAGACACCATGAACCGGGGCGAAATCAAGACCAACCATTTGCACCTGTGTGCGAATCTACAGACACCACACACCTGGGCGGAATCAAGTCAAACTACTTGCACATGAGTGCAAATCTACAAACACCACACACTTGGGAGCAATGAAGACAAACCACAGGCACCTATGTGCGAATATACAAACACCAAGCACCCGGAAGCAATCAAGACAAACATCCTACACATGTGTGAGAATCTACAAACACCACACAGCTGGGCGGAATCAAGGCAAACCACTTTCACCCGAGCGCAAATCTACAAATACAGCCCACCAGGGCGCAATCAAGACAAACCAATTGCAGCGATGTGTGACACTAAAAACAGAACGCACCTGGGCGCAATCAAGACAAACCACTTGCACCTTTGTGCAAGTGTACCAAAACCACGCACCTGGGCGCAATCAAGACAAACATGTTAGTTACACCTGTGTGTTATTCAATAAAGACCATGCAACTGGACGCAACCAAGAAAAACCACTTGCACCAGGTGTGTGAATCTACAAACACCACTCATCTGGGAGCAATCATGACCAACCATTTGCACCTGTGTGGGAATCTACCAACACCAAGCACCTGGGCGAAATCAAGATCAACCATTTGCACCTGTGTGCGATTCTAAAACACCACGCTCCTGGGCGCAATCAAGTCCAACCACTTGCACCTGTGTGCGAATATACAAACACCACACACCTGGATGAAATCAAGATCAACCATTTCCATTTGCACCTGTGTGCGATTCTAAAACACCACGCTCCTGGGCGCAATCAAGTCCAACCACTTGCACCTGTGTGCGAATATACAAACACCACACACCTGGATGAAATCAAGATCAACCATTTCCATTTGCACCTGGGTGCGATTCTAAAACACCACGCTCCTGGGCGCAATGAAGTCCAACCACTTGCACCTGTGTGCGAATATACAAACACCACACACCTGGATGCAATCACGACAAATAACTTGCACCTGTGTGAGACTCCACAAATACCAGGCCCCTGAGCACAATGAAGACAAACAACTTACACCTGTGTGCGATTATTCTACATACCCCAGGCACCTGGGCGCAATCATGACCAACCACTTGCACCTGTGTGCGAATCGACAAACACCATGATCCTTGGTGCAATCAAGACAAACACTTGCACCTGTGTGCGAATCTACAAATACAACCCACCTGTTCACAATCAAGACAAACCAATTGCACCTCTGTGTGACACTACAAACAGAACTCACCTGGGCGCAATCAGGGCAAAAGCCTGCACCTGTGTGGGATTCTTCAAACACCAGGCAGCTGGTTGAAGTGGAGACAAACCACTTGCACCTGTGTGCGAATCTACAGACACCAGGCACCTGGGCGCAGTCAGACCAATCACTTGCACCTGTGTGCAAATCTACAACACCATTCACCTGGGCGAAATCAAGACCAACCAATTGCACCTGTGTACGAACCTACAAACACCAGGCTCCGGGTCGAAAATAAGACAAACACTTGCACCTGTGTGCAATTATACAAACACCATGCACCTGGGCGCAATCAGGACAAACCACTTGCACCTGTGTGAGCATCTACAAACACCATGAACCTTGGCGAAATCAATACAAACCACTAGCACCTGTGTGCGAATCAACAAATACCACCCACCTAATCACAATCAAGACAAACCAACTGCACCTGTGTGTGTGACACTACAAACAGAATGCACCTGGGCGCAATCATGACCAACCACTTGCACCTGTGTGAGAATCTACAAACACCAGCCACCTTGAGGCAATGAAGACAAACCACTTGCACCTGTGTGCGAATCTACTCATACCACCCCACCTGTTCACAATCAAGACAAACCAATAGCACCTGTGTGTGACACTACAAACAGAACTCACCTGGGCGCGCAATCAAGACAAACAGCTTCCACCTGTGTGAGAATCTACAAACAGCAGGCACCTGGAAGAAATCAAGAAAAACCCCCTGGCACCTGTGTGTGAATCTACAACCACCAGCCTCTTTGGGGCAAAGAAGACAAACCACTTGCACCTGTGTGCTTACCCACCTACTCCAATCTGCAGGCCGCAATCAAGACCAACAAATTGCACCTGTGTGTGAATCTACAAACACAACTCATGAGGGCGCAATCATGACCATCCACTTGCACCTGTGTGCCAATCTACAGACACCATGAACCTGGGCGAAATCAAGACCAACCATTTGCACCTGTGTGCGAATCTACAGACACCACACACCTGGGCGGAATCAAGTCAAACTACTTGCACATGAGTGCAAATCTACAAACACCACACACTTGGGAGCAATGAAGACAAACCACATGCACCTATGTGCGAATATACAAACACCAAGCACCCGGAAGCAATCAAGACAAACATCCTACACATGTGTGAGAATCTACAAACACCACACAGCTGGGCGGAATCAAGGCAAACCACTTTCACCCGAGCGCAAATCTACAAATACAGCCCACCAGGGCGCAATCAAGACAAACCAATTGCAGCGATGTGTGACACTAAAAACAGAACGCACCTGGGCGCAATCAAGACAAACCACTTGCACCTTTGTGCAAGTGTACCAAAACCACGCACCTGGGCGCAATCAAGACAAACATGTTAGTTAAACCTGTGTGTTATTCAATAAAGACCATGCAACTGGACGCAACCAAGAAAAACCACTTGCACCAGGTGTGTGAATCTACAAACACCACTCATCTGGGAGCAATCATGACAAACCATTTGCACCTGTGTGGGAATCTACCAACACCAAGCACCTGGGCGAAATCAAGATCAACCATTTGCACCTGTGTGCGATTCTAAAACACCACGCTCCTGGGCGCAATCAAGTCCAACCACTTGCACCTGTGTGCGAATATACAAACACCACACACCTGGATGAAATCAAGATCAACCATTTCCATTTGCACCTGTGTGCGATTCTAAAACACCACGCTCCTGGGCGCAATCAAGTCCAACCACTTGCACCTGTGTGCGAATATACAAACACCACACACCTGGATGAAATCAAGATCAACCATTTCCATTTGCACCTGGGTGCGATTCTAAAACACCACGCTCCTGGGCGCAATCAAGTCCAACCACTTGCACCTGTGTGCGAATATACAAACACCACACACCTGGATGCAATCACGACAAATAACTTGCACCTGTGTGAGACTCCACAAATACCAGGCCCCTGAGCACAATGAAGACAAACAACTTACACCTGTGTGCGATTATTCTACATACCCCAGGCACCTGGGCGCAATCATGACCAACCACTTGCACCTGTGTGCGAATCGACAAACACCATGATCCTTGGTGCAATCAAGACAAACACTTGCACCTGTGTGCGAATCTACAAATACAACCCACCTGTTCACAATCAAGACAAACCAATTGCACCTCTGTGTGACACTACAAACAGAACTCACCTGGGCGCAATCAGGGCAAAAGCCTGCACCTGTGTGGGATTCTTCAAACACCAGGCAGCTGGGTGAAGTGGAGACAAACCACTTGCACCTGTGTGCGAATCTACAGACACCAGGCACCTGGGCGCAGTCAGACCAATCACTTGCACCTGTGTGCAAATCTACAACACCATTCACCTGGGCGAAATCAAGACCAACCAATTGCACCTGGGTACGAACCTACAAACACCAGGCTCCGGGTCGAAAATAAGACAAACACTTGCACCTGTGTGCAATTATACAAACACCATGCACCTGGGCGCAATCAGGACAAACCACTTGCACCTGTGTGAGCATCTACAAACACCATGAACCTTGGCGAAATCAATACAAACCACTAGCACCTGTGTGCGAATCAACAAATACCACCCACCTAATCACAATCAAGACAAACCAACTGCACCTGTGTGTGTGACACTACAAACAGAATGCACCTGGGCGCAATCATGACCAACCACTTGCACCTGTGTGAGAATCTACAAACACCAGCCACCTTGAGGCAATGAAGACAAACCACTTGCACCTGTGTGCGAATCTACTCATACCACCCCACCTGTTCACAATCAAGACAAACCAATAGCACCTGTGTGTGACACTACAAACAGAACTCACCTGGGCGCGCAATCAAGACAAACAGCTTCCACCTGTGTGAGAATCTACAAACAGCAGGCACCTGGAAGAAATCAAGAAAAACCCCCTGGCACCTGTGTGTGAATCTACAAACACCAGCCTCTTTGGGGCAAAGAAGACAAACCACTTGCACCTGTGTGCTTACCCACCTACTCCAATCTGCAGGCCGCAATCAAGACCAACAAATTGCACCTGTGTGTGAATCTACAAACACAACTCATGAGGGCGCAATCATGACCATCCACTTGCACCTGTGTGCCAATCTACAGACACCATGAACCTGGGCGAAATCAAGACCAACCATTTGCACCTGTGTGCGAATCTACAGACACCACACACCTGGGCGGAATCAAGTCAAACTACTTGCACATGAGTGCAAATCTACAAACACCACACACTTGGGAGCAATGAAGACAAACCACATGCACCTATGTGCGAATATACAAACACCAAGCACCCGGAAGCAATCAAGACAAACATCCTACACATGTGTGAGAATCTACAAACACCACACAGCTGGGCGGAATCAAGGCAAACCACTTTCACCCGAGCGCAAATCTACAAATACAGCCCACCAGGGCGCAATCAAGACAAACCAATTGCAGCGATGTGTGACACTAAAAACAGAACGCACCTGGGCGCAATCAAGACAAACCACTTGCACCTTTGTGCAAGTGTACCAAAACCACGCACCTGGGCGCAATCAAGACAAACATGTTAGTTACACCTGTGTGTTATTCAATAAAGACCATGCAACTGGACGCAACCAAGAAAAACCACTTGCACCAGGTGTGTGAATCTACAAACACCACTCATCTGGGAGCAATCATGACCAACCATTTGCACCTGTGTGGGAATCTACCAACACCAAGCACCTGGGCGAAATCAAGATCAACCATTTGCACCTGTGTGCGATTCTAAAACACCACGCTCCTGGGCGCAATCAAGTCCAACCACTTGCACCTGTGTGCGAATATACAAACACCACACACCTGGATGAAATCAAGATCAACCATTTCCATTTGCACCTGTGTGCGATTCTAAAACACCACGCTCCTGGGCGCAATCAAGTCCCACCACTTGCACCTGTGTGCGAATATACAAACACCACACACCTGGATGAAATCAAGATCAACCATTACCATTTGCACCTGTGTGCGATTCTAAAACACCACGCTCCTGGGCGCAATCAAGTCCAACCACTTGCACCTGTGTGCGAATATACAAACACCACACACCTGGATGAAATCAAGATCAACCATTTCCATTTGCACCTGTGTGCGATTCTAAAACACCACGCTCCTGGGCGCAATCAAGTCCAACCACTTGCACCTGTGTGCGAATATACAAACACCACACACCTGGATGAAATCAAGATCAACCATTACCATTTGCACCTGGGTGCGATTCTAAAACACCACGCTCCTGGGCGCAATCAAGTCCAACCACTTGCACCTGTGTGCGAATATACAAACACCACACACCTGGATGCAATCACGACAAATAACTTGCACCTGTGTGAGACTCCACAAATACCAGGCCCCTGAGCACAATGAAGACAAACAACTTACACCTGTGTGCGATTATTCTACATACCCCAGGCACCTGGGCGCAATCATGACCAACCACTTGCACCTGTGTGCGAATCGACAAACACCATGATCCTTGGTGCAATCAAGACAAACACTTGCACCTGTGTGCGAATCTACAAATACAACCCACCTGTTCACAATCAAGACAAACCAATTGCACCTCTGTGTGACACTACAAACAGAACTCACCTGGGCGCAATCAGGGCAAAAGCCTGCACCTGTGTTGGATTCTTCAAACACCAGGCAGCTGGGTGAAGTGGAGACAAACCACTTGCACCTGTGTGCGAATCTACAAACACCAGGCACCTGGGCGCAGTCAGACCAATCACTTGCACCTGTGTGCAAATCTACAACACCATTCACCTGGGCGAAATCAAGACCAACCAATTGCACCTGTGTACGAACCTACAAACACCAGGCTCCGGGTCGAAAATAAGACAAACACTTGCTCCTGTGTGCAATTATACAAACACCATGCACCTGGGCGCAATCAGGACAAACCACTTGCACCTGTGTGAGCATCTACAAACACCATGAACCTTGGCGAAATCAATACAAACCACTAGCACCTGTGTGCGAATCAACAAATACCACCCACCTAATCACAATCAAGACAAACCAACTGCACCTGTGTGTGTGACACTACAAACAGAATGCACCTGGGCGCAATCATGACCAACCACTTGCACCTGTGTGAGAATCTACAAACACCAGCCACCTTGAGGCAATGAAGACAAACCACTTGCACCTGTGTGCGAATCTACTCATACCACCCCACCTGTTCACAATCAAGACAAACCAATAGCACCTGTGTGTGACACTACAAACAGAACTCACCTGGGCGCGCAATCAAGACAAACAGCTTCCACCTGTGTGAGAATCTACAAACAGCAGGCACCTGGAAGAAATCAAGAAAAACCCCCTGGCACCTGTGTGTGAATCTACAACCACCAGCCTCTTTGGGGCAAAGAAGACAAACCACTTGCACCTGTGTGCTTACCCACCTACTCCAATCTGCAGGCCGCAATCAAGACCAACAAATTGCACCTGTGTGTGAATCTACAAACACAACTCATGTGGGCGCAATCATGACCATCCACTTGCACCTGTGTGCCAATCTACAGACACCATGAACCTGGGCGAAATCAAGACCAACCATTTGCACCTGTGTGCGAATCTACAGACACCACACACCTGGGCGGAATCAAGTCAAACTACTTGCACATGAGTGCAAATCTACAAACACCACACACTTGGGAGCAATGAAGACAAACCACATGCACCTATGTGCGAATATACAAACACCAAGCACCCGGAAGCAATCAAGACAAACATCCTACACATGTGTGAGAATCTACAAACACCACACAGCTGGGCGGAATCAAGGCAAACCACTTTCACCCGAGCGCAAATCTACAAATACAGCCCACCAGGGCGCAATCAAGACAAACCAATTGCAGCGATGTGTGACACTAAAAACAGAACGCACATGGGCGCAATCAAGACAAACCACTTGCACCTTTGTGCAAGTGTACCAAAACCACGCACCTGGGCGCAATCAAGACAAACATGTTAGTTACACCTGTGTGTTATTCAATAAAGACCATGCAACTGGACGCAACCAAGAAAAACCACTTGCACCAGGTGTGTGAATCTACAAACACCACTCATCTGGGAGCAATCATGACCAACCATTTGCACCTGTGTGGGAATCTACCAACACCAAGCACCTGGGCGAAATCAAGATCAACCATTTGCACCTGTGTGCGATTCTAAAACACCACGCTCCTGGGCGCAATCAAGTCCAACCACTTGCACCTGTGTGCGAATATACAAACACCACACACCTGGATGAAATCAAGATCAACCATTTCCATTTGCACCTGTGTGCGATTCTAAAACACCACGCTCCTGGGCGCAATCAAGTCCAACCACTTGCACCTGTGTGCGAATATACAAACACCACACACCTGGATGAAATCAAGACCAACCATTTCCATTTGCACCTGGGTGCGATTCTAAAACACCACGCTCCTGGGCGCAATCAAGTCCAACCACTTGCACCTGTGTGCGAATATACAAACACCACACACCTGGATGCAATCACGACAAATAACTTGCACCTGTGTGAGACTCCACAAATACGAGGCCCCTGAGCACAATGAAGACAAACAACTTACACCTGTGTGCGATTATTCTACATACCCCAGGCACCTGGGCGCAATCATGACCAACCACTTGCACCTGTGTGCGAATCGACAAACACCATGATCCTTGGTGCAATCAAGACAAACACTTGCACCTGTGTGCGAATCTACAAATACAACCCACCTGTTCACAATCAAGACAAACCAATTGCACCTCTGTGTGACACTACAAACAGAACTCACCTGGGCGCAATCAGGGCAAAAGCCTGCACCTGTGTGGGATTCTTCAAACACCAGGCAGCTGGGTGAAGTGGAGACAAACCACTTGCACCTGTGTGCGAATCTACAGACACCAGGCACCTGGGCGCAGTCAGACCAATCACTTGCACCTGTGTGCAAATCTACAACACCATTCACCTGGGCGAAATCAAGACCAACCAATTGCACCTGTGTACGAACCTACAAACACCAGGCTCCGGGTCGAAAATAAGACAAACACTTGCACCTGTGTGCAATTATACAAACACCAAGCACCTGGGCGCAATCAGGACAAACCACTTGCACCTGTGTGAGCATCTACAAACACCATGAACCTTGGCGAAATCATACAAACTACTAGCACCTGTGTGCGAATCAACAAATACCACCCACCTAATCACAATCAAGACAAACCAACTGCACCTGTGTGTGTGACACTACAAACAGAATGCACCTGGGCGCAATCATGACCAACCACTTGCACCTGTGTGAGAATCTACAAACACCAGCCACCTTGAGGCAATGAAGACAAACCACTTGCACCTGTGTGCGAATCTACTCATACCACCCCACCTGTTCACAATCAAGACAAACCAATAGCACCTGTGTGTGACACTACAAACAGAACTCACCTGGGCGCGCAATCAAGACAAACAGCTTCCACCTGTGTGAGAATCTACAAACAGCAGGCACCTGGAAGAAATCAAGAAAAACCCCCTGGCACCTGTGTGTGAATCTACAAACACCAGCCTCTTTGGGGCAAAGAAGACAAACCACTTGCACCTGTGTGCTTACCCACCTACTCCAATCTGCAGGCCGCAATCAAGACCAACAAATTGCACCTGTGTGTGAATCTACAAACACAACTCATGTGGGCGCAATCATGACCATCCACTTGCACCTGTGTGCCAATCTACAGACACCATGAACCGGGGCGAAATCAAGACCAACCATTTGCACCTGTGTGCGAATCTACAGACACCACACACCTGGGCGGAATCAAGTCAAACTACTTGCACATGAGTGCAAATCTACAAACACCACACACTTGGGAGCAATGAAAACAAACCACAGGCACCTATGTGCGAATATACAAACACCAAGCACCCGGAAGCAATCAAGACAAACATCCTACACATGTGTGAGAATCTACAAACACCACACAGCTGGGCGGAATCAAGGCAAACCACTTTCACCCGAGCGCAAATCTACAAATACAGCCCACCAGGGCGCAATCAAGACAAACCAATTGCAGCGATGTGTGACACTAAAAACAGAACGCACCTGGGCGCAATCAAGACAAACCACTTGCACCTTTGTGCAAGTGTACCAAAACCACGCACCTGGGCGCAATCAAGACAAACATGTTAGTTACACCTGTGTGTTATTCAATAAAGACCATGCAACTGGACGCAACCAAGAAAAACCACTTGCACCAGGTGTGTGAATCTACAAACACCACTCATCTGGGAGCAATCATGACCAACCATTTGCACCTGTGTGGGAATCTACCAACACCAAGCACCTGGGCGAAATCAAGATCAACCATTTGCACCTGTGTGCGATTCTAAAACACCACGCTCCTGGGCGCAATCAAGTCCAACCACTTGCACCTGTGTGCGAATATACAAACACCACACACCTGGATGAAATCAAGATCAACCATTTCCATTTGCACCTGTGTGCGATTCTAAAACACCACGCTCCTGGGCGCAATCAAGTCCAACCACTTGCACCTGTGTGCGAATATACAAACACCACACACCTGGATGAAATCAAGACCAACCATTTCCATTTGCACCTGGGTGCGATTCTAAAACACCACGCTCCTGGGCGCAATCAAGTCCAACCACTTGCACCTGTGTGCGAATATACAAACACCACACACCTGGATGCAATCACGACAAATAACTTGCACCTGTGTGAGACTCCACAAATACCAGGCCCCTGAGCACAATGAAGACAAACAACTTACACCTGTGTGCGATTATTCTACATACCCCAGGCACCTGGGCGCAATCATGACCAACCACTTGCACCTGTGTGCGAATCGACAAACACCATGATCCTTGGTGCAATCAAGACAAACACTTGCACCTGTGTGCGAATCTACAAATACAACCCACCTGTTCACAATCAAGACAAACCAATTGCACCTCTGTGTGACACTACAAACAGAACTCACCTGGGCGCAATCAGGGCAAAAGCCTGCACCTGTGTGGGATTCTTCAAACACCAGGCAGCTGGGTGAAGTGGAGACAAACCACTTGCACCTGTGTGCGAATCTACAGACACCAGGCACCTGGGCGCAGTCAGACCAATCACTTGCACCTGTGTGCAAATCTACAACACCATTCACCTGGGCGAAATCAAGACCAACCAATTGCACCTGTGTACGAACCTACAAACACCAGGCTCCGGGTCGAAAATAAGACAAACACTTGCACCTGTGTGCAATTATACAAACACCATGCACCTGGGCGCAATCAGGACAAACCACTTGCACCTGTGTGAGCATCTACAAACACCATGAACCTTGGCGAAATCATACAAACTACTAGCACCTGTGTGCGAATCAACAAATACCACCCACCTAATCACAATCAAGACAAACCAACTGCACCTGTGTGTGTGACACTACAAACAGAATGCACCTGGGCGCAATCATGACCAACCACTTGCACCTGTGTGAGAATCTACAAACACCAGCCACCTTGAGGCAATGAAGACAAACCACTTGCACCTGTGTGCGAATCTACTCATACCACCCCACCTGTTCACAATCAAGACAAACCAATAGCACCTGTGTGTGACACTACAAACAGAACTCACCTGGGCGCGCAATCAAGACAAACAGCTTCCACCTGTGTGAGAATCTACAAACAGCAGGCACCTGGAAGAAATCAAGAAAAACCCCCTGGCACCTGTGTGTGAATCTACAAACACCAGCCTCTTTGGGGCAAAGAAGACAAACCACTTGCACCTGTGTGCTTACCCACCTACTCCAATCTGCAGGCCGCAATCAAGACCAACAAATTGCACCTGTGTGTGAATCTACAAACACAACTCATGTGGGCGCAATCATGACCATCCACTTGCACCTGTGTGCCAATCTACAGACACCATGAACCGGGGCGAAATCAAGACCAACCATTTGCACCTGTGTGCGAATCTACAGACACCACACACCTGGGCGGAATCAAGTCAAACTACTTGCACATGAGTGCAAATCTACAAACACCACACACTTGGGAGCAATGAAGACAAACCACATGCACCTATGTGCGAATATACAAACACCAAGCACCCGGAAGCAATCAAGACAAACATCCTACACATGTGTGAGAATCTACAAACACCACACAGCTGGGCGGAATCAAGGCAAACCACTTTCACCCGAGCGCAAATCTACAAATACAGCCCACCAGGGCGCAATCAAGACAAACCAATTGCAGCGATGTGTGACACTAAAAACAGAACGCACCTGGGCGCAATCAAGACAAACCACTTGCACCTTTGTGCAAGTGTACCAAAACCACGCACCTGGGCGCAATCAAGACAAACATGTTAGTTACACCTGTGTGTTATTCAATAAAGACCATGCAACTGGACGCAACCAAGAAAAACCACTTGCACCAGGTGTGTGAATCTACAAACACCACTCATCTGGGAGCAATCATGACCAACCATTTGCACCTGTGTGGGAATCTACCAACACCAAGCACCTGGGCGAAATCAAGATCAACCATTTGCACCTGTGTGCGATTCTAAAACACCACGCTCCTGGGCGCAATCAAGTCCAACCACTTGCACCTGTGTGCGAATATACAAACACCACACACCTGGATGAAATCAAGATCAACCATTTCCATTTGCACCTGTGTGCGATTCTAAAACACCACGCTCCTGGGCGCAATCAAGTCCAACCACTTGCACCTGTGTGCGAATATACAAACACCACACACCTGGATGAAATCAAGATCAACCATTACCATTTGCACCTGGGTGCGATTCTAAAACACCACGCTCCTGGGCGCAATCAAGTCCAACCACTTGCACCTGTGTGCGAATATACAAACACCACACACCTGGATGCAATCACGACAAATAACTTGCACCTGTGTGAGACTCCACAAATACCAGGCCCCTGAGCACAATGAAGACAAACAACTTACACCTGTGTGCGATTATTCTACATACCCCAGGCACCTGGGCGCAATCATGACCAACCACTTGCACCTGTGTGCGAATCGACAAACACCATGATCCTTGGTGCAATCAAGACAAACACTTGCACCTGTGTGCGAATCTACAAATACAACCCACCTGTTCACAATCAAGACAAACCAATTGCACCTCTGTGTGACACTACAAACAGAACTCACCTGGGCGCAATCAGGGCAAAAGCCTGCACCTGTGTTGGATTCTTCAAACACCAGGCAGCTGGGTGAAGTGGAGACAAACCACTTGCACCTGTGTGCGAATCTACAAACACCAGGCACCTGGGCGCAGTCAGACCAATCACTTGCACCTGTGTGCAAATCTACAACACCATTCACCTGGGCGAAATCAAGACCAACCAATTGCACCTGTGTACGAACCTACAAACACCAGGCTCCGGGTCGAAAATAAGACAAACACTTGCACCTGTGTGCAATTATACAAACACCATGCACCTGGGCGCAATCAGGACAAACCACTTGCACCTGTGTGAGCATCTACAAACACCATGAACCTTGGCGAAATCAATACAAACCACTAGCACCTGTGTGCGAATCAACAAATACCACCCACCTAATCACAATCAAGACAAACCAACTGCACCTGTGTGTGTGACACTACAAACAGAATGCACCTGGGCGCAATCATGACCAACCACTTGCACCTGTGTGAGAATCTACAAACACCAGCCACCTTGAGGCAATGAAGACAAACCACTTGCACCTGTGTGCGAATCTACTCATACCACCCCACCTGTTCACAATCAAGACAAACCAATAGCACCTGTGTGTGACACTACAAACAGAACTCACCTGGGCGCGCAATCAAGACAAACAGCTTCCACCTGTGTGAGAATCTACAAACAGCAGGCACCTGGAAGAAATCAAGAAAAACCCCCTGGCACCTGTGTGTGAATCTACAAACACCAGCCTCTTTGGGGCAAAGAAGACAAACCACTTGCACCTGTGTGCTTACCCACCTACTCCAATCTGCAGGCCGCAATCAAGACCAACAAATTGCACCTGTGTGTGAATCTACAAACACAACTCATGTGGGCGCAATCATGACCATCCACTTGCACCTGTGTGCCAATCTACAGACACCATGAACCTGGGCGAAATCAAGACCAACCATTTGCACCTGTGTGCGAATCTACAGACACCACACACCTGGGCGGAATCAAGTCAAACTACTTGCACATGAGTGCAAATCTACAAACACCACACACTTGGGAGCAATGAAGACAAACCACATGCACCTATGTGCGAATATACAAACACCAAGCACCCGGAAGCAATCAAGACAAACATCCTACACATGTGTGAGAATCTACAAACACCACACAGCTGGGCGGAATCAAGGCAAACCACTTTCACCCGAGCGCAAATCTACAAATACAGCCCACCAGGGCGCAATCAAGACAAACCAATTGCAGCGATGTGTGACACTAAAAACAGAACGCACCTGGGCGCAATCAAGACAAACCACTTGCACCTTTGTGCAAGTGTACCAAAACCACGCACCTGGGCGCAATCAAGACAAACATGTTAGTTACACCTGTGTGTTATTCAATAAAGACCATGCAACTGGACGCAACCAAGAAAAACCACTTGCACCAGGTGTGTGAATCTACAAACACCACTCATCTGGGAGCAATCATGACCAACCATTTGCACCTGTGTGGGAATCTACCAACACCAAGCACCTGGGCGAAATCAAGATCAACCATTTGCACCTGTGTGCGATTCTAAAACACCACGCTCCTGGGCGCAATCAAGTCCAACCACTTGCACCTGTGTGCGAATATACAAACACCACACACCTGGATGAAATCAAGATCAACCATTTCCATTTGCACCTGTGTGCGATTCTAAAACACCACGCTCCTGGGCGCAATCAAGTCCAACCACTTGCACCTGTGTGCGAATATACAAACACCACACACCTGGATGAAATCAAGACCAACCATTTCCATTTGCACCTGGGTGCGATTCTAAAACACCACGCTCCTGGGCGCAATCAAGTCCAACCACTTGCACCTGTGTGCGAATATACAAACACCACACACCTGGATGCAATCACGACAAATAACTTGCACCTGTGTGAGACTCCACAAATACCAGGCCCCTGAGCACAATGAAGACAATCAACTTACACCTGTGTGCGATTATTCTACATACCCCAGGCACCTGGGCGCAATCATGACCAACCACTTGCACCTGTGTGCGAATCGACAAACACCATGATCCTTGGTGCAATCAAGACAAACACTTGCACCTGTATGCGAATCTACAAATATAACCCACCTATTCACAATCAAGACAAACCAATTGCACCTCTGTGTGACACTACAAACAGAACTCACCTGGGAGCAATCAGGGCAAAAGCCTGCACCTGTGTTGGATTCTTCAAACACCAGGCAGCTGGGTGAAGTGGAGACAAACCACTTGCACCTGTGTGCGAATCTACAAACACCAGGCACCTGGGCGCAGTCAGACCAATCACTTGCACCTGTGTGCAAATCTACAACACCATTCACCTGGGCGAAATCAAGACCAACCAATTGCACCTGTGTACGAACCTACAAACACCAGGCTCCGGGTCGAAAATAAGACAAACACTTGCACCTGTGTGCAATTATACAAACACCATGCACCTGGGCGCAATCAGGACAAACCACTTGCACCTGTGTGAGCATCTACAAACACCATGAACCTTGGCGAAATCAATACAAACCACTAGCACCTGTGTGCGAATCAACAAATACCACCCACCTAATCACAATCAAGACAAACCAACTGCACCTGTGTGTGTGACACTACAAACAGAATGCACCTGGGCGCAATCATGACCAACCACTTGCACCTGTGTGAGAATCTACAAACACCAGCCACCTTGAGGCAATGAAGACAAACCACTTGCACCTGTGTGCGAATCTACTCATACCACCCCACCTGTTCACAATCAAGACAAACCAATAGCACCTGTGTGTGACACTACAAACAGAACTCACCTGGGCGCGCAATCAAGACAAACAGCTTCCACCTGTGTGAGAATCTACAAACAGCAGGCACCTGGAAGAAATCAAGAAAAACCCCCTGGCACCTGTGTGTGAATCTACAAACACCAGCCTCTTTGGGGCAAAGAAGACAAACCACTTGCACCTGTGTGCTTACCCACCTACTCCAATCTGCAGGCCGCAATCAAGACCAACAAATTGCACCTGTGTGTGAATCTACAAACACAACTCATGTGGGCGCAATCATGACCATCCACTTGCACCTGTGTGCCAATCTACAGACACCATGAACCTGGGCGAAATCAAGACCAACCATTTGCACCTGTGTGCGAATCTACAGACACCACACACCTGGGCGGAATCAAGTCAAACTACTTGCACATGAGTGCAAATCTACAAACACCACACACTTGGGAGCAATGAAGACAAACCACATGCACCTATGTGCGAATATACAAACACCAAGCACCCGGAAGCAATCAAGACAAACATCCTACACATGTGTGAGAATCTACAAACACCACACAGCTGGGCGGAATCAAGGCAAACCACTTTCACCCGAGCGCAAATCTACAAATACAGCCCACCAGGGCGCAATCAAGACAAACCAATTGCAGCGATGTGTGACACTAAAAACAGAACGCACCTGGGCGCAATCAAGACAAACCACTTGCACCTTTGTGCAAGTGTACCAAAACCACGCACCTGGGCGCAATCAAGACAAACATGTTAGTTACACCTGTGTGTTATTCAATAAAGACCATGCAACTGGACGCAACCAAGAAAAACCACTTGCACCAGGTGTGTGAATCTACAAACACCACTCATCTGGGAGCAATCATGACCAACCATTTGCACCTGTGTGGGAATCTACCAACACCAAGCACCTGGGCGAAATCAAGATCAACCATTTGCACCTGTGTGCGATTCTAAAACACCACGCTCCTGGGCGCAATCAAGTCCAACCACTTGCACCTGTGTGCGAATATACAAACACCACACACCTGGATGAAATCAAGATCAACCATTTCCATTTGCACCTGTGTGCGATTCTAAAACACCACGCTCCTGGGCGCAATCAAGTCCAACCACTTGCACCTGTGTGCGAATATACAAACACCACACACCTGGATGAAATCAAGACCAACCATTTCCATTTGCACCTGGGTGCGATTCTAAAACACCACGCTCCTGGGCGCAATCAAGTCCAACCACTTGCACCTGTGTGCGAATATACAAACACCACACACCTGGATGCAATCACGACAAATAACTTGCACCTGTGTGAGACTCCACAAATACCAGGCCCCTGAGCACAATGAAGACAATCAACTTACACCTGTGTGCGATTATTCTACATACCCCAGGCACCTGGGCGCAATCATGACCAACCACTTGCACCTGTGTGCGAATCGACAAACACCATGATCCTTGGTGCAATCAAGACAAACACTTGCACCTGTATGCGAATCTACAAATATAACCCACCTGTTCACAATCAAGACAAACCAATTGCACCTCTGTGTGACACTACAAACAGAACTCACCTGGGAGCAATCAGGGCAAAATCCTGCACCTGTGTGGGATTCTTTAAACACCAGGCAGCTGGGTGAAGTGGAGACAAACCACTTGCACCTGTGTGCGAATCTACAAACACCAGGCACCTGGGCGCAGTCAGACCAATCACTTGCACCTGTGTGCAAATCTACAACACCATTCACCTGTGCGAAATCAAGACCAACCAATTGCACCTGTGTACGAACCTACAAACACCAGGCTCCGGGTCGAAAATAAGACAAACACTTGCACCTGTGTGCAATTATACAAACACCATGCACCTGGGCGCAATCAGGACAAACCACTTGCACCTGTGTGAGCATCTACAAACACCATGAACCTTGGCGAAATCAATACAAACCACTAGCACCTGTGTGCGAATCAACAAATACCACCCACCTAATCACAATCAAGACAAACCAACTGCACCTGTGTGTGTGACACTACAAACAGAATACACCTGGGCGCAATCATGACCAACCACTTGCACCTGTGTGAGAATCTACAAACACCAGCCACCTTGAGGCAATGAAGACAAACCACTTGCACCTGTGTGCGAATCTACTCATACCACCCCACCTGTTCACAATCAAGACAAACCAATAGCACCTGTGTGTGACACTACAAACAGAACTCACCTGGGCGCGCAATCAAGACAAACAGCTTCCACCTGTGTGAGAATCTACAAACAGCAGGCACCTGGAAGAAATCAAGAAAAACCCCCTTGCACCTGTGTGTGAATCTACAACCACCAGCCTCTTTGGGGCAAAGAAGACAAACCACTTGCACCTGTGTGCTTACCCACCTACTCCAATCTGCAGGCCGCAATCAAGACCAACAAATTGCACCTGTGTGTGAATCTACAAACACAACTCATGTGGGCGCAATCATGACCATCCACTTGCACCTGTGTGCCAATCTACAGACACCATGAACCTGGGCGAAATCAAGACCAACCATTTGCACCTGTGTGCGAATCTACAGACACCACACACCTGGGCGGAATCAAGTCAAACTACTTGCACATGAGTGCAAATCTACAAACACCACACACTTGGGAGCAATGAAGACAAACCACATGCACCTATGTGCGAATATACAAACACCAAGCACCCGGAAGCAATCAAGACAAACATCCTACACATGTGTGAGAATCTACAAACACCACACAGCTGGGCGGAATCAAGGCAAACCACTTTCACCCGAGCGCAAATCTACAAATACAGCCCACCAGGGCGCAATCAAGACAAACCAATTGCAGCGATGTGTGACACTAAAAACAGAACGCACCTGGGCGCAATCAAGACAAACCACTTGCACCTTTGTGCAAGTGTACCAAAACCACGCACCTGGGCGCAATCAAGACAAACATGTTAGTTACACCTGTGTGTTATTCAATAAAGACCATGCAACTGGACGCAACCAAGAAAAACCACTTGCACCAGGTGTGTGAATCTACAAACACCACTCATCTGGGAGCAATCATGACCAACCATTTGCACCTGTGTGGGAATCTACCAACACCAAGCACCTGGGCGAAATCAAGATCAACCATTTGCACCTGTGTGCGATTCTAAAACACCACGCTCCTGGGCGCAATCAAGTCCAACCACTTGCACCTGTGTGCGAATATACAAACACCACACACCTGGATGAAATCAAGATCAACCATTTCCATTTGCACCTGTGTGCGATTCTAAAACACCACGCTCCTGGGCGCAATCAAGTCCAACCACTTGCACCTGTGTGCGAATATACAAACACCACACACCTGGATGAAATCAAGACCAACCATTTCCATTTGCACCTGGGTGCGATTCTAAAACACCACGCTCCTGGGCGCAATCAAGTCCAACCACTTGCACCTGTGTGCGAATATACAAACACCACACACCTGGATGCAATCACGACAAATAACTTGCACCTGTGTGAGACTCCACAAATACCAGGCCCCTGAGCACAATGAAGACAAACAACTTACACCTGTGTGCGATTATTCTACATACCCCAGGCACCTGGGCGCAATCATGACCAACCACTTGCACCTGTGTGCGAATCGACAAACACCATGATCCTTGGTGCAATCAAGACAAACACTTGCACCTGTGTGCGAATCTACAAATACAACCCACCTGTTCACAATCAAGACAAACCAATTGCACCTCTGTGTGACACTACAAACAGAACTCACCTGGGCGCAATCAGGGCAAAAGCCTGCACCTGTGTGGGATTCTTCAAACACCAGGCAGCTGGGTGAAGTGGAGACAAACCACTTGCACCTGTGTGCGAATCTACAGACACCAGGCACCTGGGCGCAGTCAGACCAATCACTTGCACCTGTGTGCAAATCTACAACACCATTCACCTGGGCGAAATCAAGACCAACCAATTGCACCTGTGTACGAACCTACAAACACCAGGCTCCGGGTCGAAAATAAGACAAACACTTGCACCTGTGTGCAATTATACAAACACCATGCACCTGGGCGCAATCAGGACAAACCACTTGCACCTGTGTGAGCATCTACAAACACCATGAACCTTGGCGAAATCATACAAACTACTAGCACCTGTGTGCGAATCAACAAATACCACCCACCTAATCACAATCAAGACAAACCAACTGCACCTGTGTGTGTGACACTACAAACAGAATGCACCTGGGCGCAATCATGACCAACCACTTGCACCTGTGTGAGTATCTACAAACACCAGCCACCTTGAGGCAATGAAGACAAACCACTTGCACCTGTGTGCGAATCTACTCATACCACCCCACCTGTTCACAATCAAGACAAACCAATAGCACCTGTGTGTGACACTACAAACAGAACTCACCTGGGCGCGCAATCAAGACAAACAGCTTCCACCTGTGTGAGAATCTACAAACAGCAGGCACCTGGAAGAAATCAAGAAAAACCCCCTGGCACCTGTGTGTGAATCTACAACCACCAGCCTCTTTGGGGCAAAGAAGACAAACCACTTGCACCTGTGTGCTTACCCACCTACTCCAATCTGCAGGCCGCAATCAAGACCAACAAATTGCACCTGTGTGTGAATCTACAAACACAACTCATGTGGGCGCAATCATGACCATCCACTTGCACCTGTGTGCCAATCTACAGACACCATGAACCTGGGCGAAATCAAGACCAACCATTTGCACCTGTGTGCGAATCTACAGACACCACACACCTGGGCGGAATCAAGTCAAACTACTTGCACATGAGTGCAAATCTACAAACACCACACACTTGGGAGCAATGAAGACAAACCACATGCACCTATGTGCGAATATACAAACACCAAGCACCCGGAAGCAATCAAGACAAACATCCTACACATGTGTGAGAATCTACAAACACCACACAGCTGGGCGGAATCAAGGCAAACCACTTTCACCCGAGCGCAAATCTACAAATACAGCCCACCAGGGCGCAATCAAGACAAACCAATTGCAGCGATGTGTGACACTAAAAACAGAACGCACCTGGGCGCAATCAAGACAAACCACTTGCACCTTTGTGCAAGTGTACCAAAACCACGCACCTGGGCGCAATCAAGACAAACATGTTAGTTACACCTGTGTGTTATTCAATAAAGACCATGCAACTGGACGCAACCAAGAAAAACCACTTGCACCAGGTGTGTGAATCTACAAACACCACTCATCTGGGAGCAATCATGACCAACCATTTGCACCTGTGTGGGAATCTACCAACACCAAGCACCTGGGCGAAATCAAGATCAACCATTTGCACCTGTGTGCGATTCTAAAACACCACGCTCCTGGGCGCAATCAAGTCCAACCACTTGCACCTGTGTGCGAATATACAAACACCACACACCTGGATGAAATCAAGATCAACCATTTCCATTTGCACCTGTGTGCGATTCTAAAACACCACGCTCCTGGGCGCAATCAAGTCCAACCACTTGCACCTGTGTGCGAATATACAAACACCACACACCTGGATGAAATCAAGACCAACCATTTCCATTTGCACCTGTGTGCGATTCTAAAACACCACGCTCCTGGGCGCAATCAAGTCCAACCACTTGCACCTGTGTGCGAATATACAAACACCACACACCTGGATGCAATCACGACAAATAACTTGCACCTGTGTGAGACTCCACAAATACCAGGCCCCTGAGCACAATGAAGACAATCAACTTACACCTGTGTGCGATTATTCTACATACCCCAGGCACCTGGGCGCAATCATGACCAACCACTTGCACCTGTGTGCGAATCGACAAACACCATGATCCTTGGTGCAATCAAGACAAACACTTGCACCTGTATGCGAATCTACAAATATAACCCACCTGTTCACAATCAAGACAAACCAATTGCACCTCTGTGTGACACTACAAACAGAACTCACCTGGGAGCAATCAGGGCAAAATCCTGCACCTGTGTGGGATTCTTTAAACACCAGGCAGCTGGGTGAAGTGGAGACAAACCACTTGCACCTGTGTGCGAATCTACAAACACCAGGCACCTGGGCGCAGTCAGACCAATCACTTGCACCTGTGTGCAAATCTACAACACCATTCACCTGTGCGAAATCAAGACCAACCAATTGCACCTGTGTACGAACCTACAAACACCAGGCTCCGGGTCGAAAATAAGACAAACACTTGCACCTGTGTGCAATTATACAAACACCATGCACCTGGGCGCAATCAGGACAAACCACTTGCACCTGTGTGAGCATCTACAAACACCATGAACCTTGGCGAAATCAATACAAACCACTAGCACCTGTGTGCGAATCAACAAATACCACCCACCTAATCACAATCAAGACAAACCAACTGCACCTGTGTGTGTGACACTACAAACAGAATACACCTGGGCGCAATCATGACCAACCACTTGCACCTGTGTGAGAATCTACAAACACCAGCCACCTTGAGGCAATGAAGACAAACCACTTGCACCTGTGTGCGAATCTACTCATACCACCCCACCTGTTCACAATCAAGACAAACCAATAGCACCTGTGTGTGACACTACAAACAGAACTCACCTGGGCGCGCAATCAAGACAAACAGCTTCCACCTGTGTGAGAATCTACAAACAGCAGGCACCTGGAAGAAATCAAGAAAAACCCCCTTGCACCTGTGTGTGAATCTACAACCACCAGCCTCTTTGGGGCAAAGAAGACAAACCACTTGCACCTGTGTGCTTACCCACCTACTCCAATCTGCAGGCCGCAATCAAGACCAACAAATTGCACCTGTGTGTGAATCTACAAACACAACTCATGTGGGCGCAATCATGACCATCCACTTGCACCTGTGTGCCAATCTACAGACACCATGAACCTGGGCGAAATCAAGACCAACCATTTGCACCTGTGTGCGAATCTACAGACACCACACACCTGGGCGGAATCAAGTCAAACTACTTGCACATGAGTGCAAATCTACAAACACCACACACTTGGGAGCAATGAAGACAAACCACATGCACCTATGTGCGAATATACAAACACCAAGCACCCGGAAGCAATCAAGACAAACATCCTACACATGTGTGAGAATCTACAAACACCACACAGCTGGGCGGAATCAAGGCAAACCACTTTCACCCGAGCGCAAATCTACAAATACAGCCCACCAGGGCGCAATCAAGACAAACCAATTGCAGCGATGTGTGACACTAAAAACAGAACGCACCTGGGCGCAATCAAGACAAACCACTTGCACCTTTGTGCAAGTGTACCAAAACCACGCACCTGGGCGCAATCAAGACAAACATGTTAGTTACACCTGTGTGTTATTCAATAAAGACCATGCAACTGGACGCAACCAAGAAAAACCACTTGCACCAGGTGTGTGAATCTACAAACACCACTCATCTGGGAGCAATCATGACCAACCATTTGCACCTGTGTGGGAATCTACCAACACCAAGCACCTGGGCGAAATCAAGATCAACCATTTGCACCTGTGTGCGATTCTAAAACACCACGCTCCTGGGCGCAATCAAGTCCAACCACTTGCACCTGTGTGCGAATATACAAACACCACACACCTGGATGAAATCAAGATCAACCATTTCCATTTGCACCTGTGTGCGATTCTAAAACACCACGCTCCTGGGCGCAATCAAGTCCAACCACTTGCACCTGTGTGCGAATATACAAACACCACACACCTGGATGAAATCAAGACCAACCATTTCCATTTGCACCTGGGTGCGATTCTAAAACACCACGCTCCTGGGCGCAATCAAGTCCAACCACTTGCACCTGTGTGCGAATATACAAACACCACACACCTGGATGCAATCACGACAAATAACTTGCACCTGTGTGAGACTCCACAAATACCAGGCCCCTGAGCACAATGAAGACAAACAACTTACACCTGTGTGCGATTATTCTACATACCCCAGGCACCTGGGCGCAATCATGACCAACCACTTGCACCTGTGTGCGAATCGACAAACACCATGATCCTTGGTGCAATCAAGACAAACACTTGCACCTGTGTGCGAATCTACAAATACAACCCACCTGTTCACAATCAAGACAAACCAATTGCACCTCTGTGTGACACTACAAACAGAACTCACCTGGGCGCAATCAGGGCAAAAGCCTGCACCTGTGTGGGATTCTTCAAACACCAGGCAGCTGGGTGAAGTGGAGACAAACCACTTGCACCTGTGTGCGAATCTACAGACACCAGGCACCTGGGCGCAGTCAGACCAATCACTTGCACCTGTGTGCAAATCTACAACACCATTCACCTGGGCGAAATCAAGACCAACCAATTGCACCTGTGTACGAACCTACAAACACCAGGCTCCGGGTCGAAAATAAGACAAACACTTGCACCTGTGTGCAATTATACAAACACCATGCACCTGGGCGCAATCAGGACAAACCACTTGCACCTGTGTGAGCATCTACAAACACCATGAACCTTGGCGAAATCATACAAACTACTAGCACCTGTGTGCGAATCAACAAATACCACCCACCTAATCACAATCAAGACAAACCAACTGCACCTGTGTGTGTGACACTACAAACAGAATGCACCTGGGCGCAATCATGACTAACCACTTGCACCTGTGTGAGAATCTACAAACACCAGCCACCTTGAGGCAATGAAGACAAACCACTTGCACCTGTGTGCGAATCTACTCATACCACCCCACCTGTTCACAATCAAGACAAACCAATAGCACCTGTGTGTGACACTACAAACAGAACTCACCTGGGCGCGCAATCAAGACAAACAGCTTCCACCTGTGTGAGAATCTACAAACAGCAGGCACCTGGAAGAAATCAAGAAAAACCCCCTGGCACCTGTGTGTGAATCTACAACCACCAGCCTCTTTGGGGCAAAGAAGACAAACCACTTGCACCTGTGTGCTTACCCACCTACTCCAATCTGCAGGCCGCAATCAAGACCAACAAATTGCACCTGTGTGTGAATCTACAAACACAACTCATGTGGGCGCAATCATGACCATCCACTTGCACCTGTGTGCCAATCTACAGACACCATGAACCGGGGCGAAATCAAGACCAACCATTTGCACCTGTGTGCGAATCTACAGACACCACACACCTGGGCGGAATCAAGTCAAACTACTTGCACATGAGTGCAAATCTACAAACACCACACACTTGGGAGCAATGAAGACAAACCACATGCACCTATGTGTGAATATACAAACACCAAGCACCCGGAAGCAATCAAGACAAACATCCTACACATGTGTGAGAATCTACAAACACCACACAGCTGGGCGGAATCAAGGCAAACCACTTTCACCCGAGCGCAAATCTACAAATACAGCCCACCAGGGCGCAATCAAGACAAACCAATTGCAGCGATGTGTGACACTAAAAACAGAACGCACCTGGGCGCAATCAAGACAAACCACTTGCACCTTTGTGCAAGTGTACCAAAACCACGCACCTGGGCGCAATCAAGACAAACATGTTAGTTACACCTGTGTGTTATTCAATAAAGACCATGCAACTGGACGCAACCAAGAAAAACCACTTGCACCAGGTGTGTGAATCTACAAACACCACTCATCTGGGAGCAATCATGACCAACCATTTGCACCTGTGTGGGAATCTACCAACACCAAGCACCTGGGCGAAATCAAGATCAACCATTTGCACCTGTGTGCGATTCTAAAACACCACGCTCCTGGGCGCAATCAAGTCCAACCACTTGCACCTGTGTGCGAATATACAAACACCACACACCTGGATGAAATCAAGATCAACCATTTCCATTTGCACCTGTGTGCGATTCTAAAACACCACGCTCCTGGGCGCAATCAAGTCCAACCACTTGCACCTGTGTGCGAATATACAAACACCACACACCTGGATGAAATCAAGATCAACCATTACCATTTGCACCTGTTTGCGATTCTAAAACACCACGCTCCTGGGCGCAATCAAGTCCAACCACTTGCACCTGTGTGCGAATATACAAACACCACACACCTGGATGAAATCAAGATCAACCATTTCCATTTGCACCTGTGTGAGATTCTAAAACACCACGCTCCTGGGCGCAATCAAGTCCAACCACTTGCACCTGTGTGCGAATATACAAACACCACACACCTGGATGAAATCAAGATCAACCATTACCATTTGCACGTGTGTGCGATTCTAAAACACCACGCTCCTGGGCGCAATCAAGTCCAACCACTTGCACCTGTGTGCGAATATACAAACACCACACACCTGGATGAAATCAAGATCAACCATTTCCATTTGCACCTGTGTGCGATTCTAAAACACCACGCTCCTGGGCGCAATCAAGTCCAACCACTTGCACCTGTGTGCGAATATACAAACACCACACACCTGGATGAAATCAAGATCAACCATTTCCATTTGCACCTGTGTGCGATTCTAAAACACCACGCTCCTGGGCGCAATCAAGTCCAACCACTTGCACCTGTGTGCGAATATACAAACACCACACACCTGGATGAAATCAAGACCAACCATTACCATTTGCACCTGTGTGCGATTCTAAAACACCACGCTCCTGGGCACAATCAAGTCCAACCACTTGCACCTGTGTGCGAATATACAAACACCACACACCTGGATGCAATCACGACAAATAACTTGCACCTGTGTGAGACTCCACAAATACCAGGCCCCTGAGCACAATGAAGACAAACAACTTACACCTGTGTGCGATTATTCTACATACCCCAGGCACCTGGGCGCAATCATGACCAACCACTTGCACCTGTGTGCGAATCGACAAACACCATGATCCTTGGTGCAATCAAGACAAACACTTGCACCTGTGTGCGAATCTACAAATACAACCCACCTGTTCACAATCAAGACAAACCAATTGCACCTCTGTGTGACACTACAAACAGAACTCACCTGGGCGCAATCAGGGCAAAAGCCTGCACCTGTGTTGGATTCTTCAAACACCAGGCAGCTGGGTGAAGTGGAGACAAACCACTTGCACCTGTGTGCGAATCTACAAACACCAGGCACCTGGGCGCAGTCAGACCAATCACTTGCACCTGTGTGCAAATCTACAACACCATTCACCTGGGCGAAATCAAGACCAACCAATTGCACCTGTGTACGAACCTACAAACACCAGGCTCCGGGTCGAAAATAAGACAAACACTTGCACCTGTGTGCAATTATACAAACACCATGCACCTGGGCGCAATCAGGACAAACCACTTGCACCTGTGTGAGCATCTACAAACACCATGAACCTTGGCGAAATCAATACAAACCACTAGCACCTGTGTGCGAATCAACAAATACCACCCACCTAATCACAATCAAGACAAACCAACTGCACCTGTGTGTGTGACACTACAAACAGAATGCACCTGGGCGCAATCATGACCAACCACTTGCACCTGTGTGAGAATCTACAAACACCAGCCACCTTGAGGCAATGAAGACAAACCACTTGCACCTGTGTGCGAATCTACTCATACCACCCCACCTGTTCACAATCAAGACAAACCAATAGCACCTGTGTGTGACACTACAAACAGAACTCACCTGGGCGCGCAATCAAGACAAACAGCTTCCACCTGTGTGAGAATCTACAAACAGCAGGCACCTGGAAGAAATCAAGAAAAACCCCCTTGCACCTGTGTGTGAATCTACAACCACCAGCCTCTTTGGGGCAAAGAAGACAAACCACTTGCACCTGTGTGCTTACCCACCTACTCCAATCTGCAGGCCGCAATCAAGACCAACAAATTGCACCTGTGTGTGAATCTACAAACACAACTCATGTGGGCGCAATCATGACCATCCACTTGCACCTGTGTGCTAATCTACAGACACCATGAACCTGGGCGAAATCAAGACCAACCATTTGCACCTGTGTGCGAATCTACAGACACCACACACCTGGGCGGAATCAAGTCAAACTACTTGCACATGAGTGCAAATCTACAAACACCACACACTTGGGAGCAATGAAGACAAACCACATGCACCTATGTGCGAATATACAAACACCAAGCACCCGGAAGCAATCAAGACAAACATCCTACACATGTGTGAGAATCTACAAACACCACACAGCTGGGCGGAATCAAGGCAAACCACTTTCACCCGAGCGCAAATCTACAAATACAGCCCACCAGGGCGCAATCAAGACAAACCAATTGCAGCGATGTGTGACACTAAAAACAGAACGCACCTGGGCGCAATCAAGACAAACCACTTGCACCTTTGTGCAAGTGTACCAAAACCACGCACCTGGGCGCAATCAAGACAAACATGTTAGTTACACCTGTGTGTTATTCAATAAAGACCATGCAACTGGACGCAACCAAGAAAAACCACTTGCACCAGGTGTGTGAATCTACAAACACCACTCATCTGGGAGCAATCATGACCAACCATTTGCACCTGTGTGGGAATCTACCAACACCAAGCACCTGGGCGAAATCAAGATCAACCATTTGCACCTGTGTGCGATTCTAAAACACCACGCTCCTGGGCGCAATCAAGTCCAACCACTTGCACCTGTGTGCGAATATACAAACACCACACACCTGGATGAAATCAAGATCAACCATTTCCATTTGCACCTGTGTGCGATTCTAAAACACCACGCTCCTGGGCGCAATCAAGTCCAACCACTTGCACCTGTGTGCGAATATACAAACACCACACACCTGGATGAAATCAAGACCAACCATTTCCATTTGCACCTGGGTGCGATTCTAAAACACCACGCTCCTGGGCGCAATCAAGTCCAACCACTTGCACCTGTGTGCGAATATACAAACACCACACACCTGGATGCAATCACGACAAATAACTTGCACCTGTGTGAGACTCCACAAATACCAGGCCCCTGAGCACAATGAAGACAAACAACTTACACCTGTGTGCGATTATTCTACATACCCCAGGCACCTGGGCGCAATCATGACCAACCACTTGCACCTGTGTGCGAATCGACAAACACCATGATCCTTGGTGCAATCAAGACAAACACTTGCACCTGTGTGCGAATCTACAAATACAACCCACCTGTTCACAATCAAGACAAACCAATTGCACCTCTGTGTGACACTACAAACAGAACTCACCTGGGCGCAATCAGGGCAAAAGCCTGCACCTGTGTGGGATTCTTCAAACACCAGGCAGCTGGGTGTAGTGGAGACAAACCACTTGCACCTGTGTGCGAATCTACAGACACCAGGCACCTGGGCGCAGTCAGACCAATCACTTGCACCTGTGTGCAAATCTACAACACCATTCACCTGGGCGAAATCAAGACCAACCAATTGCACCTGTGTACGAACCTACAAACACCAGGCTCCGGGTCGAAAATAAGACAAACACTTGCACCTGTGTGCAATTATACAAACACCATGCACCTGGGCGCAATCAGGACAAACCACTTGCACCTGTGTGAGCATCTACAAACACCATGAACCTTGGCGAAATCATACAAACTACTAGCACCTGTGTGCGAATCAACAAATACCACCCACCTAATCACAATCAAGACAAACCAACTGCACCTGTGTGTGACACTACAAACAGAATGCACCTGGGCGCAATCATGACCAACCACTTGCACCTGTGTGAGAATCTACAAACACCAGCCACCTTGAGGCAATGAAGACAAACCACTTGCACCTGTGTGCGAATCTACTCATACCACCCCACCTGTTCACAATCAAGACAAACCAATAGCACCTGTGTGTGACACTACAAACAGAACTCACCTGGGCGCGAAATCAAGACAAACAGCTTCCACCTGTGTGAGAATCTACAAACAGCAGGCACCTGGAAGAAATCAAGAAAAACCCCCTGGCACCTGTGTGTGAATCTACAACCACCAGCCTCTTTGGGGCAAAGAAGACAAACCACTTGCACCTGTGTGCTTACCCACCTACTCCAATCTGCAGGCCGCAATCAAGACCAACAAATTGCACCTGTGTGTGAATCTACAAACACAACTCATGTGGGCGCAATCATGACCATCCACTTGCACCTGTGTGCCAATCTACAGACACCATGAACCGGGGCGAAATCAAGACCAACCATTTGCACCTGTGTGCGAATCTACAGACACCACACACCTGGGCGGAATCAAGTCAAACTACTTGCACATGAGTGCAAATCTACAAACACCACACACTTGGGAGCAATGAAGACAAACCACATGCACCTATGTGTGAATATACAAACACCAAGCACCCGGAAGCAATCAAGACAAACATCCTACACATGTGTGAGAATCTACAAACACCACACAGCTGGGCGGAATCAAGGCAAACCACTTTCACCCGAGCGCAAATCTACAAATACAGCCCACCAGGGCGCAATCAAGACAAACCAATTGCAGCGATGTGTGACACTAAAAACAGAACGCACCTGGGCGCAATCAAGACAAACCACTTGCACCTTTGTGCAAGTGTACCAAAACCACGCACCTGGGCGCAATCAAGACAAACATGTTAGTTACACCTGTGTGTTATTCAATAAAGACCATGCAACTGGACGCAACCAAGAAAAACCACTTGCACCAGGTGTGTGAATCTACAAACACCACTCATCTGGGAGCAATCATGACCAACCATTTGCACCTGTGTGGGAATCTACCAACACCAAGCACCTGGGCGAAATCAAGATCAACCATTTGCACCTGTGTGCGATTCTAAAACACCACGCTCCTGGGCGCAATCAAGTCCAACCACTTGCACCTGTGTGCGAATATACAAACACCACACACCTGGATGAAATCAAGATCAACCATTTCCATTTGCACCTGTGTGCGATTCTAAAACACCACGCTCCTGGGCGCAATCAAGTCCAACCACTTGCACCTGTGTGCGAATATACAAACACCACACACCTGGATGAAATCAAGATCAACCATTACCATTTGCACCTGTGTGCGATTCTAAAACACCACGCTCCTGGGCGCAATCAAGTCCAACCACTTGCACCTGTGTGCGAATATACAAACACCACACACCTGGATGAAATCAAGATCAACCATTTCCATTTGCACCTGTGTGAGATTCTAAAACACCACGCTCCTGGGCGCAATCAAGTCCAACCACTTGCACCTGTGTGCGAATATACAAACACCACACACCTGGATGAAATCAAGATCAACCATTACCATTTGCACGTGTGTGCGATTCTAAAACACCACGCTCCTGGGCGCAATCAAGTCCAACCACTTGCACCTGTGTGCGAATATACAAACACCACACACCTGGATGAAATCAAGATCAACCATTTCCATTTGCACCTGTGTGCGATTCTAAAACACCACGCTCCTGGGCGCAATCAAGTCCAACCACTTGCACCTGTGTGCGAATATACAAACACCACACACCTGGATGAAATCAAGATCAACCATTTCCATTTGCACCTGTGTGCGATTCTAAAACACCACGCTCCTGGGCGCAATCAAGTCCAACCACTTGCACCTGTGTGCGAATATACAAACACCACACACCTGGATGAAATCAAGACCAACCATTACCATTTGCACCTGTGTGCGATTCTAAAACACCACGCTCCTGGGCACAATCAAGTCCAACCACTTGCACCTGTGTGCGAATATACAAACACCACACACCTGGATGCAATCACGACAAATAACTTGCACCTGTGTGAGACTCCACAAATACCAGGCCCCTGAGCACAATGAAGACAAACAACTTACACCTGTGTGCGATTATTCTACATACCCCAGGCACCTGGGCGCAATCATGACCAACCACTTGCACCTGTGTGCGAATCGACAAACACCATGATCCTTGGTGCAATCAAGACAAACACTTGCACCTGTGTGCGAATCTACAAATACAACCCACCTGTTCACAATCAAGACAAACCAATTGCACCTCTGTGTGACACTACAAACAGAACTCACCTGGGCGCAATCAGGGCAAAAGCCTGCACCTGTGTGGGATTCTTTAAACACCAGGCAGCTGGGTGAAGTGGAGACAAACCACTTGCACCTGTGTGCGAATCTACAAACACCAGGCACCTGGGCGCAGTCAGACCAATCACTTGCACCTGTGTGCAAATCTACAACACCATTCACCTGTGCGAAATCAAGACCAACCAATTGCACCTGTGTACGAACCTACAAACACCAGGCTCCGGGTCGAAAATAAGACAAACACTTGCACCTGTGTGCAATTATACAAACACCATGCACCTGGGCGCAATCAGGACAAACCACTTGCACCTGTGTGAGCATCTACAAACACCATGAACCTTGGCGAAATCAATACAAACCACTAGCACCTGTGTGCGAATCAACAAATACCACCCACCTAATCACAATCAAGACAAACCAACTGCACCTGTGTGTGTGACACTACAAACAGAATACACCTGGGCGCAATCATGACCAACCACTTGCACCTGTGTGAGAATCTACAAACACCAGCCACCTTGAGGCAATGAAGACAAACCACTTGCACCTGTGTGCGAATCTACTCATACCACCCCACCTGTTCACAATCAAGACAAACCAATAGCACCTGTGTGTGACACTACAAACAGAACTCACCTGGGCGCGCAATCAAGACAAACAGCTTCCACCTGTGTGAGAATCTACAAACAGCAGGCACCTGGAAGAAATCAAGAAAAACCCCCTTGCACCTGTGTGTGAATCTACAACCACCAGCCTCTTTGGGGCAAAGAAGACAAACCACTTGCACCTGTGTGCTTACCCACCTACTCCAATCTGCAGGCCGCAATCAAGACCAACAAATTGCACCTGTGTGTGAATCTACAAACACAACTCATGTGGGCGCAATCATGACCATCCACTTGCACCTGTGTGCCAATCTACAGACACCATGAACCTGGGCGAAATCAAGACCAACCATTTGCACCTGTGTGCGAATCTACAGACACCACACACCTGGGCGGAATCAAGTCAAACTACTTGCACATGAGTGCAAATCTACAAACACCACACACTTGGGAGCAATGAAGACAAACCACATGCACCTATGTGCGAATATACAAACACCAAGCACCCGGAAGCAATCAAGACAAACATCCTACACATGTGTGAGAATCTACAAACACCACACAGCTGGGCGGAATCAAGGCAAACCACTTTCACCCGAGCGCAAATCTACAAATACAGCCCACCAGGGCGCAATCAAGACAAACCAATTGCAGCGATGTGTGACACTAAAAACAGAACGCACCTGGGCGCAATCAAGACAAACCACTTGCACCTTTGTGCAAGTGTACCAAAACCACGCACCTGGGCGCAATCAAGACAAACATGTTAGTTACACCTGTGTGTTATTCAATAAAGACCATGCAACTGGACGCAACCAAGAAAAACCACTTGCACCAGGTGTGTGAATCTACAAACACCACTCATCTGGGAGCAATCATGACCAACCATTTGCACCTGTGTGGGAATCTACCAACACCAAGCACCTGGGCGAAATCAAGATCAACCATTTGCACCTGTGTGCGATTCTAAAACACCACGCTCCTGGGCGCAATCAAGTCCAACCACTTGCACCTGTGTGCGAATATACAAACACCACACACCTGGATGAAATCAAGATCAACCATTTCCATTTGCACCTGTGTGCGATTCTAAAACACCACGCTCCTGGGCGCAATCAAGTCCAACCACTTGCACCTGTGTGCGAATATACAAACACCACACACCTGGATGAAATCAAGACCAACCATTTCCATTTGCACCTGGGTGCGATTCTAAAACACCACGCTCCTGGGCGCAATCAAGTCCAACCACTTGCACCTGTGTGCGAATATACAAACACCACACACCTGGATGCAATCACGACAAATAACTTGCACCTGTGTGAGACTCCACAAATACCAGGCCCCTGAGCACAATGAAGACAAACAACTTACACCTGTGTGCGATTATTCTACATACCCCAGGCACCTGGGCGCAATCATGACCAACCACTTGCACCTGTGTGCGAATCGACAAACACCATGATCCTTGGTGCAATCAAGACAAACACTTGCACCTGTGTGCGAATCTACAAATACAACCCACCTGTTCACAATCAAGACAAACCAATTGCACCTCTGTGTGACACTACAAACAGAACTCACCTGGGCGCAATCAGGGCAAAAGCCTGCACCTGTGTGGGATTCTTCAAACACCAGGCAGCTGGGTGAAGTGGAGACAAACCACTTGCACCTGTGTGCGAATCTACAGACACCAGGCACCTGGGCGCAGTCAGACCAATCACTTGCACCTGTGTGCAAATCTACAACACCATTCACCTGGGCGAAATCAAGACCAACCAATTGCACCTGTGTACGAACCTACAAACACCAGGATCCGGGTCGAAAATAAGACAAACACTTGCACCTGTGTGCAATTATACAAACACCATGCACCTGGGCGCAATCAGGACAAACCACTTGCACCTGTGTGAGCATCTACAAACACCATGAACCTTGGCGAAATCATACAAACTACTAGCACCTGTGTGCGAATCAACAAATACCACCCACCTAATCACAATCAAGACAAACCAACTGCACCTGTGTGTGACACTACAAACAGAATGCACCTGGGCGCAATCATGACCAACCACTTGCACCTGTGTGAGAATCTACAAACACCAGCCACCTTGAGGCAATGAAGACAAACCACTTGCACCTGTGTGCGAATCTACTCATACCACCCCACCTGTTCACAATCAAGACAAACCAATAGCACCTGTGTGTGACACTACAAACAGAACTCACCTGGGCGCGCAATCAAGACAAACAGCTTCCACCTGTGTGAGAATCTACAAACAGCAGGCACCTGGAAGAAATCAAGAAAAACCCCCTGGCACCTGTGTGTGAATCTACAACCACCAGCCTCTTTGGGGCAAAGAAGACAAACCACTTGCACCTGTGTGCTTACCCACCTACTCCAATCTGCAGGCCGCAATCAAGACCAACAAATTGCACCTGTGTGTGAATCTACAAACACAACTCATGTGGGCGCAATCATGACCATCCACTTGCACCTGTGTGCCAATCTACAGACACCATGAACCGGGGCGAAATCAAGACCAACCATTTGCACCTGTGTGCGAATCTACAGACACCACACACCTGGGCGGAATCAAGTCAAACTACTTGCACATGAGTGCAAATCTACAAACACCACACACTTGGGAGCAATGAAGACAAACCACATGCACCTATGTGTGAATATACAAACACCAAGCACCCGGAAGCAATCAAGACAAACATCCTACACATGTGTGAGAATCTACAAACACCACACAGCTGGGCGGAATCAAGGCAAACCACTTTCACCCGAGCGCAAATCTACAAATACAGCCCACCAGGGCGCAATCAAGACAAACCAATTGCAGCGATGTGTGACACTAAAAACAGAACGCACCTGGGCGCAATCAAGACAAACCACTTGCACCTTTGTGCAAGTGTACCAAAACCACGCACCTGGGCGCAATCAAGACAAACATGTTAGTTACACCTGTGTGTTATTCAATAAAGACCATGCAACTGGACGCAACCAAGAAAAACCACTTGCACCAGGTGTGTGAATCTACAAACACCACTCATCTGGGAGCAATCATGACCAACCATTTGCACCTGTGTGGGAATCTACCAACACCAAGCACCTGGGCGAAATCAAGATCAACCATTTGCACCTGTGTGCGATTCTAAAACACCACGCTCCTGGGCGCAATCAAGTCCAACCACTTGCACCTGTGTGCGAATATACAAACACCACACACCTGGATGAAATCAAGATCAACCATTTCCATTTGCACCTGTGTGCGATTCTAAAACACCACGCTCCTGGGCGCAATCAAGTCCAACCACTTGCACCTGTGTGCGAATATACAAACACCACACACCTGGATGAAATCAAGATCAACCATTACCATTTGCACCTGTGTGCGATTCTAAAACACCACGCTCCTGGGCGCAATCAAGTCCAACCACTTGCACCTGTGTGCGAATATACAAACACCACACACCTGGATGAAATCAAGATCAACCATTTCCATTTGCACCTGTGTGAGATTCTAAAACACCACGCTCCTGGGCGCAATCAAGTCCAACCACTTGCACCTGTGTGCGAATATACAAACACCACACACCTGGATGAAATCAAGATCAACCATTACCATTTGCACGTGTGTGCGATTCTAAAACACCACGCTCCTGGGCGCAATCAAGTCCAACCACTTGCACCTGTGTGCGAATATACAAACACCACACACCTGGATGAAATCAAGATCAACCATTTCCATTTGCACCTGTGTGCGATTCTAAAACACCACGCTCCTGGGCGCAATCAAGTCCAACCACTTGCACCTGTGTGCGAATATACAAACACCACACACCTGGATGAAATCAAGATCAACCATTTCCATTTGCACCTGTGTGCGATTCTAAAACACCACGCTCCTGGGCGCAATCAAGTCCAACCACTTGCACCTGTGTGCGAATATACAAACACCACACACCTGGATGAAATCAAGACCAACCATTACCATTTGCACCTGTGTGCGATTCTAAAACACCACGCTCCTGGGCACAATCAAGTCCAACCACTTGCACCTGTGTGCGAATATACAAACACCACACACCTGGATGCAATCACGACAAATAACTTGCACCTGTGTGAGACTCCACAAATACCAGGCCCCTGAGCACAATGAAGACAAACAACTTACACCTGTGTGCGATTATTCTACATACCCCAGGCACCTGGGCGCAATCATGACCAACCACTTGCACCTGTGTGCGAATCGACAAACACCATGATCCTTGGTGCAATCAAGACAAACACTTGCACCTGTGTGCGAATCTACAAATACAACCCACCTGTTCACAATCAAGACAAACCAATTGCACCTCTGTGTGACACTACAAACAGAACTCACCTGGGCGCAATCAGGGCAAAAGCCTGCACCTGTGTTGGATTCTTCAAACACCAGGCAGCTGGGTGAAGTGGAGACAAACCACTTGCACCTGTGTGCGAATCTACAAACACCAGGCACCTGGGCGCAGTCAGACCAATCACTTGCACCTGTGTGCAAATCTACAACACCATTCACCTGGGCGAAATCAAGACCAACCAATTGCACCTGTGTACGAACCTACAAACACCAGGCTCCGGGTCGAAAATAAGACAAACACTTGCACCTGTGTGCAATTATACAAACACCATGCACCTGGGCGCAATCAGGACAAACCACTTGCACCTGTGTGAGCATCTACAAACACCATGAACCTTGGCGAAATCAATACAAACCACTAGCACCTGTGTGCGAATCAACAAATACCACCCACCTAATCACAATCAAGACAAACCAACTGCACCTGTGTGTGTGACACTACAAACAGAATGCACCTGGGCGCAATCATGACCAACCACTTGCACCTGTGTGAGAATCTACAAACACCAGCCACCTTGAGGCAATGAAGACAAACCACTTGCACCTGTGTGCGAATCTACTCATACCACCCCACCTGTTCACAATCAAGACAAACCAATAGCACCTGTGTGTGACACTACAAACAGAACTCACCTGGGCGCGCAATCAAGACAAACAGCTTCCACCTGTGTGAGAATCTACAAACAGCAGGCACCTGGAAGAAATCAAGAAAAACCCCCTTGCACCTGTGTGTGAATCTACAACCACCAGCCTCTTTGGGGCAAAGAAGACAAACCACTTGCACCTGTGTGCTTACCCACCTACTCCAATCTGCAGGCCGCAATCAAGACCAACAAATTGCACCTGTGTGTGAATCTACAAACACAACTCATGTGGGCGCAATCATGACCATCCACTTGCACCTGTGTGCTAATCTACAGACACCATGAACCTGGGCGAAATCAAGACCAACCATTTGCACCTGTGTGCGAATCTACAGACACCACACACCTGGGCGGAATCAAGTCAAACTACTTGCACATGAGTGCAAATCTACAAACACCACACACTTGGGAGCAATGAAGACAAACCACATGCACCTATGTGCGAATATACAAACACCAAGCACCCGGAAGCAATCAAGACAAACATCCTACACATGTGTGAGAATCTACAAACACCACACAGCTGGGCGGAATCAAGGCAAACCACTTTCACCCGAGCGCAAATCTACAAATACAGCCCACCAGGGCGCAATCAAGACAAACCAATTGCAGCGATGTGTGACACTAAAAACAGAACGCACCTGGGCGCAATCAAGACAAACCACTTGCACCTTTGTGCAAGTGTACCAAAACCACGCACCTGGGCGCAATCAAGACAAACATGTTAGTTACACCTGTGTGTTATTCAATAAAGACTATGCAACTGGACGCAACCAAGAAAAACCACTTGCACCAGGTGTGTGAATCTACAAACACCACTCATCTGGGAGCAATCATGACCAACCATTTGCACCTGTGTGGGAATCTACCAACACCAAGCACCTGGGCGAAATCAAGATCAACCATTTGCACCTGTGTGCGATTCTAAAACACCACGCTCCTGGGCGCAATCAAGTCCAACCACTTGCACCTGTGTGCGAATATACAAACACCACACACCTGGATGAAATCAAGATCAACCATTTCCATTTGCACCTGTGTGCGATTCTAAAACACCACGCTCCTGGGCGCAATCAAGTCCAACCACTTGCACCTGTGTGCGAATATACAAACACCACACACCTGGATGAAATCAAGACCAACCATTTCCATTTGCACCTGGGTGCGATTCTAAAACACCACGCTCCTGGGCGCAATCAAGTCCAACCACTTGCACCTGTGTGCGAATATACAAACACCACACACCTGGATGCAATCACGACAAATAACTTGCACCTGTGTGAGACTCCACAAATACCAGGCCCCTGAGCACAATGAAGACAAACAACTTACACCTGTGTGCGATTATTCTACATACCCCAGGCACCTGGGCGCAATCATGACCAACCACTTGCACCTGTGTGCGAATCGACAAACACCATGATCCTTGGTGCAATCAAGACAAACACTTGCACCTGTGTGCGAATCTACAAATACAACCCACCTGTTCACAATCAAGACAAACCAATTGCACCTCTGTGTGACACTACAAACAGAACTCACCTGGGCGCAATCAGGGCAAAAGCCTGCACCTGTGTGGGATTCTTCAAACACCAGGCAGCTGGGTGTAGTGGAGACAAACCACTTGCACCTGTGTGCGAATCTACAGACACCAGGCACCTGGGCGCAGTCAGACCAATCACTTGCACCTGTGTGCAAATCTACAACACCATTCACCTGGGCGAAATCAAGACCAACCAATTGCACCTGTGTACGAACCTACAAACACCAGGCTCCGGGTCGAAAATAAGACAAACACTTGCACCTGTGTGCAATTATACAAACACCATGCACCTGGGCGCAATCAGGACAAACCACTTGCACCTGTGTGAGCATCTACAAACACCATGAACCTTGGCGAAATCATACAAACTACTAGCACCTGTGTGCGAATCAACAAATACCACCCACCTAATCACAATCAAGACAAACCAACTGCACCTGTGTGTGACACTACAAACAGAATGCACCTGGGCGCAATCATGACCAACCACTTGCACCTGTGTGAGAATCTACAAACACCAGCCACCTTGAGGCAATGAAGACAAACCACTTGCACCTGTGTGCGAATCTACTCATACCACCCCACCTGTTCACAATCAAGACAAACCAATAGCACCTGTGTGTGACACTACAAACAGAACTCACCTGGGCGCGCAATCAAGACAAACAGCTTCCACCTGTGTGAGAATCTACAAACAGCAGGCACCTGGAAGAAATCAAGAAAAACCCCCTGGCACCTGTGTGTGAATCTACAACCACCAGCCTCTTTGGGGCAAAGAAGACAAACCACTTGCACCTGTGTGCTTACCCACCTACTCCAATCTGCAGGCCGCAATCAAGACCAACAAATTGCACCTGTGTGTGAATCTACAAACACAACTCATGTGGGCGCAATCATGACCATCCACTTGCACCTGTGTGCCAATCTACAGACACCATGAACCGGGGCGAAATCAAGACCAACCATTTGCACCTGTGTGCGAATCTACAGACACCACACACCTGGGCGGAATCAAGTCAAACTACTTGCACATGAGTGCAAATCTACAAACACCACACACTTGGGAGCAATGAAGACAAACCACATGCACCTATGTGTGAATATACAAACACCAAGCACCCGGAAGCAATCAAGACAAACATCCTACACATGTGTGAGAATCTACAAACACCACACAGCTGGGCGGAATCAAGGCAAACCACTTTCACCCGAGCGCAAATCTACAAATACAGCCCACCAGGGCGCAATCAAGACAAACCAATTGCAGCGATGTGTGACACTAAAAACAGAACGCACCTGGGCGCAATCAAGACAAACCACTTGCACCTTTGTGCAAGTGTACCAAAACCACGCACCTGGGCGCAATCAAGACAAACATGTTAGTTACACCTGTGTGTTATTCAATAAAGACCATGCAACTGGACGCAACCAAGAAAAACCACTTGCACCAGGTGTGTGAATCTACAAACACCACTCATCTGGGAGCAATCATGACCAACCATTTGCACCTGTGTGGGAATCTACCAACACCAAGCACCTGGGCGAAATCAAGATCAACCATTTGCACCTGTGTGCGATTCTAAAACACCACGCTCCTGGGCGCAATCAAGTCCAACCACTTGCACCTGTGTGCGAATATACAAACACCACACACCTGGATGAAATCAAGATCAACCATTTCCATTTGCACCTGTGTGCGATTCTAAAACACCACGCTCCTGGGCGCAATCAAGTCCAACCACTTGCACCTGTGTGCGAATATACAAACACCACACACCTGGATGAAATCAAGATCAACCATTACCATTTGCACCTGTGTGCGATTCTAAAACACCACGCTCCTGGGCGCAATCAAGTCCAACCACTTGCACCTGTGTGCGAATATACAAACACCACACACCTGGATGAAATCAAGATCAACCATTTCCATTTGCACCTGTGTGAGATTCTAAAACACCACGCTCCTGGGCGCAATCAAGTCCAACCACTTGCACCTGTGTGCGAATATACAAACACCACACACCTGGATGAAATCAAGATCAACCATTACCATTTGCACGTGTGTGCGATTCTAAAACACCACGCTCCTGGGCGCAATCAAGTCCAACCACTTGCACCTGTGTGCGAATATACAAACACCACACACCTGGATGAAATCAAGATCAACCATTTCCATTTGCACCTGTGTGCGATTCTAAAACACCACGCTCCTGGGCGCAATCAAGTCCAACCACTTGCACCTGTGTGCGAATATACAAACACCACACACCTGGATGAAATCAAGATCAACCATTACCATTTGCACCTGTGTGCGATTCTAAAACACCACGCTCCTGGGCGCAATCAAGTCCAACCACTTGCACCTGTGTGCGAATATACAAACACCACACACCTGGATGAAATCAAGACCAACCATTACCATTTGCACCTGTGTGCGATTCTAAAACACCACGCTCCTGGGCACAATCAAGTCCAACCACTTGCACCTGTGTGCGAATATACAAACACCACACACCTGGATGCAATCACGACAAATAACTTGCACCTGTGTGAGACTCCACAAATACCAGGCCCCTGAGCACAATGAAGACAAACAACTTACACCTGTGTGCGATTATTCTACATACCCCAGGCACCTGGGCGCAATCATGACCAACCACTTGCACCTGTGTGCGAATCGACAAACACCATGATCCTTGGTGCAATCAAGACAAACACTTGCACCTGTGTGCGAATCTACAAATACAACCCACCTGTTCACAATCAAGACAAACCAATTGCACCTCTGTGTGACACTACAAACAGAACTCACCTGGGAGCAATCAGGGCAAAAGCCTGCACCTGTGTGGGATTCTTTAAACACCAGGCAGCTGGGTGAAGTGGAGACAAACCACTTGCACCTGTGTGCGAATCTACAAACACCAGGCACCTGGGCGCAGTCAGACCAATCACTTGCACCTGTGTGCAAATCTACAACACCATTCACCTGGGCGAAATCAAGACCAACCAATTGCACCTGTGTACGAACCTACAAACACCAGGCTCCGGGTCGAAAATAAGACAAACACTTGCACCTGTGTGCAATTATACAAACACCATGCACCTGGGCGCAATCAGGACAAACCACTTGCACCTGTGTGAGCATCTACAAACACCATGAACCTTGGCGAAATCAATACAAACCACTAGCACCTGTGTGCGAATCAACAAATACCACCCACCTAATCACAATCAAGACAAACCAACTGCACCTGTGTGTGACACTACAAACAGAATGCACCTGGGCGCAATCATGACCAACCACTTGCACCTGTGTGAGAATCTACAAACACCAGCCACCTTGAGGCAATGAAGACAAACCACTTGCACCTGTGTGCGAATCTACTCATACCACCCCACCTGTTCACAATCAAGACAAACCAATAGCACCTGTGTGTGACACTACAAACAGAACTCACCTGGGCGCGCAATCAAGACAAACAGCTTCCACCTGTGTGAGAATCTACAAACAGCAGGCACCTGGAAGAAATCAAGAAAAACCCCCTTGCACCTGTGTGTGAATCTACAACCACCAGCCTCTTTGGGGCAAAGAAGACAAACCACTTGCACCTGTGTGCTTACCCACCTACTCCAATCTGCAGGCCGCAATCAAGACCAACAAATTGCACCTGTGTGTGAATCTACAAACACAACTCATGTGGGCGCAATCATGACCATCCACTTGCACCTGTGTGCCAATCTACAGACACCATGAACCTGGGCGAAATCAAGACCAACCATTTGCACCTGTGTGCGAATCTACAGACACCACACACCTGGGCGGAATCAAGTCAAACTACTTGCACATGAGTGCAAATCTACAAACACCACACACTTGGGAGCAATGAAGACAAACCACATGCACCTATGTGCGAATATACAAACACCAAGCACCCGGAAGCAATCAAGACAAACATCCTACACATGTGTGAGAATCTACAAACACCACACAGCTGGGCGGAATCAAGGCAAACCACTTTCACCCGAGCGCAAATCTACAAATACAGCCCACCAGGGCGCAATCAAGACAAACCAATTGCAGCGATGTGTGACACTAAAAACAGAACGCACCTGGGCGCAATCAAGACAAACCACTTGCACCTTTGTGCAAGTGTACCAAAACCACGCACCTGGGCGCAATCAAGACAAACATGTTAGTTACACCTGTGTGTTATTCAATAAAGACCATGCAACTGGACGCAACCAAGAAAAACCACTTGCACCAGGTGTGTGAATCTACAAACACCACTCATCTGGGAGCAATCATGACCAACCATTTGCACCTGTGTGGGAATCTACCAACACCAAGCACCTGGGCGAAATCAAGATCAACCATTTGCACCTGTGTGCGATTCTAAAACACCACGCTCCTGGGCGCAATCAAGTCCAACCACTTGCACCTGTGTGCGAATATACAAACACCACACACCTGGATGAAATCAAGATCAACCATTTCCATTTGCACCTGTGTGCGATTCTAAAACACCACGCTCCTGGGCGCAATCAAGTCCAACCACTTGCACCTGTGTGCGAATATACAAACACCACACACCTGGATGAAATCAAGATCAACCATTACCATTTGCACATGGGTGCGATTCTAAAACACCACGCTCCTGGGCGCAATCAAGTCCAACCACTTGCACCTGTGTGCGAATATACAAACACCACACACCTGGATGCAATCACGACAAATAACTTGCACCTGTGTGAGACTCCACAAATACCAGGCCCCTGAGCACAATGAAGACAAACAACTTACACCTGTGTGCGATTATTCTACATACCCCAGGCACCTGGGCGCAATCATGACCAACCACTTGCACCTGTGTGCGAATCGACAAACACCATGATCCTTGGTGCAATCAAGACAAACACTTGCACCTGTGTGCGAATCTACAAATACAACCTACCTGTTCACAATCAAGACAAACCAATTGCACCTCTGTGTGACACTACAAACAGAACTCACCTGGGCGCAATCAGGGCAAAAGCCTGCACCTGTGTTGGATTCTTCAAACACCAGGCAGCTGGGTGAAGTGGAGACAAACCACTTGCACCTGTGTGCGAATCTACAGACACCAGGCACCTGGGCGCAGTCAGACCAATCACTTGCACCTGTGTGCAAATCTACAACACCATTCACCTGGGCGAAATCAAGACCAACCAATTGCACCTGTGTACGAACCTACAAACACCAGGCTCCGGGTCGAAAATAAGACAAACACTTGCACCTGTGTGCAATTATACAAACACCATGCACCTGGGCGCAATCAGGACAAACCACTTGCACCTGTGTGAGCATCTACAAACACCATGAACCTTGGCGAAATCAATACAAACCACTAGCACCTGTGTGCGAATCAACAAATACCACCCACCTAATCACAATCAAGACAAACCAACTGCACCTGTGTGTGTGACACTACAAACAGAATGCACCTGGGCGCAATCATGACCAACCACTTGCACCTGTGTGAGAATCTACAAACACCAGCCACCTTGAGGCAATGAAGACAAACCACTTGCACCTGTGTGCGAATCTACTCATACCACCCCACCTGTTCACAATCAAGACAAACCAATAGCACCTGTGTGTGACACTACAAACAGAACTCACCTGGGCGCGCAATCAAGACAAACAGCTTCCACCTGTGTGAGAATCTACAAACAGCAGGCACCTGGAAGAAATCAAGAAAAACCCCCTTGCACCTGTGTGTGAATCTACAACCACCAGCCTCTTTGGGGCAAAGAAGACAAACCACTTGCACCTGTGTGCTTACCCACCTACTCCAATCTGCAGGCCGCAATCAAGACCAACAAATTGCACCTGTGTGTGAATCTACAAACACAACTCATGTGGGCGCAATCATGACCATCCACTTGCACCTGTGTGCCAATCTACAGACACCATGAACCTGGGCGAAATCAAGACCAACCATTTGCACCTGTGTGCGAATCTACAGACACCACACACCTGGGCGGAATCAAGTCAAACTACTTGCACATGAGTGCAAATCTACAAACACCACACACTTGGGAGCAATGAAGACAAACCACATGCACCTATGTGCGAATATACAAACACCAAGCACCCGGAAGCAATCAAGACAAACATCCTACACATGTGTGAGAATCTACAAACACCACACAGCTGGGCGGAATCAAGGCAAACCACTTTCACCCGAGCGCAAATCTACAAATACAGCCCACCAGGGCGCAATCAAGACAAACCAATTGCAGCGATGTGTGACACTAAAAACAGAACGCACCTGGGCGCAATCAAGACAAACCACTTGCACCTTTGTGCAAGTGTACCAAAACCACGCACCTGGGCGCAATCAAGACAAACATGTTAGTTACACCTGTGTGTTATTCAATAAAGACCATGCAACTGGACGCAACCAAGAAAAACCACTTGCACCAGGTGTGTGAATCTACAAACACCACTCATCTGGGAGCAATCATGACCAACCATTTGCACCTGTGTGGGAATCTACCAACACCAAGCACCTGGGCGAAATCAAGATCAACCATTTGCACCTGTGTGCGATTCTAAAACACCACGCTCCTGGGCGCAATCAAGTCCAACCACTTGCACCTGTGTGCGAATATACAAACACCACACACCTGGATGAAATCAAGATCAACCATTTCCATTTGCACCTGTGTGCGATTCTAAAACACCACGCTCCTGGGCGCAATCAAGTCCAACCACTTGCACCTGTGTGCGAATATACAAACACCACACACCTGGATGAAATCAAGACCAACCATTTCCATTTGCACCTGGGTGCGATTCTAAAACACCACGCTCCTGGGCGCAATCAAGTCCAACCACTTGCACCTGTGTGCGAATATACAAACACCACACACCTGGATGCAATCACGACAAATAACTTGCACCTGTGTGAGACTCCACAAATACCAGGCCCCTGAGCACAATGAAGACAAACAACTTACACCTGTGTGCGATTATTCTACATACCCCAGGCACCTGGGCGCAATCATGACCAACCACTTGCACCTGTGTGCGAATCGACAAACACCATGATCCTTGGTGCAATCAAGACAAACACTTGCACCTGTGTGCGAATCTACAAATACAACCCACCTGTTCACAATCAAGACAAACCAATTGCACCTCTGTGTGACACTACAAACAGAACTCACCTGGGAGCAATCAGGGCAAAAGCCTGCACCTGTGTGGGATTCTTCAAACACCAGGCAGCTGGGTGAAGTGGAGACAAACCACTTGCACCTGTGTGCGAATCTACAGACACCAGGCACCTGGGCGCAGTCAGACCAATCACTTGCACCTGTGTGCAAATCTACAACACCATTCACCTGGGCGAAATCAAGACCAACCAATTGCACCTGTGTACGAACCTACAAACACCAGGCTCCGGGTCGAAAATAAGACAAACACTTGCACCTGTGTGCAATTATACAAACACCATGCACCTGGGCGCAATCAGGACAAACCACTTGCACCTGTGTGAGCATCTACAAACACCATGAACCTTGGCGAAATCAATACAAACCACTAGCACCTGTGTGCGAATCAACAAATACCACCCACCCAATCACAATCAAGACAAACCAACTGCACCTGTGTGTGTGACACTAGAAACAGAATGCACCTGGGCGCAATCATGACCAACCACTTGCACCTGTGTGAGAATCTACAAACACCAGCCACCTTGAGGCAATGAAGACAAACCACTTGCACCTGTGTGCGAATCTACTCATACCACCCCACCTGTTCACAATCAAGACAAACCAATAGCACCTGTGTGTGACACTACAAACAGAACTCACCTGGGCGCGCAATCAAGACAAACAGCTTCCACCTGTGTGAGAATCTACAAACAGCAGGCACCTGGAAGAAATCAAGAAAAATCCCCTGGCACCTGTGTGTGAATCTACAACCACCAGCCTCTTTGGGGCAAAGAAGACAAACCACTTGCACCTGTGTGCTTACCCACCTACTCCAATCTGCAGGCCGCAATCAAGACCAACAAATTGCACCTGTGTGTGAATCTACAAACACAACTCCTGTGGGCGCAATCATGACCATCCACTTGCACCGGTGTGCCAATCTACAGACACCATGAACCTGGGCGAAATCAAGACCAACCATTTGCACCTGTGTGCGAATCTACAGACACCACACACCTGGGCGGAATCAAGTCAAACTACTTGCACATGAGTGCAAATCTACAAACACCACACACTTGGGAGCAATGAAGACAAACCACAGGCACCTATGTGCGAATATACAAACACCAAGCACCCGGAAGCAATCAAGACAAACATCCTACACATGTGTGAGAATCTACAAACACCACACAGCTGGGCGGAATCAAGGCAAACCACTTTCACCCGAGCGCAAATCTACAAATACAGCCCACCAGGGCGCAATCAAGACAAACCAATTGCACCGATGTGTGACACTAAAAACAGAACGCACCTGGGCGCAATCAAGACAAACCACTTGCACCTTTGTGCAAGTGTACCAAAACCACGCACCTGGGCGCAATCAAGACAAACATGTTAGTTACACCTGTGTGTTATTCAATAAAGACCATGCAACTGGACGCAACCAAGAAAAACCACTTGCACCAGGTGTGTGAATCTACAAACACCACTCATCTGGGAGCAATCATGACCAACCATTTGCACCTGTGTGGGAATCTACCAACACCAAGCACCTGGGCGAAATCAAGATCAACCATTTGCACCTGTGTGCGATTCTAAAACACCACGCTCCTGGGCGCAATCAAGTCCAACCACTTGCACCTGTGTGCGAATATACAAACACCACACACCTGGATGAAATCAAGATCAACCATTTCCATTTGCACCTGTGTGCGATTCTAAAACACCACGCTCCTGGGCGCAATCAAGTCCAACCACTTGCACCTGTGTGCGAATATACAAACACCACACACCTGGATGAAATCAAGACCAACCATTTCCATTTGCACCTGGGTGCGATTCTAAAACACCACGCTCCTGGGCGCAATCAAGTCCAACCACTTGCACCTGTGTGCGAATATACAAACACCACACACCTGGATGCAATCACGACAAATAACTTGCACCTGTGTGAGACTCCACAAATACCAGGCCCCTGAGCACAATGAAGACAAACAACTTACACCTGTGTGCGATTATTCTACATACCCCAGGCACCTGGGCGCAATCATGACCAACCACTTGCACCTGTGTGCGAATCGACAAACACCATGATCCTTGGTGCAATCAAGACAAACACTTGCACCTGTGTGCGAATCTACAAATACAACCCACCTGTTCACAATCAAGACAAACCAATTGCACCTCTGTGTGACACTACAAACAGAACTCACCTGGGAGCAATCAGGGGAAAAGCCTGCACCTGTGTGGGATTCTTTAAACACCAGGCAGCTGGGTGAAGTGGAGACAAACCACTTGCACCTGTGTGCGAATCTACAGACACCAGGCACCTGGGCGCAGTCAGACCAATCACTTGCACCTGTGTGCAAATCTACAACACCATTCACCTGGGCGAAATCAAGACCAACCAATTGCACCTGTGTACGAACCTACAAACACCAGGCTCCGGGTCGAAAATAAGACAAACACTTGCACCTGTGTGCAATTATACAAACACCATGCACCTGGGCGCAATCAGGACAAACCACTTGCACCTGTGTGAGCATCTACAAACACCATGAACCTTGGCGAAATCAATACAAACCACTAGCACCTGTGTGCGAATCAACAAATACCACCCACCTAATCACAATCAAGATAAACCAACTGCACCTGTGTGTGACACTACAAACAGAATGCACCTGGGCGCAATCATGACCAACCACTTGCACCTGTGTGAGAATCTACAAACACCAGCCACCTTGAGGCAATGAAGACAAACCACTTGCACCTGTGTGCGAATCTACTCATACCACCCCACCTGTTCACAATCAAGACAAACCAATAGCACCTGTGTGTGACACTACAAACAGAACTCACCTGGGCGCGCAATCAAGACAAACAGCTTCCACCTGTGTGAGAATCTACAAACAGCAGGCACCTGGAAGAAATCAAGAAAAACCCCCTGGCACCTGTGTGTGAATCTACAACCACCAGCCTCTTTGGGGCAAAGAAGACAAACCACTTGCACCTGTGTGCTTACCCACCTACTCCAATCTGCAGGCCGCAATCAAGACCAACAAATTGCACCTGTGTGTGAATCTACAAACACAACTCATGTGGGCGCAATCATGACCATCCACTTGCACCTGTGTGCCAATCTACAGACACCATGAACCTGGGCGAAATCAAGACCAACCATTTGCACCTGTGTGCGAATCTACAGACACCACACACCTGGGCGGAATCAAGTCAAACTACTTGCACATGAGTGCAAATCTACAAACACCACACACTTGGGAGCAATGAAGACAAACCACATGCACCTATGTGCGAATATACAAACACCAAGCACCCGGAAGCAATCAAGACAAACATCCTACACATGTGTGAGAATCTACAAACACCACACAGCTGGGCGGAATCAAGGCAAACCACTTTCACCCGAGCGCAAATCTACAAATACAGCCCACCAGGGCGCAATCAAGACAAACCAATTGCAGCGATGTGTGACACTAAAAACAGAACGCACCTGGGCGCAATCAAGACAAACCACTTGCACCTTTGTGCAAGTGTACCAAAACCACGCACCTGGGCGCAATCAAGACAAACATGTTAGTTACACCTGTGTGTTATTCAATAAAGACCATGCAACTGGACGCAACCAAGAAAAACCACTTGCACCAGGTGTGTGAATCTACAAACACCACTCATCTGGGAGCAATCATGACCAACCATTTGCACCTGTGTGGGAATCTACCAACACCAAGCACCTGGGCGAAATCAAGATCAACCATTTGCACCTGTGTGCGATTCTAAAACACCACGCTCCTGGGCGCAATCAAGTCCAACCACTTGCACCTGTGTGCGAATATACAAACACCACACACCTGGATGAAATCAAGATCAACCATTTCCATTTGCACCTGTGTGCGATTCTAAAACACCACGCTCCTGGGCGCAATCAAGTCCAACCACTTGCACCTGTGTGCGAATATACAAACACCACACACCTGGATGAAATCAAGACCAACCATTTCCATTTGCACCTGGGTGCGATTCTAAAACACCACGCTCCTGGGCGCAATCAAGTCCAACCACTTGCACCTGTGTGCGAATATACAAACACCACACACCTGGATGCAATCACGACAAATAACTTGCACCTGTGTGAGACTCCACAAATACCAGGCCCCTGAGCACAATGAAGACAAACAACTTACACCTGTGTGCGATTATTCTACATACCCCAGGCACCTGGGCGCAATCATGACCAACCACTTGCACCTGTGTGCGAATCGACAAACACCATGATCCTTGGTGCAATCAAGACAAACACTTGCACCTGTGTGCGAATCTACAAATACAACCCACCTGTTCACAATCAAGACAAACCAATTGCACCTCTGTGTGACACTACAAACAGAACTCACCTGGGAGCAATCAGGGCAAAAGCCTGCACCTGTGTGGGATTCTTCAAACACCAGGCAGCTGGGTGAAGTGGAGACAAACCACTTGCACCTGTGTGCGAATCTACAGACACCAGGCACCTGGGCGCAGTCAGACCAATCACTTGCACCTGTGTGCAAATCTACAACACCATTCACCTGGGCGAAATCAAGACCAACCAATTGCACCTGTGTACGAACCTACAAACACCAGGCTCCGGGTCGAAAATAAGACAAACACTTGCACCTGTGTGCAATTATACAAACACCATGCACCTGGGCGCAATCAGGACAAACCACTTGCACCTGTGTGAGCATCTACAAACACCATGAACCTTGGCGAAATCAATACAAACCACTAGCACCTGTGTGCGAATCAACAAATACCACCCACCCAATCACAATCAAGACAAACCAACTGCACCTGTGTGTGTGACACTAGAAACAGAATGCACCTGGGCGCAATCATGACCAACCACTTGCACCTGTGTGAGAATCTACAAACACCAGCCACCTTGAGGCAATGAAGACAAACCACTTGCACCTGTGTGCGAATCTACTCATACCACCCCACCTGTTCACAATCAAGACAAACCAATAGCACCTGTGTGTGACACTACAAACAGAACTCACCTGGGCGCGCAATCAAGACAAACAGCTTCCACCTGTGTGAGAATCTACAAACAGCAGGCACCTGGAAGAAATCAAGAAAAATCCCCTGGCACCTGTGTGTGAATCTACAACCACCAGCCTCTTTGGGGCAAAGAAGACAAACCACTTGCACCTGTGTGCTTACCCACCTACTCCAATCTGCAGGCCGCAATCAAGACCAACAAATTGCACCTGTGTGTGAATCTACAAACACAACTCCTGTGGGCGCAATCATGACCATCCACTTGCACCGGTGTGCCAATCTACAGACACCATGAACCTGGGCGAAATCAAGACCAACCATTTGCACCTGTGTGCGAATCTACAGACACCACACACCTGGGCGGAATCAAGTCAAACTACTTGCACATGAGTGCAAATCTACAAACACCACACACTTGGGAGCAATGAAGACAAACCACAGGCACCTATGTGCGAATATACAAACACCAAGCACCCGGAAGCAATCAAGACAAACATCCTACACATGTGTGAGAATCTACAAACACCACACAGCTGGGCGGAATCAAGGCAAACCACTTTCACCCGAGCGCAAATCTACAAATACAGCCCACCAGGGCGCAATCAAGACAAACCAATTGCAGCGATGTGTGACACTAAAAACAGAACGCACCTGGGCGCAATCAAGACAAACCACTTGCACCTTTGTGCAAGTGTACCAAAACCACGCACCTGGGCGCAATCAAGACAAACATGTTAGTTACACCTGTGTGTTATTCAATAAAGACCATGCAACTGGACGCAACCAAGAAAAACCACTTGCACCAGGTGTGTGAATCTACAAACACCACTCATCTGGGAGCAATCATGACCAACCATTTGCACCTGTGTGGGAATCTACCAACACCAAGCACCTGGGCGAAATCAAGATCAACCATTTGCACCTGTGTGCGATTCTAAAACACCACGCTCCTGGGCGCAATCAAGTCCAACCACTTGCACCTGTGTGCGAATATACAAACACCACACACCTGGATGAAATCAAGATCAACCATTTCCATTTGCACCTGTGTGCGATTCTAAAACACCACGCTCCTGGGCGCAATCAAGTCCAACCACTTGCACCTGTGTGCGAATATACAAACACCACACACCTGGATGAAATCAAGACCAACCATTTCCATTTGCACCTGGGTGCGATTCTAAAACACCACGCTCCTGGGCGCAATCAAGTCCAACCACTTGCACCTGTGTGCGAATATACAAACACCACACACCTGGATGCAATCACGACAAATAACTTGCACCTGTGTGAGACTCCACAAATACCAGGCCCCTGAGCACAATGAAGACAAACAACTTACACCTGTGTGCGATTATTCTACATACCCCAGGCACCTGGGCGCAATCATGACCAACCACTTGCACCTGTGTGCGAATCGACAAACACCATGATCCTTGGTGCAATCAAGACAAACACTTGCACCTGTGTGCGAATCTACAAATACAACCCACCTGTTCACAATCAAGACAAACCAATTGCACCTCTGTGTGACACTACAAACAGAACTCACCTGGGAGCAATCAGGGCAAAAGCCTGCACCTGTGTGGGATTCTTCAAACACCAGGCAGCTGGGTGAAGTGGAGACAAACCACTTGCACCTGTGTGCGAATCTACAGACACCAGGCACCTGGGCGCAGTCAGACCAATCACTTGCACCTGTGTGCAAATCTACAACACCATTCACCTGGGCGAAATCAAGACCAACCAATTGCACCTGTGTACGAACCTACAAACACCAGGCTCCGGGTCGAAAATAAGACAAACACTTGCACCTGTGTGCAATTATACAAACACCATGCACCTGGGCGCAATCAGGACAAACCACTTGCACCTGTGTGAGCATCTACAAACACCATGAACCTTGGCGAAATCAATACAAACCACTAGCACCTGTGTGCGAATCAACAAATACCACCCACCTAATCACAATCAAGACAAACCAACTGCACCTGTGTGTGTGACACTAGAAACAGAATGCACCTGGGCGCAATCATGACCAACCACTTGCACCTGTGTGAGAATCTACAAACACCAGCCACCTTGAGGCAATGAAGACAAACCACTTGCACCTGTGTGCGAATCTACTCATACCACCCCACCTGTTCACAATCAAGACAAACCAATAGCACCTGTGTGTGACACTACAAACAGAACTCACCTGGGCGCGCAATCAAGACAAACAGCTTCCACCTGTGTGAGAATCTACAAACAGCAGGCACCTGGAAGAAATCAAGAAAAACCCCCTGGCACCTGTGTGTGAATCTACAACCACCAGCCTCTTTGGGGCAAAGAAGACAAACCACTTGCACCTGTGTGCTTACCCACCTACTCCAATCTGCAGGCCGCAATCAAGACCAACAAATTGCACCTGTGTGTGAATCTACAAACACAACTCATGTGGGCGCAATCATGACCATCCACTTGCACCTGTGTGCCAATCTACAGACACCATGAACCTGGGCGAAATCAAGACCAACCATTTGCACCTGTGTGCGAATCTACAGACACCACACACCTGGGCGGAATCAAGTCAAACTACTTGCACATGAGTGCAAATCTACAAACACCACACACTTGGGAGCAATGAAGACAAACCACAGGCACCTATGTGCGAATATACAAACACCAAGCACCCGGAAGCAATCAAGACAAACATCCTACACATGTGTGAGAATCTACAAACACCACACAGCTGGGCGGAATCAAGGCAAACCACTTTCACCCGAGCGCAAATCTACAAATACAGCCCACCAGGGCGCAATCAAGACAAACCAATTGCAGCGATGTGTGACACTAAAAACAGAACGCACCTGGGCGCAATCAAGACAAACCACTTGCACCTTTGTGCAAGTGTACCAAAACCACGCACCTGGGCGCAATCAAGACAAACATGTTAGTTACACCTGTGTGTTATTCAATAAAGACCATGCAACTGGACGCAACCAAGAAAAACCACTTGCACCAGGTGTGTGAATCTACAAACACCACTCATCTGGGAGCAATCGTGACCAACCATTTGCACCTGTGTGGGAATCTACCAACACCAAGCACCTGGGCGAAATCAAGATCAACCATTTGCACCTGTGTGCGATTCTAAAACACCACGCTCCTGGGCGCAATCAAGTCCAACCACTTGCACCTGTGTGCGAATATACAAACACCACACACCTGGATGAAATCAAGATCAACCATTTCCATTTGCACCTGTGTGCGATTCTAAAACACCACGCTCCTGGGCGCAATCAAGTCCAACCACTTGCACCTGTGTGCGAATATACAAACACCACACACCTGGATGAAATCAAGACCAACCATTTCCATTTGCACCTGGGTGCGATTCTAAAACACCACGCTCCTGGGCGCAATCAAGTCCAACCACTTGCACCTGTGTGCGAATATACAAACACCACACACCTGGATGCAATCACGACAAATAACTTGCACCTGTGTGAGACTCCACAAATACCAGGCCCCTGAGCACAATGAAGACAAACAACTTACACCTGTGTGCGATTATTCTACATACCCCAGGCACCTGGGCGCAATCATGACCAACCACTTGCACCTGTGTGCGAATCGACAAACACCATGATCCTTGGTGCAATCAAGACAAACACTTGCACCTGTGTGCGAATCTACAAATACAACCCACCTGTTCACAATCAAGACAAACCAATTGCACCTCTGTGTGACACTACAAACAGAACTCACCTGGGAGCAATCAGGGCAAAAGCCTGCACCTGTGTGGGATTCTTTAAACACCAGGCAGCTGGGTGAAGTGGAGACAAACCACTTGCACCTGTGTGCGAATCTACAAACACCAGGCACCTGGGCGCAGTCAGACCAATCACTTGCACCTGTGTGCAAATCTACAACACCATTCACCTGGGCGAAATCAAGACCAACCAATTGCACCTGTGTACGAACCTACAAACACCAGGCTCCGGGTCGAAAATAAGACAAACACTTGCACCTGTGTGCAATTATACAAACACCATGCACCTGGGCGCAATCAGGACAAACCACTTGCACCTGTGTGAGCATCTACAAACACCATGAACCTTGGCGAAATCAATACAAACCACTAGCACCTGTGTGCGAATCAACAAATACCACCCACCTAATCACAATCAAGACAAACCAACTGCACCTGTGTGTGACACTACAAACAGAATGCACCTGGGCGCAATCATGACCAACCACTTGCACCTGTGTGAGAATCTACAATCACCAGCCACCTTGAGGCAATGAAGACAAACCACTTGCACCTGTGTGCGAATCTACTCATACCACCCCACCTGTTCACAATCAAGACAAACCAATAGCACCTGTGTGTGACACTACAAACAGAACTCACCTGGGCGCGCAATCAAGACAAACAGCTTCCACCTGTGTGAGAATCTACAAACAGCAGGCACCTGGAAGAAATCAAGAAAAACCCCCTGGCACCTGTGTGTGAATCTACAACCACCAGCCTCTTTGGGGCAAAGAAGACAAACCACTTGCACCTGTGTGCTTACCCACCTACTCCAATCTGCAGGCCGCAATCAAGACCAACAAATTGCACCTGTGTGTGAATCTACAAACACAACTCATGTGGGCGCAATCATGACCATCCACTTGCACCTGTGTGCCAATCTACAGACACCATGAACCTGGGCGAAATCAAGACCAACCATTTGCACCTGTGTGCGAATCTACAGACACCACACACCTGGGCGGAATCAAGTCAAACTACTTGCACATGAGTGCAAATCTACAAACACCACACACTTGGGAGCAATGAAGACAAACCACATGCACCTATGTGCGAATATACAAACACCAAGCACCCGGAAGCAATCAAGACAAACATCCTACACATGTGTGAGAATCTACAAACACCACACAGCTGGGCGGAATCAAGGCAAACCACTTTCACCCGAGCGCAAATCTACAAATACAGCCCACCAGGGCGCAATCAAGACAAACCAATTGCAGCGATGTGTGACACTAAAAACAGAACGCACCTGGGCGCAATCAAGACAAACCACTTGCACCTTTGTGCAAGTGTACCAAAACCACGCACCTGGGCGCAATCAAGACAAACATGTTAGTTACACCTGTGTGTTATTCAATAAAGACCATGCAACTGGACGCAACCAAGAAAAACCACTTGCACCAGGTGTGTGAATCTACAAACACCACTCATCTGGGAGCAATCATGACCAACCATTTGCACCTGTGTGGGAATCTACCAACACCAAGCACCTGGGCGAAATCAAGATCAACCATTTGCACCTGTGTGCGATTCTAAAACACCACGCTCCTGGGCGCAATCAAGTCCAACCACTTGCACCTGTGTGCGAATATACAAACACCACACACCTGGATGAAATCAAGATCAACCATTTCCATTTGCACCTGTGTGCGATTCTAAAACACCACGCTCCTGGGCGCAATCAAGTCCAACCACTTGCACCTGTGTGCGAATATACAAACACCACACACCTGGATGAAATCAAGATCAACCATTACCATTTGCACATGGGTGCGATTCTAAAACACCACGCTCCTGGGCGCAATCAAGTCCAACCACTTGCACCTGTGTGCGAATATACAAACACCACACACCTGGATGCAATCACGACAAATAACTTGCACCTGTGTGAGACTCCACAAATACCAGGCCCCTGAGCACAATGAAGACAAACAACTTACACCTGTGTGCGATTATTCTACATACCCCAGGCACCTGGGCGCAATCATGACCAACCACTTGCACCTGTGTGCGAATCGACAAACACCATGATCCTTGGTGCAATCAAGACAAACACTTGCACCTGTGTGCGAATCTACAAATACAACCCACCTGTTCACAATCAAGACAAACCAATTGCACCTCTGTGTGACACTACAAACAGAACTCACCTGGGCGCAATCAGGGCAAAAGCCTGCACCTGTGTTGGATTCTTCAAACACCAGGCAGCTGGGTGAAGTGGAGACAAACCACTTGCACCTGTGTGCGAATCTACAGACACCAGGCACCTGGGCGCAGTCAGACCAATCACTTGCACCTGTGTGCAAATCTACAACACCATTCACCTGGGCGAAATCAAGACCAACCAATTGCACCTGTGTACGAACCTACAAACACCAGGCTCCGGGTCGAAAATAAGACAAACACTTGCACCTGTGTGCAATTATACAAACACCATGCACCTGGGCGCAATCAGGACAAACCACTTGCACCTGTGTGAGCATCTACAAACACCATGAACCTTGGCGAAATCAATACAAACCACTAGCACCTGTGTGCGAATCAACAAATACCACCCACCTAATCACAATCAAGACAAACCAACTGCACCTGTGTGTGTGACACTACAAACAGAATGCACCTGGGCGCAATCATGACCAACCACTTGCACCTGTGTGAGAATCTACAAACACCAGCCACCTTGAGGCAATGAAGACAAACCACTTGCACCTGTGTGCGAATCTACTCATACCACCCCACCTGTTCACAATCAAGACAAACCAATAGCACCTGTGTGTGACACTACAAACAGAACTCACCTGGGCGCGCAATCAAGACAAACAGCTTCCACCTGTGTGAGAATCTACAAACAGCAGGCACCTGGAAGAAATCAAGAAAAACCCCCTGGCACCTGTGTGTGAATCTACAACCACCAGCCTCTTTGGGGCAAAGAAGACAAACCACTTGCACCTGTGTGCTTACCCACCTACTCCAATCTGCAGGCCGCAATCAAGACCAACAAATTGCACCTGTGTGTGAATCTACAAACACAACTCATGTGGGCGCAATCATGACCATCCACTTGCACCTGTGTGCCAATCTACAGACACCATGAACCTGGGCGAAATCAAGACCAACCATTTGCACCTGTGTGCGAATCTACAGACACCACACACCTGGGCGGAATCAAGTCAAACTACTTGCACATGAGTGCAAATCTACAAACACCACACACTTGGGAGCAATGAAGACAAACCACAGGCACCTATGTGCGAATATACAAACACCAAGCACCCGGAAGCAATCAAGACAAACATCCTACACATGTGTGAGAATCTACAAACACCACACAGCTGGGCGGAATCAAGGCAAACCACTTTCACCCGAGCGCAAATCTACAAATACAGCCCACCAGGGCGCAATCAAGACAAACCAATTGCAGCGATGTGTGACACTAAAAACAGAACGCACCTGGGCGCAATCAAGACAAACCACTTGCACCTTTGTGCAAGTGTACCAAAACCACGCACCTGGGCGCAATCAAGACAAACATGTTAGTTACACCTGTGTGTTATTCAATAAAGACCATGCAACTGGACGCAACCAAGAAAAACCACTTGCACCAGGTGTGTGAATCTACAAACACCACTCATCTGGGAGCAATCATGACCAACCATTTGCACCTGTGTGGGAATCTACCAACACCAAGCACCTGGGCGAAATCAAGATCAACCATTTGCACCTGTGTGCGATTCTAAAACACCACGCTCCTGGGCGCAATCAAGTCCAACCACTTGCACCTGTGTGCGAATATACAAACACCACACACCTGGATGAAATCAAGATCAACCATTTCCATTTGCACCTGTGTGCGATTCTAAAACACCACGCTCCTGGGCGCAATCAAGTCCAACCACTTGCACCTGTGTGCGAATATACAAACACCACACACCTGGATGAAATCAAGATCAACCATTACCATTTGCACATGGGTGCGATTCTAAAACACCACGCTCCTGGGCGCAATCAAGTCCAACCACTTGCACCTGTGTGCGAATATACAAACACCACACACCTGGATGCAATCACGACAAATAACTTGCACCTGTGTGAGACTCCACAAATACCAGGCCCCTGAGCACAATGAAGACAAACAACTTACACCTGTGTGCGATTATTCTACATACCCCAGGCACCTGGGCGCAATCATGACCAACCACTTGCACCTGTGTGCGAATCGACAAACACCATGATCCTTGGTGCAATCAAGACAAACACTTGCACCTGTGTGCGAATCTACAAATACAACCCACCTGTTCACAATCAAGACAAACCAATTGCACCTCTGTGTGACACTACAAACAGAACTCACCTGGGCGCAATCAGGGCAAAAGCCTGCACCTGTGTTGGATTCTTCAAACACCAGGCAGCTGGGTGAAGTGGAGACAAACCACTTGCACCTGTGTGCGAATCTACAGACACCAGGCACCTGGGCGCAGTCAGACCAATCACTTGCACCTGTGTGCAAATCTACAACACCATTCACCTGGGCGAAATCAAGACCAACCAATTGCACCTGTGTACGAACCTACAAACACCAGGCTCCGGGTCGAAAATAAGACAAACACTTGCACCTGTGTGCAATTATACAAACACCATGCACCTGGGCGCAATCAGGACAAACCACTTGCACCTGTGTGAGCATCTACAAACACCATGAACCTTGGCGAAATCAATACAAACCACTAGCACCTGTGTGCGAATCAACAAATACCACCCACCTAATCACAATCAAGACAAACCAACTGCACCTGTGTGTGTGACACTACAAACAGAATGCACCTGGGCGCAATCATGACCAACCACTTGCACCTGTGTGAGAATCTACAAACACCAGCCACCTTGAGGCAATGAAGACAAACCACTTGCACCTGTGTGCGAATCTACTCATACCACCCCACCTGTTCACAATCAAGACAAACCAATAGCACCTGTGTGTGACACTACAAACAGAACTCACCTGGGCGCGCAATCAAGACAAACAGCTTCCACCTGTGTGAGAATCTACAAACAGCAGGCACCTGGAAGAAATCAAGAAAAACCCCCTGGCACCTGTGTGTGAATCTACAACCACCAGCCTCTTTGGGGCAAAGAAGACAAACCACTTGCACCTGTGTGCTTACCCACCTACTCCAATCTGCAGGCCGCAATCAAGACCAACAAATTGCACCTGTGTGTGAATCTACAAACACAACTCATGTGGGCGCAATCATGACCATCCACTTGCACCTGTGTGCCAATCTACAGACACCATGAACCTGGGCGAAATCAAGACCAACCATTTGCACCTGTGTGCGAATCTACAGACACCACACACCTGGGCGGAATCAAGTCAAACTACTTGCACATGAGTGCAAATCTACAAACACCACACACTTGGGAGCAATGAAGACAAACCACAGGCACCTATGTGCGAATATACAAACACCAAGCACCCGGAAGCAATCAAGACAAACATCCTACACATGTGTGAGAATCTACAAACACCACACAGCTGGGCGGAATCAAGGCAAACCACTTTCACCCGAGCGCAAATCTACAAATACAGCCCACCAGGGCGCAATCAAGACAAACCAATTGCAGCGATGTGTGACACTAAAAACAGAACGCACCTGGGCGCAATCAAGACAAACCACTTGCACCTTTGTGCAAGTGTACCAAAACCACGCACCTGGGCGCAATCAAGACAAACATGTTAGTTACACCTGTGTGTTATTCAATAAAGACCATGCAACTGGACGCAACCAAGAAAAACCACTTGCACCAGGTGTGTGAATCTACAAACACCACTCATCTGGGAGCAATCATGACCAACCATTTGCACCTGTGTGGGAATCTACCAACACCAAGCACCTGGGCGAAATCAAGATCAACCATTTGCACCTGTGTGCGATTCTAAAACACCACGCTCCTGGGCGCAATCAAGTCCAACCACTTGCACCTGTGTGCGAATATACAAACACCACACACCTGGATGAAATCAAGATCAACCATTTCCATTTGCACCTGTGTGCGATTCTAAAACACCACGCTCCTGGGCGCAATCAAGTCCAACCACTTGCACCTGTGTGCGAATATACAAACACCACACACCTGGATGAAATCAAGACCAACCATTTCCATTTGCACCTGGGTGCGATTCTAAAACACCACGCTCCTGGGCGCAATCAAGTCCAACCACTTGCACCTGTGTGCGAATATACAAACACCACACACCTGGATGCAATCACGACAAATAACTTGCACCTGTGTGAGACTCCACAAATACCAGGCCCCTGAGCACAATGAAGACAAACAACTTACACCTGTGTGCGATTATTCTACATACCCCAGGCACCTGGGCGCAATCATGACCAACCACTTGCACCTGTGTGCGAATCGACAAACACCATGATCCTTGGTGCAATCAAGACAAACACTTGCACCTGTGTGCGAATCTACAAATACAACCCACCTGTTCACAATCAAGACAAACCAATTGCACCTCTGTGTGACACTACAAACAGAACTCACCTGGGCGCAATCAGGGCAAAAGCCTGCACCTGTGTGGGATTCTTCAAACACCAGGCAGCTGGGTGAAGTGGAGACAAACCACTTGCACCTGTGTGCGAATCTACAGACACCAGGCACCTGGGCGCAGTCAGACCAATCACTTGCACCTGTGTGCAAATCTACAACACCATTCACCTGGGCGAAATCAAGACCAACCAATTGCACCTGTGTACGAACCTACAAACACCAGGCTCCGGGTCGAAAATAAGACAAACACTTGCACCTGTGTGCAATTATACAAACACCATGCACCTGGGCGCAATCAGGACAAACCACTTGCACCTGTGTGAGCATCTACAAACACCATGAACCTTGGCGAAATCAATACAAACCACTAGCACCTGTGTGCGAATCAACAAATACCACCCACCTAATCACAATCAAGACAAACCAACTGCACCTGTGTGTGACACTACAAACAGAATGCACCTGGGCGCAATCATGACCAACCACTTGCACCTGTGTGAGAATCTACAAACACCAGCCACCTTGAGGCAATGAAGACAAACCACTTGCACCTGTGTGCGAATCTACTCATACCACCCCACCTGTTCACAATCAAGACAAAACAATAGCACCTGTGTGTGACACTACAAACAGAACTCACCTGGGCGCGCAATCAAGACAAACAGCTTCCACCTGTGTGAGAATCTACAAACAGCAGGCACCTGGAAGAAATCAAGAAAAACCCCCTGGCACCTGTGTGTGAATCTACAACCACCAGCCTCTTTGGGGCAAAGAAGACAAACCACTTGCACCTGTGTGCTTACCCACCTACTCCAATCTGCAGGCCGCAATCAAGACCAACAAATTGCACCTGTGTGTGAATCTACAAACACAACTCATGTGGGCGCAATCATGACCATCCACTTGCACCTGTGTGCCAATCTACAGACACCATGAACCTGGGCGAAATCAAGACCAACCATTTGCACCTGTGTGCGAATCTACAGACACCACACACCTGGGCGGAATCAAGTCAAACTACTTGCACATGAGTGCAAATCTACAAACACCACACACTTGGGAGCAATGAAGACAAACCACAGGCACCTATGTGCGAATATACAAACACCAAGCACCCGGAAGCAATCAAGACAAACATCCTACACATGTGTGAGAATCTACAAACACCACACAGCTGGGCGGAATCAAGGCAAACCACTTTCACCCGAGCGCAAATCTACAAATACAGCCCACCAGGGCGCAATCAAGACAAACCAATTGCAGCGATGTGTGACACTAAAAACAGAACGCACCTGGGCGCAATCAAGACAAACCACGTGCACCTTTGTGCAAGTGTACCAAAACCACGCACCTGGGCGCAATCAAGACAAACATGTTAGTTACACCTGTGTGTTATTCAATAAAGACCATGCAACTGGACGCAACCAAGAAAAACCACTTGCACCAGGTGTGTGAATCTACAAACACCACTCATCTGGGAGCAATCATGACCAACCATTTGCACCTGTGTGGGAATCTACCAACACCAAGCACCTGGGCGAAATCAAGATCAACCATTTGCACCTGTGTGCGATTCTAAAACACCACGCTCCTGGGCGCAATCAAGTCCAACCACTTGCACCTGTGTGCGAATATACAAACACCACACACCTGGATGAAATCAAGATCAACCATTTCCATTTGCACCTGTGTGCGATTCTAAAACACCACGCTCCTGGGCGCAATCAAGTCCAACCACTTGCACCTGTGTGCGAATATACAAACACCACACACCTGGATGAAATCAAGACCAACCATTTCCATTTGCACCTGGGTGCGATTCTAAAACACCACGCTCCTGGGCGCAATCAAGTCCAACCACTTGCACCTGTGTGCGAATATACAAACACCACACACCTGGATGCAATCACGACAAATAACTTGCACCTGTGTGAGACTCCACAAATACCAGGCCCCTGAGCACAATGAAGACAAACAACTTACACCTGTGTGCGATTATTCTACATACCCCAGGCACCTGGGCGCAATCATGACCAACCACTTGCACCTGTGTGCGAATCGACAAACACCATGATCCTTGGTGCAATCAAGACAAACACTTGCACCTGTGTGCGAATCTACAAATACAACCCACCTGTTCACAATCAAGACAAACCAATTGCACCTCTGTGTGACACTACAAACAGAACTCACCTGGGCGCAATCAGGGCAAAAGCCTGCACCTGTGTGGGATTCTTCAAACACCAGGCAGCTGGGTGAAGTGGAGACAAACCACTTGCACCTGTGTGCGAATCTACAGACACCAGGCACCTGGGCGCAGTCAGACCAATCACTTGCACCTGTGTGCAAATCTACAACACCATTCACCTGGGCGAAATCAAGACCAACCAATTGGACCTGTGTACGAACCTACAAACACCAGGCTCCGGGTCGAAAATAAGACAAACACTTGCACCTGTGTGCAATTATACAAACACCATGCACCTGGGCGCAATCAGGACAAACCACTTGCACCTGTGTGAGCATCTACAAACACCATGAACCTTGGCGAAATCAATACAAACCACTAGCACCTGTGTGCGAATCAACAAATACCACCCACCTAATCACAATCAAGACAAACCAACTGCACCTGTGTGTGACACTACAAACAGAATGCACCTGGGCGCAATCATGACCAACCACTTGCACCTGTGTGAGAATCTACAAACACCAGCCACCTTGAGGCAATGACGACAAACCACTTGCACCTGTGTGCGAATCTACTCATACCACCCCACCTGTTCACAATCAAGACAAACCAATAGCACCTGTGTGTGACACTACAAACAGAACTCACCTGGGCGCGCAATCAAGACAAACAGCTTCCACCTGTGTGGGAATCTACAAACAGCAGGCACCTGGAAGAAATCAAGAAAAACCCCCTGGCACCTGTGTGTGAATCTACAACCACCAGCCTCTTTGGGGCAAAGAAGACAAACCACTTGCACCTGTGTGCTTACCCACCTACTCCAATCTGCAGGCCGCAATCAAGACCAACAAATTGCACCTGTGTGTGAATCTACAAACACAACTCATGTGGGCGCAATCATGACCATCCACTTGCACCTGTGTGCCAATCTACAGACACCATGAACCTGGGCGAAATCAAGACCAACCATTTGCACCTGTGTGCGAATCTACAGACACCACACACCTGGGCGGAATCAAGTCAAACTACTTGCACATGAGTGCAAATCTACAAACACCACACACTTGGGAGCAATGAAGACAAACCACATGCACCTATGTGCGAATATACAAACACCAAGCACCCGGAAGCAATCAAGACAAACATCCTACACATGTGTGAGAATCTACAAACACCACACAGCTGGGCGGAATCAAGGCAAACCACTTTCACCCGAGCGCAAATCTACAAATACAGCCCACCAGGGCGCAATCAAGACAAACCAATTGCAGCGATGTGTGACACTAAAAACAGAACGCACCTGGGCGCAATCAAGACAAACCACGTGCACCTTTGTGCAAGTGTACCAAAACCACGCACCTGGGCGCAATCAAGACAAACATGTTAGTTACACCTGTGTGTTATTCAATAAAGACCATGCAACTGGACGCAACCAAGAAAAACCACTTGCACCAGGTGTGTGAATCTACAAACACCACTCATCTGGGAGCAATCATGACCAACCATTTGCACCTGTGTGGGAATCTACCAACACCAAGCACCTGGGCGAAATCAAGATCAACCATTTGCACCTGTGTGCGATTCTAAAACACCACGCTCCTGGGCGCAATCAAGTCCAACCACTTGCACCTGTGTGCGAATATACAAACACCACACACCTGGATGAAATCAAGATCAACCATTTCCATTTGCACCTGTGTGCGATTCTAAAACACCACGCTCCTGGGCGCAATCAAGTCCAACCACTTGCACCTGTGTGCGAATATACAAACACCACACACCTGGATGAAATCAAGACCAACCATTTCCATTTGCACCTGGGTGCGATTCTAAAACACCACGCTCCTGGGCGCAATCAAGTCCAACCACTTGCACCTGTGTGCGAATATACAAACACCACACACCTGGATGCAATCACGACAAATAACTTGCACCTGTGTGAGACTCCACAAATACCAGGCCCCTGAGCACAATGAAGACAAACAACTTACACCTGTGTGCGATTATTCTACATACCCCAGGCACCTGGGCGCAATCATGACCAACCACTTGCACCTGTGTGCGAATCGACAAACACCATGATCCTTGGTGCAATCAAGACAAACACTTGCACCTGTGTGCGAATCTACAAATACAACCCACCTGTTCACAATCAAGACAAACCAATTGCACCTCTGTGTGACACTACAAACAGAACTCACCTGGGCGCAATCAGGGCAAAAGCCTGCACCTGTGTGGGATTCTTCAAACACCAGGCAGCTGGGTGAAGTGGAGACAAACCACTTGCACCTGTGTGCGAATCTACAGACACCAGGCACCTGGGCGCAGTCAGACCAATCACTTGCACCTGTGTGCAAATCTACAACACCATTCACCTGGGCGAAATCAAGACCAACCAATTGGACCTGTGTACGAACCTACAAACACCAGGCTCCGGGTCGAAAATAAGACAAACACTTGCACCTGTGTGCAATTATACAAACACCATGCACCTGGGCGCAATCAGGACAAACCACTTGCACCTGTGTGAGCATCTACAAACACCATGAACCTTGGCGAAATCAATACAAACCACTAGCACCTGTGTGCGAATCAACAAATACCACCCACCTAATCACAATCAAGACAAACCAACTGCACCTGTGTGTGACACTACAAACAGAATGCACCTGGGCGCAATCATGACCAACCACTTGCACCTGTGTGAGAATCTACAAACACCAGCCACCTTGAGGCAATGACGACAAACCACTTGCACCTGTGTGCGAATCTACTCATACCACCCCACCTGTTCACAATCAAGACAAACCAATAGCACCTGTGTGTGACACTACAAACAGAACTCACCTGGGCGCGCAATCAAGACAAACAGCTTCCACCTGTGTGGGAATCTACAAACAGCAGGCACCTGGAAGAAATCAAGAAAAACCCCCTGGCACCTGTGTGTGAATCTACAACCACCAGCCTCTTTGGGGCAAAGAAGACAAACCACTTGCACCTGTGTGCTTACCCACCTACTCCAATCTGCAGGCCGCAATCAAGACCAACAAATTGCACCTGTGTGTGAATCTACAAACACAACTCATGTGGGCGCAATCATGACCATCCACTTGCACCTGTGTGCCAATCTACAGACACCATGAACCTGGGCGAAATCAAGACCAACCATTTGCACCTGTGTGCGAATCTACAGACACCACACACCTGGGCGGAATCAAGTCAAACTACTTGCACATGAGTGCAAATCTACAAACACCACACACTTGGGAGCAATGAAGACAAACCACATGCACCTATGTGCGAATATACAAACACCAAGCACCCGGAAGCAATCAAGACAAACATCCTACACATGTGTGAGAATCTACAAACACCACACAGCTGGGCGGAATCAAGGCAAACCACTTTCACCCGAGCGCAAATCTACAAATACAGCCCACCAGGGCGCAATCAAGACAAACCAATTGCAGCGATGTGTGACACTAAAAACAGAACGCACCTGGGCGCAATCAAGACAAACCACTTGCACCTTTGTGCAAGTGTACCAAAACCACGCACCTGGGCGCAATCAAGACAAACATGTTAGTTACACCTGTGTGTTATTCAATAAAGACCATGCAACTGGACGCAACCAAGAAAAACCACTTGCACCAGGTGTGTGAATCTACAAACACCACTCATCTGGGAGCAATCATGACCAACCATTTGCACCTGTGTGGGAATCTACCAACACCAAGCACCTGGGCGAAATCAAGATCAACCATTTGCACCTGTGTGCGATTCTAAAACACCACGCTCCTGGGCGCAATCAAGTCCAACCACTTGCACCTGTGTGCGAATATACAAACACCACACACCTGGATGAAATCAAGATCAACCATTTCCATTTGCACCTGTGTGCGATTCTAAAACACCACGCTCCTGGGCGCAATCAAGTCCAACCACTTGCACCTGTGTGCGAATATACAAACACCACACACCTGGATGAAATCAAGACCAACCATTTCCATTTGCACCTGTGTGCGATTCTAAAACACCACGCTCCTGGGCGCAATCAAGTCCAACCACTTGCACCTGTGTGCGAATATACAAACACCACACACCTGGATGCAATCACGACAAATAACTTGCACCTGTGTGAGACTCCACAAATACCAGGCCCCTGAGCACAATGAAGACAAACAACTTACACCTGTGTGCGATTATTCTACATACCCCAGGCATCTGGGCGCAATCATGACCAACCACTTGCACCTGTGTGCGAATCGACAAACACCATGATCCTTGGTGCAATCAAGACAAACACTTGCACCTGTGTGCGAATCTACAAATACAACCCACCTGTTCACAATCAAGACAAACCAATTGCACCTCTGTGTGACACTACAAACAGAACTCACCTGGGCGCAATCAGGGCAAAAGCCTGCACCTGTGTGGGATTCTTCAAACACCAGGCAGCTGGGTGAAGTGGAGACAAACCACTTGCACCTGTGTGCGAATCTACAGACACCAGGCACCTGGGCGCAGTCAGACCAATCACTTGCACCTGTGTGCAAATCTACAACACCATTCACCTGGGCGAAATCAAGACCAACCAATTGCACCTGTGTACGAACCTACAAACACCAGGCTCCGGGTCGAAAATAAGACAAACACTTGCACCTGTGTGCAATTATACAAACACCATGCACCTGGGCGCAATCAGGACAAACCACTTGCACCTGTGTGAGCATCTACAAACACCATGAACCTTGGCGAAATCAATACAAACCACTAGCACCTGTGTGCGAATCAACAAATACCACCCACCTAATCACAATCAAGACAAACCAACTGCACCTGTGTGTGACACTACAAACAGAATGCACCTGGGCGCAATCATGACCAACCACTTGCACCTGTGTGAGAATCTACAAACACCAGCCACCTTGAGGCAATGACGACAAACCACTTGCACCTGTGTGCGAATCTACTCATACCACCCCACCTGTTCACAATCAAGACAAACCAATAGCACCTGTGTGTGACACTACAAACAGAACTCACCTGGGCGCGCAATCAAGACAAACAGCTTCCACCTGTGTGGGAATCTACAAACAGCAGGCACCTGGAAGAAATCAAGAAAAACCCCCTGGCACCTGTGTGTGAATCTACAACCACCAGCCTCTTTGGGGCAAAGAAGACAAACCACTTGCACCTGTGTGCTTACCCACCTACTCCAATCTGCAGGCCGCAATCAAGACCAACAAATTGCACCTGTGTGTGAATCTACAAACACAACTCATGTGGGCGCAATCATGACCATCCACTTGCACCTGTGTGCCAATCTACAGACACCATGAACCTGGGCGAAATCAAGACCAACCATTTGCACCTGTGTGCGAATCTACAGACACCACACACCTGGGCGGAATCAAGTCAAACTACTTGCACATGAGTGCAAATCTACAAACACCACACACTTGGGAGCAATGAAGACAAACCACATGCACCTATGTGCGAATATACAAACACCAAGCACCCGGAAGCAATCAAGACAAACATCCTACACATGTGTGAGAATCTACAAACACCACACAGCTGGGCGGAATCAAGGCAAACCACTTTCACCCGAGCGCAAATCTACAAATACAGCCCACCAGGGCGCAATCAAGACAAACCAATTGCAGCGATGTGTGACACTAAAAACAGAACGCACCTGGGCGCAATCAAGACAAACCACTTGCACCTTTGTGCAAGTGTACCAAAACCACGCACCTGGGCGCAATCAAGACAAACATGTTAGTTACACCTGTGTGTTATTCAATAAAGACCATGCAACTGGACGCAACCAAGAAAAACCACTTGCACCAGGTGTGTGAATCTACAAACACCACTCATCTGGGAGCAATCATGACCAACCATTTGCACCTGTGTGGGAATCTACCAACACCAAGCACCTGGGCGAAATCAAGATCAACCATTTGCACCTGTGTGCGATTCTAAAACACCACGCTCCTGGGCGCAATCAAGTCCAACCACTTGCACCTGTGTGCGAATATACAAACACCACACACCTGGATGCAATCACGACAAATAACTTGCACCTGTGTGAGACTCCACAAATACCAGGCCCCTGAGCACAATGAAGACAAACAACTTACACCTGTGTGCGATTATTCTACATACCCCAGGCACCTGGGCGCAATCATGACCAACCACTTGCACCTGTGTGCGAATCGACAAACACCATGATCCTTGGTGCAATCAAGACAAACACTTGCACCTGTGTGCGAATCTACAAATACAACCCACCTGTTCACAATCAAGACAAACCAATTGCACCTCTGTGTGACACTACAAACAGAACTCACCTGGGCGCAATCAGGGCAAAAGCCTGCACCTGTGTGGGATTCTTCAAACACCAGGCAGCTGGGTGAAGTGGAGACAAACCACTTGCACCTGTGTGCGAATCTACAGACACCAGGCACCTGGGCGCAGTCAGACCAATCACTTGCACCTGTGTGCAAATCTACAACACCATTCACCTGGGCGAAATCAAGACCAACCAATTGCACCTGTGTACGAACCTACAAACACCAGGCTCCGGGTCGAAAATAAGACAAACACTTGCACCTGTGTGCAATTATACAAACACCATGCACCTGGGCGCAATCAGGACAAACCACTTGCACCTGTGTGAGCATCTACAAACACCATGAACCTTGGCGAAATCAATACAAACCACTAGCACCTGTGTGCGAATCAACAAATACCACCCACCTAATCACAATCAAGACAAACCAACTGCACCTGTGTGTGACACTAGAAACAGAATGCACCTGGGCGCAATCATGACCAACCACTTGCACCTGTGTGAGAATCTACAAACACCAGCCACCTTGAGGCAATGACGACAAACCACTTGCACCTGTGTGCGAATCTACTCATACCACCCCACCTGTTCACAATCAAGACAAACCAATAGCACCTGTGTGTGACACTACAAACAGAACTCACCTGGGCGCGCAATCAAGACAAACAGCTTCCACCTGTGTGGGAATCTACAAACAGCAGGCACCTGGAAGAAATCAAGAAAAACCCCCTGGCACCTGTGTGTGAATCTACAACCACCAGCCTCTTTGGGGCAAAGAAGACAAACCACTTGCACCTGTGTGCTTACCCACCTACTCCAATCTGCAGGCCGCAATCAAGACCAACAAATTGCACCTGTGTGTGAATCTACAAACACAACTCATGTGGGCGCAATCATGACCATCCACTTGCACCTGTGTGCCAATCTACAGACACCATGAACCTGGGCGAAATCAAGACCAACCATTTGCACCTGTGTGCGAATCTACAGACACCACACACCTGGGCGGAATCAAGTCAAACTACTTGCACATGAGTGCAAATCTACAAACACCACACACTTGGGAGCAATGAAGACAAACCACATGCACCTATGTGCGAATATACAAACACCAAGCACCCGGAAGCAATCAAGACAAACATCCTACACATGTGTGAGAATCTACAAACACCACACAGCTGGGCGGAATCAAGGCAAACCACTTTCACCCGAGCGCAAATCTACAAATACAGCCCACCAGGGCGCAATCAAGACAAACCAATTGCAGCGATGTGTGACACTAAAAACAGAACGCACCTGGGCGCAATCAAGACAAACCACTTGCACCTTTGTGCAAGTGTACCAAAACCACGCACCTGGGCGCAATCAAGACAAACATGTTAGTTACACCTGTGTGTTATTCAATAAAGACCATGCAACTGGACGCAACCAAGAAAAACCACTTGCACCAGGTGTGTGAATCTACAAACACCACTCATCTGGGAGCAATCATGACCAACCATTTGCACCTGTGTGGGAATCTACCAACACCAAGCACCTGGGCGAAATCAAGATCAACCATTTGCACCTGTGTGCGATTCTAAAACACCACGCTCCTGGGCGCAATCAAGTCCAACCACTTGCACCTGTGTGCGAATATACAAACACCACACACCTGGATGAAATCAAGATCAACCATTTCCATTTGCACCTGTGTGCGATTCTAAAACACCACGCTCCTGGGCGCAATCAAGTCCAACCACTTGCACCTGTGTGCGAATATACAAACACCACACACCTGGATGAAATCAAGACCAACCATTTCCATTTGCACCTGGGTGCGATTCTAAAACACCACGCTCCTGGGCGCAATCAAGTCCAACCACTTGCACCTGTGTGCGAATATACAAACACCACACACCTGGATGCAATCACGACAAATAACTTGCACCTGTGTGAGACTCCACAAATACCAGGCCCCTGAGCACAATGAAGACAAACAACTTACACCTGTGTGCGATTATTCTACATACCCCAGGCACCTGGGCGCAATCATGACCAACCACTTGCACCTGTGTGCGAATCGACAAACACCATGATCCTTGGTGCAATCAAGACAAACACTTGCACCTGTGTGCGAATCTACAAATACAACCCACCTGTTCACAATCAAGACAAACCAATTGCACCTCTGTGTGACACTACAAACAGAACTCACCTGGGCGCAATCAGGGCAAAAGCCTGCACCTGTGTGGGATTCTTCAAACACCAGGCAGCTGGGTGAAGTGGAGACAAACCACTTGCACCTGTGTGCGAATCTACAGACACCAGGCACCTGGGCGCAGTCAGACCAATCACTTGCACCTGTGTGCAAATCTACAACACCATTCACCTGGGCGAAATCAAGACCAACCAATTGGACCTGTGTACGAACCTACAAACACCAGGCTCCGGGTCGAAAATAAGACAAACACTTGCACCTGTGTGCAATTATACAAACACCATGCACCTGGGCGCAATCAGGACAAACCACTTGCACCTGTGTGAGCATCTACAAACACCATGAACCTTGGCGAAATCAATACAAACCACTAGCACCTGTGTGCGAATCAACAAATACCACCCACCTAATCACAATCAAGACAAACCAACTGCACCTGTGTGTGACACTACAAACAGAATGCACCTGGGCGCAATCATGACCAACCACTTGCACCTGTGTGAGAATCTACAAACACCAGCCACCTTGAGGCAATGACGACAAACCACTTGCACCTGTGTGCGAATCTACTCATACCACCCCACCTGTTCACAATCAAGACAAACCAATAGCACCTGTGTGTGACACTACAAACAGAACTCACCTGGGCGCGCAATCAAGACAAACAGCTTCCACCTGTGTGGGAATCTACAAACAGCAGGCACCTGGAAGAAATCAAGAAAAACCCCCTGGCACCTGTGTGTGAATCTACAACCACCAGCCTCTTTGGGGCAAAGAAGACAAACCACTTGCACCTGTGTGCTTACCCACCTACTCCAATCTGCAGGCCGCAATCAAGACCAACAAATTGCACCTGTGTGTGAATCTACAAACACAACTCATGTGGGCGCAATCATGACCATCCACTTGCACCTGTGTGCCAATCTACAGACACCATGAACCTGGGCGAAATCAAGACCAACCATTTGCACCTGTGTGCGAATCTACAGACACCACACACCTGGGCGGAATCAAGTCAAACTACTTGCACATGAGTGCAAATCTCCAAACACCACACACTTGGGAGCAATGAAGACAAACCACATGCACCTATGTGCGAATATACAAACACCAAGCACCCGGAAGCAATCAAGACAAACATCCTACACATGTGTGAGAATCTACAAACACCACACAGCTGGGCGGAATCAAGGCAAACCACTTTCACCCGAGCGCAAATCTACAAATACAGCCCACCAGGGCGCAATCAAGACAAACCAATTGCAGCGATGTGTGACACTAAAAACAGAACGCACCTGGGCGCAATCAAGACAAACCACTTGCACCTTTGTGCAAGTGTACCAAAACCACGCACCTGGGCGCAATCAAGACAAACATGTTAGTTACACCTGTGTGTTATTCAATAAAGACCATGCAACTGGACGCAACCAAGAAAAACCACTTGCACCAGGTGTGTGAATCTACAAACACCACTCATCTGGGAGCAATCATGACCAACCATTTGCACCTGTGTGGGAATCTACCAACACCAAGCACCTGGGCGAAATCAAGATCAACCATTTGCACCTGTGTGCGATTCTAAAACACCACGCTCCTGGGCGCAATCAAGTCCAACCACTTGCACCTGTGTGCGAATATACAAACACCACACACCTGGATGAAATCAAGATCAACCATTTCCATTTGCACCTGTGTGCGATTCTAAAACACCACGCTCCTGGGCGCAATCAAGTCCAACCACTTGCACCTGTGTGCGAATATACAAACACCACACACCTGGATGAAATCAAGACCAACCATTTCCATTTGCACCTGGGTGCGATTCTAAAACACCACGCTCCTGGGCGCAATCAAGTCCAACCACTTGCACCTGTGTGCGAATATACAAACACCACACACCTGGATGCAATCACGACAAATAACTTGCACCTGTGTGAGACTCCACAAATACCAGGCCCCTGAGCACAATGAAGACAAACAACTTACACCTGTGTGCGATTATTCTACATACCCCAGGCACCTGGGCGCAATCATGACCAACCACTTGCACCTGTGTGCGAATCGACAAACACCATGATCCTTGGTGCAATCAAGACAAACACTTGCACCTGTGTGCGAATCTACAAATACAACCCACCTGTTCACAATCAAGACAAACCAATTGCACCTCTGTGTGACACTACAAACAGAACTCACCTGGGCGCAATCAGGGCAAAAGCCTGCACCTGTGTGGGATTCTTCAAACACCAGGCAGCTGGGTGAAGTGGAGACAAACCACTTGCACCTGTGTGCGAATCTACAGACACCAGGCACCTGGGCGCAGTCAGACCAATCACTTGCACCTGTGTGCAAATCTACAACACCATTCACCTGGGCGAAATCAAGACCAACCAATTGCACCTGTGTACGAACCTACAAACACCAGGCTCCGGGTCGAAAATAAGACAAACACTTGCACCTGTGTGCAATTATACAAACACCATGCACCTGGGCGCAATCAGGACAAACCACTTGCACCTGTGTGAGCATCTACAAACACCATGAACCTTGGCGAAATCAATACAAACCACTAGCACCTGTGTGCGAATCAACAAATACCACCCACCTAATCACAATCAAGACAAACCAACTGCACCTGTGTGTGACACTACAAACAGAATGCACCTGGGCGCAATCATGACCAACCACTTGCACCTGTGTGAGAATCTACAAACACCAGCCACCTTGAGGCAATGAAGACAAACCACTTGCACCTGTGTGCGAATCTACTCATACCACCCCACCTGTTCACAATCAAGACAAAACAATAGCACCTGTGTGTGACACTACAAACAGAACTCACCTGGGCGCGCAATCAAGACAAACAGCTTCCACCTGTGTGAGAATCTACAAACAGCAGGCACCTGGAAGAAATCAAGAAAAACCCCCTGGCACCTGTGTGTGAATCTACAACCACCAGCCTCTTTGGGGCAAAGAAGACAAACCACTTGCACCTGTGTGCTTACCCACCTACTCCAATCTGCAGGCCGCAATCAAGACCAACAAATTGCACCTGTGTGTGAATCTACAAACACAACTCATGTGGGCGCAATCATGACCATCCACTTGCACCTGTGTGCCAATCTACAGACACCATGAACCTGGGCGAAATCAAGACCAACCATTTGCACCTGTGTGCGAATCTACAGACACCACACACCTGGGCGGAATCAAGTCAAACTACTTGCACATGAGTGCAAATCTACAAACACCACACACTTGGGAGCAATGAAGACAAACCACAGGCACCTATGTGCGAATATACAAACACCAAGCACCCGGAAGCAATCAAGACAAACATCCTACACATGTGTGAGAATCTACAAACACCACACAGCTGGGCGGAATCAAGGCAAACCACTTTCACCCGAGCGCAAATCTACAAATACAGCCCACCAGGGCGCAATCAAGACAAACCAATTGCAGCGATGTGTGACACTAAAAACAGAACGCACCTGGGCGCAATCAAGACAAACCACTTGCACCTTTGTGCAAGTGTACCAAAACCACGCACCTGGGCGCAATCAAGACAAACATGTTAGTTACACCTGTGTGTTATTCAATAAAGACCATGCAACTGGACGCAACCAAGAAAAACCACTTGCACCAGGTGTGTGAATCTACAAACACCACTCATCTGGGAGCAATCATGACCAACCATTTGCACCTGTGTGGGAATCTACCAACACCAAGCACCTGGGCGAAATCAAGATCAACCATTTGCACCTGTGTGCGATTCTAAAACACCACGCTCCTGGGCGCAATCAAGTCCAACCACTTGCACCTGTGTGCGAATATACAAACACCACACACCTGGATGAAATCAAGATCAACCATTTCCATTTGCACCTGTGTGCGATTCTAAAACACCACGCTCCTGGGCGCAATCAAGTCCAACCACTTGCACCTGTGTGCGAATATACAAACACCACACACCTGGATGAAATCAAGACCAACCATTTCCATTTGCACCTGGGTGCGATTCTAAAACACCACGCTCCTGGGCGCAATCAAGTCCAACCACTTGCACCTGTGTGCGAATATACAAACACCACACACCTGGATGCAATCACGACAAATAACTTGCACCTGTGTGAGACTCCACAAATACCAGGCCCCTGAGCACAATGAAGACAAACAACTTACACCTGTGTGCGATTATTCTACATACCCCAGGCACCTGGGCGCAATCATGACCAACCACTTGCACCTGTGTGCGAATCGACAAACACCATGATCCTTGGTGCAATCAAGACAAACACTTGCACCTGTGTGCGAATCTACAAATACAACCCACCTGTTCACAATCAAGACAAACCAATTGCACCTCTGTGTGACACTACAAACAGAACTCACCTGGGCGCAATCAGGGCAAAAGCCTGCACCTGTGTGGGATTCTTTAAACACCAGGCAGCTGGGTGAAGTGGAGACAAACCACTTGCACCTGTGTGCGAATCTACAGACACCAGGCACCTGGGCGCAGTCAGACCAATCACTTGCACCTGTGTGCAAATCTACAACACCATTCACCTGGGCGAAATCAAGACCAACCAATTGCACCTGTGTACGAACCTACAAACACCAGGCTCCGGGTCGAAAATAAGACAAACACTTGCACCTGTGTGCAATTATACAAACACCATGCACCTGGGCGCAATCAGGACAAACCACTTGCACCTGTGTGAGCATCTACAAACACCATGAACCTTGGCGAAATCAATACAAACCACTAGCACCTGTGTGCGAATCAACAAATACCACCCACCTAATCACAATCAAGACAAACCAACTGCACCTGTGTGTGACACTACAAACAGAATGCACCTGGGCGCAATCATGACCAACCACTTGCACCTGTGTGAGAATCTACAAACACCAGCCACCTTGAGGCAATGACGACAAACCACTTGCACCTGTGTGCGAATCTACTCATACCACCCCACCTGTTCACAATCAAGACAAAACAATAGCACCTGTGTGTGACACTACAAACAGAACTCACCTGGGCGCGCAATCAAGACAAACAGCTTCCACCTGTGTGAGAATCTACAAACAGCAGGCACCTGGAAGAAATCAAGAAAAACCCCCTGGCACCTGTGTGTGAATCTACAACCACCAGCCTCTTTGGGGCAAAGAAGACAAACCACTTGCACCTGTGTGCTTACCCACCTACTCCAATCTGCAGGCCGCAATCAAGACCAACAAATTGCACCTGTGTGTGAATCTACAAACACAACTCATGTGGGCGCAATCATGACCATCCACTTGCACCTGTGTGCCAATCTACAGACACCATGAACCTGGGCGAAATCAAGACCAACCATTTGCACCTGTGTGCGAATCTACAGACACCACACACCTGGGCGGAATCAAGTCAAACTACTTGCACATGAGTGCAAATCTACAAACACCACACACTTGGGAGCAATGAAGACAAACCACAGGCACCTATGTGCGAATATACAAACACCAAGCACCCGGAAGCAATCAAGACAAACATCCTACACATGTGTGAGAATCTACAAACACCACACAGCTGGGCGGAATCAAGGCAAACCACTTTCACCCGAGCGCAAATCTACAAATACAGCCCACCAGGGCGCAATCAAGACAAACCAATTGCAGCGATGTGTGACACTAAAAACAGAACGCACCTGGGCGCAATCAAGACAAACCACTTGCACCTTTGTGCAAGTGTACCAAAACCACGCACCTGGGCGCAATCAAGACAAACATGTTAGTTACACCTGTGTGTTATTCAATAAAGACCATGCAACTGGACGCAACCAAGAAAAACCACTTGCACCAGGTGTGTGAATCTACAAACACCACTCATCTGGGAGCAATCATGACCAACCATTTGCACCTGTGTGGGAATCTACCAACACCAAGCACCTGGGCGAAATCAAGATCAACCATTTGCACCTGTGTGCGATTCTAAAACACCACGCTCCTGGGCGCAATCAAGTCCAACCACTTGCACCTGTGTGCGAATATACAAACACCACACACCTGGATGAAATCAAGATCAACCATTTCCATTTGCACCTGTGTGCGATTCTAAAACACCACGCTCCTGGGCGCAATCAAGTCCAACCACTTGCACCTGTGTGCGAATATACAAACACCACACACCTGGATGAAATCAAGACCAACCATTTCCATTTGCACCTGGGTGCGATTCTAAAACACCACGCTCCTGGGCGCAATCAAGTCCAACCACTTGCACCTGTGTGCGAATATACAAACACCACACACCTGGATGCAATCACGACAAATAACTTGCACCTGTGTGAGACTCCACAAATACCAGGCCCCTGAGCACAATGAAGACAAACAACTTACACCTGTGTGCGATTATTCTACATACCCCAGGCACCTGGGCGCAATCATGACCAACCACTTGCACCTGTGTGCGAATCGACAAACACCATGATCCTTGGTGCAATCAAGACAAACACTTGCACCTGTGTGCGAATCTACAAATACAACCCACCTGTTCACAATCAAGACAAACCAATTGCACCTCTGTGTGACACTACAAACAGAACTCACCTGGGCGCAATCAGGGCAAAAGCCTGCACCTGTGTGGGATTCTTCAAACACCAGGCAGCTGGGTGAAGTGGAGACAAACCACTTGCACCTGTGTGCGAATCTACAGACACCAGGCACCTGGGCGCAGTCAGACCAATCACTTGCACCTGTGTGCAAATCTACAACACCATTCACCTGGGCGAAATCAAGACCAACCAATTGCACCTGTGTACGAACCTACAAACACCAGGCTCCGGGTCGAAAATAAGACAAACACTTGCACCTGTGTGCAATTATACAAACACCATGCACCTGGGCGCAATCAGGACAAACCACTTGCACCTGTGTGAGCATCTACAAACACCATGAACCTTGGCGAAATCAATACAAACCACTAGCACCTGTGTGCGAATCAACAAATACCACCCACCTAATCACAATCAAGACAAACCAACTGCACCTGTGTGTGACACTACAAACAGAATGCACCTGGGCGCAATCATGACCAACCACTTGCACCTGTGTGAGAATCTACAAACACCAGCCACCTTGAGGCAATGAAGACAAACCACTTGCACCTGTGTGCGAATCTACTCATACCACCCCACCTGTTCACAATCAAGACAAAACAATAGCACCTGTGTGTGACACTACAAACAGAACTCACCTGGGCGCGCAATCAAGACAAACAGCTTCCACCTGTGTGAGAATCTACAAACAGCAGGCACCTGGAAGAAATCAAGAAAAACCCCCTGGCACCTGTGTGTGAATCTACAACCACCAGCCTCTTTGGGGCAAAGAAGACAAACCACTTGCACCTGTGTGCTTACCCACCTACTCCAATCTGCAGGCCGCAATCAAGACCAACAAATTGCACCTGTGTGTGAATCTACAAACACAACTCATGTGGGCGCAATCATGACCATCCACTTGCACCTGTGTGCCAATCTACAGACACCATGAACCTGGGCGAAATCAAGACCAACCATTTGCACCTGTGTGCGAATCTACAGACACCACACACCTGGGCGGAATCAAGTCAAACTACTTGCACATGAGTGCAAATCTACAAACACCACACACTTGGGAGCAATGAAGACAAACCACATGCACCTATGTGCGAATATACAAACACCAAGCACCCGGAAGCAATCAAGACAAACATCCTACACATGTGTGAGAATCTACAAACACCACACAGCTGGGCGGAATCAAGGCAAACCACTTTCACCCGAGCGCAAATCTACAAATACAGCCCACCAGGGCGCAATCAAGACAAACCAATTGCAGCGATGTGTGACACTAAAAACAGAACGCACCTGGGCGCAATCAAGACAAACCACTTGCACCTTTGTGCAAGTGTACCAAAACCACGCACCTGGGCGCAATCAAGACAAACATGTTAGTTACACCTGTGTGTTATTCAATAAAGACCATGCAACTGGACGCAACCAAGAAAAACCACTTGCACCAGGTGTGTGAATCTACAAACACCACTCATCTGGGAGCAATCATGACCAACCATTTGCACCTGTGTGGGAATCTACCAACACCAAGCACCTGGGCGAAATCAAGATCAACCATTTGCACCTGTGTGCGATTCTAAAACACCACGCTCCTGGGCGCAATCAAGTCCAACCACTTGCACCTGTGTGCGAATATACAAACACCACACACCTGGATGAAATCAAGATCAACCATTTCCATTTGCACCTGTGTGCGATTCTAAAACACCACGCTCCTGGGCGCAATCAAGTCCAACCACTTGCACCTGTGTGCGAATATACAAACACCACACACCTGGATGAAATCAAGACCAACCATTTCCATTTGCACCTGGGTGCGATTCTAAAACACCACGCTCCTGGGCGCAATCAAGTCCAACCACTTGCACCTGTGTGCGAATATACAAACACCACACACCTGGATGCAATCACGACAAATAACTTGCACCTGTGTGAGACTCCACAAATACCAGGCCCCTGAGCACAATGAAGACAAACAACTTACACCTGTGTGCGATTATTCTACATACCCCAGGCACCTGGGCGCAATCATGACCAACCACTTGCACCTGTGTGCGAATCGACAAACACCATGATCCTTGGTGCAATCAAGACAAACACTTGCACCTGTGTGCGAATCTACAAATACAACCCACCTGTTCACAATCAAGACAAACCAATTGCACCTCTGTGTGACACTACAAACAGAACTCACCTGGGCGCAATCAGGGCAAAAGCCTGCACCTGTGTGGGATTCTTTAAACACCAGGCAGCTGGGTGAAGTGGAGACAAACCACTTGCACCTGTGTGCGAATCTACAGACACCAGGCACCTGGGCGCAGTCAGACCAATCACTTGCACCTGTGTGCAAATCTACAACACCATTCACCTGGGCGAAATCAAGACCAACCAATTGCACCTGTGTACGAACCTACAAACACCAGGCTCCGGGTCGAAAATAAGACAAACACTTGCACCTGTGTGCAATTATACAAACACCATGCACCTGGGCGCAATCAGGACAAACCACTTGCACCTGTGTGAGCATCTACAAACACCATGAACCTTGGCGAAATCAATACAAACCACTAGCACCTGTGTGCGAATCAACAAATACCACCCACCTAATCACAATCAAGACAAACCAACTGCACCTGTGTGTGACACTACAAACAGAATGCACCTGGGCGCAATCATGACCAACCACTTGCACCTGTGTGAGAATCTACAAACACCAGCCACCTTGAGGCAATGACGACAAACCACTTGCACCTGTGTGCGAATCTACTCATACCACCCCACCTGTTCACAATCAAGACAAAACAATAGCACCTGTGTGTGACACTACAAACAGAACTCACCTGGGCGCGCAATCAAGACAAACAGCTTCCACCTGTGTGAGAATCTACAAACAGCAGGCACCTGGAAGAAATCAAGAAAAACCCCCTGGCACCTGTGTGTGAATCTACAACCACCAGCCTCTTTGGGGCAAAGAAGACAAACCACTTGCACCTGTGTGCTTACCCACCTACTCCAATCTGCAGGCCGCAATCAAGACCAACAAATTGCACCTGTGTGTGAATCTACAAACACAACTCATGTGGGCGCAATCATGACCATCCACTTGCACCTGTGTGCCAATCTACAGACACCATGAACCTGGGCGAAATCAAGACCAACCATTTGCACCTGTGTGCGAATCTACAGACACCACACACCTGGGCGGAATCAAGTCAAACTACTTGCACATGAGTGCAAATCTACAAACACCACACACTTGGGAGCAATGAAGACAAACCACAGGCACCTATGTGCGAATATACAAACACCAAGCACCCGGAAGCAATCAAGACAAACATCCTACACATGTGTGAGAATCTACAAACACCACACAGCTGGGCGGAATCAAGGCAAACCACTTTCACCCGAGCGCAAATCTACAAATACAGCCCACCAGGGCGCAATCAAGACAAACCAATTGCAGCGATGTGTGACACTAAAAACAGAACGCACCTGGGCGCAATCAAGACAAACCACTTGCACCTTTGTGCAAGTGTACCAAAACCACGCACCTGGGCGCAATCAAGACAAACATGTTAGTTACACCTGTGTGTTATTCAATAAAGACCATGCAACTGGACGCAACCAAGAAAAACCACTTGCACCAGGTGTGTGAATCTACAAACACCACTCATCTGGGAGCAATCATGACCAACCATTTGCACCTGTGTGGGAATCTACCAACACCAAGCACCTGGGCGAAATCAAGATCAACCATTTGCACCTGTGTGCGATTCTAAAACACCACGCTCCTGGGCGCAATCAAGTCCAACCACTTGCACCTGTGTGCGAATATACAAACACCACACACCTGGATGAAATCAAGATCAACCATTTCCATTTGCACCTGTGTGCGATTCTAAAACACCACGCTCCTGGGCGCAATCAAGTCCAACCACTTGCACCTGTGTGCGAATATACAAACACCACACACCTGGATGAAATCAAGACCAACCATTTCCATTTGCACCTGGGTGCGATTCTAAAACACCACGCTCCTGGGCGCAATCAAGTCCAACCACTTGCACCTGTGTGCGAATATACAAACACCACACACCTGGATGCAATCACGACAAATAACTTGCACCTGTGTGAGACTCCACAAATACCAGGCCCCTGAGCACAATGAAGACAAACAACTTACACCTGTGTGCGATTATTCTACATACCCCAGGCACCTGGGCGCAATCATGACCAACCACTTGCACCTGTGTGCGAATCGACAAACACCATGATCCTTGGTGCAATCAAGACAAACACTTGCACCTGTGTGCGAATCTACAAATACAACCCACCTGTTCACAATCAAGACAAACCAATTGCACCTCTGTGTGACACTACAAACAGAACTCACCTGGGCGCAATCAGGGCAAAAGCCTGCACCTGTGTGGGATTCTTCAAACACCAGGCAGCTGGGTGAAGTGGAGACAAACCACTTGCACCTGTGTGCGAATCTACAGACACCAGGCACCTGGGCGCAGTCAGACCAATCACTTGCACCTGTGTGCAAATCTACAACACCATTCACCTGGGCGAAATCAAGACCAACCAATTGGACCTGTGTACGAACCTACAAACACCAGGCTCCGGGTCGAAAATAAGACAAACACTTGCACCTGTGTGCAATTATACAAACACCATGCACCTGGGCGCAATCAGGACAAACCACTTGCACCTGTGTGAGCATCTACAAACACCATGAACCTTGGCGAAATCAATACAAACCACTAGCACCTGTGTGCGAATCAACAAATACCACCCACCTAATCACAATCAAGACAAACCAACTGCACCTGTGTGTGACACTACAAACAGAATGCACCTGGGCGCAATCATGACCAACCACTTGCACCTGTGTGAGAATCTACAAACACCAGCCACCTTGAGGCAATGACGACAAACCACTTGCACCTGTGTGCGAATCTACTCATACCACCCCACCTGTTCACAATCAAGACAAAACAATAGCACCTGTGTGTGACACTACAAACAGAACTCACCTGGGCGCGCAATCAAGACAAACAGCTTCCACCTGTGTGAGAATCTACAAACAGCAGGCACCTGGAAGAAATCAAGAAAAACCCCCTGGCACCTGTGTGTGAATCTACAACCACCAGCCTCTTTGGGGCAAAGAAGACAAACCACTTGCACCTGTGTGCTTACCCACCTACTCCAATCTGCAGGCCGCAATCAAGACCAACAAATTGCACCTGTGTGTGAATCTACAAACACAACTCATGTGGGCGCAATCATGACCATCCACTTGCACCTGTGTGCCAATCTACAGACACCATGAACCTGGGCGAAATCAAGACCAACCATTTGCACCTGTGTGCGAATCTACAGACACCACACACCTGGGCGGAATCAAGTCAAACTACTTGCACATGAGTGCAAATCTACAAACACCACACACTTGGGAGCAATGAAGACAAACCACAGGCACCTATGTGCGAATATACAAACACCAAGCACCCGGAAGCAATCAAGACAAACATCCTACACATGTGTGAGAATCTACAAACACCACACAGCTGGGCGGAATCAAGGCAAACCACTTTCACCCGAGCGCAAATCTACAAATACAGCCCACCAGGGCGCAATCAAGACAAACCAATTGCAGCGATGTGTGACACTAAAAACAGAACGCACCTGGGCGCAATCAAGACAAACCACTTGCACCTTTGTGCAAGTGTACCAAAACCACGCACCTGGGCGCAATCAAGACAAACATGTTAGTTACACCTGTGTGTTATTCAATAAAGACCATGCAACTGGACGCAACCAAGAAAAACCACTTGCACCAGGTGTGTGAATCTACAAACACCACTCATCTGGGAGCAATCATGACCAACCATTTGCACCTGTGTGGGAATCTACCAACACCAAGCACCTGGGCGAAATCAAGATCAACCATTTGCACCTGTGTGCGATTCTAAAACACCACGCTCCTGGGCGCAATCAAGTCCAACCACTTGCACCTGTGTGCGAATATACAAACACCACACACCTGGATGAAATCAAGATCAACCATTTCCATTTGCACCTGTGTGCGATTCTAAAACACCACGCTCCTGGGCGCAATCAAGTCCAACCACTTGCACCTGTGTGCGAATATACAAACACCACACACCTGGATGAAATCAAGACCAACCATTTCCATTTGCACCTGGGTGCGATTCTAAAACACCACGCTCCTGGGCGCAATCAAGTCCAACCACTTGCACCTGTGTGCGAATATACAAACACCACACACCTGGATGCAATCACGACAAATAACTTGCACCTGTGTGAGACTCCACAAATACCAGGCCCCTGAGCACAATGAAGACAAACAACTTACACCTGTGTGCGATTATTCTACATACCCCAGGCACCTGGGCGCAATCATGACCAACCACTTGCACCTGTGTGCGAATCGACAAACACCATGATCCTTGGTGCAATCAAGACAAACACTTGCACCTGTGTGCGAATCTACAAATACAACCCACCTGTTCACAATCAAGACAAACCAATTGCACCTCTGTGTGACACTACAAACAGAACTCACCTGGGCGCAATCAGGGCAAAAGCCTGCACCTGTGTGGGATTCTTCAAACACCAGGCAGCTGGGTGAAGTGGAGACAAACCACTTGCACCTGTGTGCGAATCTACAGACACCAGGCACCTGGGCGCAGTCAGACCAATCACTTGCACCTGTGTGCAAATCTACAACACCATTCACCTGGGCGAAATCAAGACCAACCAATTGGACCTGTGTACGAACCTACAAACACCAGGCTCCGGGTCGAAAATAAGACAAACACTTGCACCTGTGTGCAATTATACAAACACCATGCACCTGGGCGCAATCAGGACAAACCACTTGCACCTGTGTGAGCATCTACAAACACCATGAACCTTGGCGAAATCAATACAAACCACTAGCACCTGTGTGCGAATCAACAAATACCACCCACCTAATCACAATCAAGACAAACCAACTGCACCTGTGTGTGACACTACAAACAGAATGCACCTGGGCGCAATCATGACCAACCACTTGCACCTGTGTGAGAATCTACAAACACCAGCCACCTTGAGGCAATGAAGACAAACCACTTGCACCTGTGTGCGAATCTACTCATACCACCCCACCTGTTCACAATCAAGACAAAACAATAGCACATGTGTGTGACACTAAAAACAGAACTCACCTGGGCGCGCAATCAAGACAAACAGCTTCCACCTGTGTGAGAATCTACAAACAGCAGGCACCTGGAAGAAATCAAGAAAAACCCCCTGGCACCTGTGTGTGAATCTACAACCACCAGCCTCTTTGGGGCAAAGAAGACAAACCACTTGCACCTGTGTGCTTACCCACCTACTCCAATCTGCAGGCCGCAATCAAGACCAACAAATTGCACCTGTGTGTGAATCTACAAACACAACTCATGTGGGCGCAATCATGACCATCCACTTGCACCTGTGTGCCAATCTACAGACACCATGAACCTGGGCGAAATCAAGACCAACCATTTGCACCTGTGTGCGAATCTACAGACACCACACACCTGGGCGGAATCAAGTCAAACTACTTGCACATGAGTGCAAATCTACAAACACCACACACTTGGGAGCAATGAAGACAAACCACATGCACCTATGTGCGAATATACAAACACCAAGCACCCGGAAGCAATCAAGACAAACATCCTACACATGTGTGAGAATCTACAAACACCACACAGCTGGGCGGAATCAAGGCAAACCACTTTCACCCGAGCGCAAATCTACAAATACAGCCCACCAGGGCGCAATCAAGACAAACCAATTGCAGCGATGTGTGACACTAAAAACAGAACGCACCTGGGCGCAATCAAGACAAACCACTTGCACCTTTGTGCAAGTGTACCAAAACCACGCACCTGGGCGCAATCAAGACAAACATGTTAGTTACACCTGTGTGTTATTCAATAAAGACCATGCAACTGGACGCAACCAAGAAAAACCACTTGCACCAGGTGTGTGAATCTACAAACACCACTCATCTGGGAGCAATCATGACCAACCATTTGCACCTGTGTGGGAATCTACCAACACCAAGCACCTGGGCGAAATCAAGATCAACCATTTGCACCTGTGTGCGATTCTAAAACACCACGCTCCTGGGCGCAATCAAGTCCAACCACTTGCACCTGTGTGCGAATATACAAACACCACACACCTGGATGAAATCAAGATCAACCATTTCCATTTGCACCTGTGTGCGATTCTAAAACACCACGCTCCTGGGCGCAATCAAGTCCAACCACTTGCACCTGTGTGCGAATATACAAACACCACACACCTGGATGAAATCAAGACCAACCATTTCCATTTGCACCTGGGTGCGATTCTAAAACACCACGCTCCTGGGCGCAATCAAGTCCAACCACTTGCACCTGTGTGCGAATATACAAACACCACACACCTGGATGCAATCACGACAAATAACTTGCACCTGTGTGAGACTCCACAAATACCAGGCCCCTGAGCACAATGAAGACAAACAACTTACACCTGTGTGCGATTATTCTACATACCCCAGGCACCTGGGCGCAATCATGACCAACCACTTGCACCTGTGTGCGAATCGACAAACACCATGATCCTTGGTGCAATCAAGACAAACACTTGCACCTGTGTGCGAATCTACAAATACAACCCACCTGTTCACAATCAAGACAAACCAATTGCACCTCTGTGTGACACTACAAACAGAACTCACCTGGGCGCAATCAGGGCAAAAGCCTGCACCTGTGTGGGATTCTTCAAACACCAGGCAGCTGGGTGAAGTGGAGACAAACCACTTGCACCTGTGTGCGAATCTACAGACACCAGGCACCTGGGCGCAGTCAGACCAATCACTTGCACCTGTGTGCAAATCTACAACACCATTCACCTGGGCGAAATCAAGACCAACCAATTGCACCTGTGTACGAACCTACAAACACCAGGCTCCGGGTCGAAAATAAGACAAACACTTGCACCTGTGTGCAATTATACAAACACCATGCACCTGGGCGCAATCAGGACAAACCACTTGCACCTGTGTGAGCATCTACAAACACCATGAACCTTGGCGAAATCAATACAAACCACTAGCACCTGTGTGCGAATCAACAAATACCACCCACCTAATCACAATCAAGACAAACCAACTGCACCTGTGTGTGACACTACAAACAGAATGCACCTGGGCGCAATCATGACCAACCACTTGCACCTGTGTGAGAATCTACAAACACCAGCCACCTTGAGGCAATGAAGACAAACCACTTGCACCTGTGTGCGAATCTACTCATACCACCCCACCTGTTCACAATCAAGACAAACCAATAGCACCTGTGTGTGACACTACAAACAGAACTCACCTGGGCGCGCAATCAAGACAAACAGCTTCCACCTGTGTGAGAATCTACAAACAGCAGGCACCTGGAAGAAATCAAGAAAAACCCCCTGGCACCTGTGTGTGAATCTACAACCACCAGCCTCTTTGGGGCAAAGAAGACAAACCACTTGCACCTGTGTGCTTACCCACCTACTCCAATCTGCAGGCCGCAATCAAGACCAACAAATTGCACCTGTGTGTGAATCTACAAACACAACTCATGTGGGCGCAATCATGACCATCCACTTGCACCTGTGTGCCAATCTACAGACACCATGAACCTGGGCGAAATCAAGACCAACCATTTGCACCTGTGTGCGAATCTACAGACACCACACACCTGGGCGGAATCAAGTCAAACTACTTGCACATGAGTGCAAATCTACAAACACCACACACTTGGGAGCAATGAAGACAAACCACATGCACCTATGTGCGAATATACAAACACCAAGCACCCGGAAGCAATCAAGACAAACATCCTACACATGTGTGAGAATCTACAAACACCACACAGCTGGGCGGAATCAAGGCAAACCACTTTCACCCGAGCGCAAATCTACAAATACAGCCCACCAGGGCGCAATCAAGACAAACCAATTGCAGCGATGTGTGACACTAAAAACAGAACGCACCTGGGCGCAATCAAGACAAACCACGTGCACCTTTGTGCAAGTGTACCAAAACCACGCACCTGGGCGCAATCAAGACAAACATGTTAGTTACACCTGTGTGTTATTCAATAAAGACCATGCAACTGGACGCAACCAAGAAAAACCACTTGCACCAGGTGTGTGAATCTACAAACACCACTCATCTGGGAGCAATCATGACCAACCATTTGCACCTGTGTGGGAATCTACCAACACCAAGCACCTGGGCGAAATCAAGATCAACCATTTGCACCTGTGTGCGATTCTAAAACACCACGCTCCTGGGCGCAATCAAGTCCAACCACTTGCACCTGTGTGCGAATATACAAACACCACACACCTGGATGAAATCAAGATCAACCATTTCCATTTGCACCTGTGTGCGATTCTAAAACACCACGCTCCTGGGCGCAATCAAGTCCAACCACTTGCACCTGTGTGCGAATATACAAACACCACACACCTGGATGAAATCAAGACCAACCATTTCCATTTGCACCTGGGTGCGATTCTAAAACACCACGCTCCTGGGCGCAATCAAGTCCAACCACTTGCACCTGTGTGCGAATATACAAACACCACACACCTGGATGCAATCACGACAAATAACTTGCACCTGTGTGAGACTCCACAAATACCAGGCCCCTGAGCACAATGAAGACAAACAACTTACACCTGTGTGCGATTATTCTACATACCCCAGGCACCTGGGCGCAATCATGACCAACCACTTGCACCTGTGTGCGAATCGACAAACACCATGATCCTTGGTGCAATCAAGACAAACACTTGCACCTGTGTGCGAATCTACAAATACAACCCACCTGTTCACAATCAAGACAAACCAATTGCACCTCTGTGTGACACTACAAACAGAACTCACCTGGGCGCAATCAGGGCAAAAGCCTGCACCTGTGTGGGATTCTTCAAACACCAGGCAGCTGGGTGAAGTGGAGACAAACCACTTGCACCTGTGTGCGAATCTACAGACACCAGGCACCTGGGCGCAGTCAGACCAATCACTTGCACCTGTGTGCAAATCTACAACACCATTCACCTGGGCGAAATCAAGACCAACCAATTGGACCTGTGTACGAACCTACAAACACCAGGCTCCGGGTCGAAAATAAGACAAACACTTGCACCTGTGTGCAATTATACAAACACCATGCACCTGGGCGCAATCAGGACAAACCACTTGCACCTGTGTGAGCATCTACAAACACCATGAACCTTGGCGAAATCAATACAAACCACTAGCACCTGTGTGCGAATCAACAAATACCACCCACCTAATCACAATCAAGACAAACCAACTGCACCTGTGTGTGACACTACAAACAGAATGCACCTGGGCGCAATCATGACCAACCACTTGCACCTGTGTGAGAATCTACAAACACCAGCCACCTTGAGGCAATGACGACAAACCACTTGCACCTGTGTGCGAATCTACTCATACCACCCCACCTGTTCACAATCAAGACAAACCAATAGCACCTGTGTGTGACACTACAAACAGAACTCACCTGGGCGCGCAATCAAGACAAACAGCTTCCACCTGTGTGGGAATCTACAAACAGCAGGCACCTGGAAGAAATCAAGAAAAACCCCCTGGCACCTGTGTGTGAATCTACAACCACCAGCCTCTTTGGGGCAAAGAAGACAAACCACTTGCACCTGTGTGCTTACCCACCTACTCCAATCTGCAGGCCGCAATCAAGACCAACAAATTGCACCTGTGTGTGAATCTACAAACACAACTCATGTGGGCACAATCATGACCATCCACTTGCACCTGTGTGCCAATCTACAGACACCATGAACCTGGGCGAAATCAAGACCAACCATTTGCACCTGTGTGCGAATCTACAGACACCACACACCTGGGCGGAATCAAGTCAAACTACTTGCACATGAGTGCAAATCTACAAACACCACACACTTGGGAGCAATGAAGACAAACCACATGCACCTATGTGCGAATATACAAACACCAAGCACCCGGAAGCAATCAAGACAAACATCCTACACATGTGTGAGAATCTACAAACACCACACAGCTGGGCGGAATCAAGGCAAACCACTTTCACCCGAGCGCAAATCTACAAATACAGCCCACCAGGGCGCAATCAAGACAAACCAATTGCAGCGATGTGTGACACTAAAAACAGAACGCACCTGGGCGCAATCAAGACAAACCACGTGCACCTTTGTGCAAGTGTACCAAAACCACGCACCTGGGCGCAATCAAGACAAACATGTTAGTTACACCTGTGTGTTATTCAATAAAGACCATGCAACTGGACGCAACCAAGAAAAACCACTTGCACCAGGTGTGTGAATCTACAAACACCACTCATCTGGGAGCAATCATGACCAACCATTTGCACCTGTGTGGGAATCTACCAACACCAAGCACCTGGGCGAAATCAAGATCAACCATTTGCACCTGTGTGCGATTCTAAAACACCACGCTCCTGGGCGCAATCAAGTCCAACCACTTGCACCTGTGTGCGAATATACAAACACCACACACCTGGATGAAATCAAGATCAACCATTTCCATTTGCACCTGTGTGCGATTCTAAAACACCACGCTCCTGGGCGCAATCAAGTCCAACCACTTGCACCTGTGTGCGAATATACAAACACCACACACCTGGATGAAATCAAGACCAACCATTTCCATTTGCACCTGGGTGCGATTCTAAAACACCACGCTCCTGGGCGCAATCAAGTCCAACCACTTGCACCTGTGTGCGAATATACAAACACCACACACCTGGATGCAATCACGACAAATAACTTGCACCTGTGTGAGACTCCACAAATACCAGGCCCCTGAGCACAATGAAGACAAACAACTTACACCTGTGTGCGATTATTCTACATACCCCAGGCACCTGGGCGCAATCATGACCAACCACTTGCACCTGTGTGCGAATCGACAAACACCATGATCCTTGGTGCAATCAAGACAAACACTTGCACCTGTGTGCGAATCTACAAATACAACCCACCTGTTCACAATCAAGACAAACCAATTGCACCTCTGTGTGACACTACAAACAGAACTCACCTGGGCGCAATCAGGGCAAAAGCCTGCACCTGTGTGGGATTCTTCAAACACCAGGCAGCTGGGTGAAGTGGAGACAAACCACTTGCACCTGTGTGCGAATCTACAGACACCAGGCACCTGGGCGCAGTCAGACCAATCACTTGCACCTGTGTGCAAATCTACAACACCATTCACCTGGGCGAAATCAAGACCAACCAATTGCACCTGTGTACGAACCTACAAACACCAGGCTCCGGGTCGAAAATAAGACAAACACTTGCACCTGTGTGCAATTATACAAACACCATGCACCTGGGCGCAATCAGGACAAACCACTTGCACCTGTGTGAGCATCTACAAACACCATGAACCTTGGCGAAATCAATACAAACCACTAGCACCTGTGTGCGAATCAACAAATACCACCCACCTAATCACAATCAAGACAAACCAACTGCACCTGTGTGTGACACTACAAACAGAATGCACCTGGGTGCAATCATGACCAACCACTTGCACCTGTGTGAGAATCTACAAACACCAGCCACCTTGAGGCAATGAAGACAAACCACTTGCACCTGTGTGCGAATCTACTCATACCACCCCACCTGTTCACAATCAAGACAAAACAATAGCACCTGTGTGTGACACTACAAACAGAACTCACCTGGGCGCGCAATCAAGACAAACAGCTTCCACCTGTGTGAGAATCTACAAACAGCAGGCACCTGGAAGAAATCAAGAAAAACCCCCTGGCACCTGTGTGTGAATCTACAACCACCAGCCTCTTTGGGGCAAAGAAGACAAACCACTTGCACCTGTGTGCTTACCCACCTACTCCAATCTGCAGGCCGCAATCAAGACCAACAAATTGCACCTGTGTGTGAATCTACAAACACAACTCATGTGGGCGCAATCATGACCATCCACTTGCACCTGTGTGCCAATCTACAGACACCATGAACCTGGGCGAAATCAAGACCAACCATTTGCACCTGTGTGCGAATCTACAGACACCACACACCTGGGCGGAATCAAGTCAAACTACTTGCACATGAGTGCAAATCTACAAACACCACACACTTGGGAGCAATGAAGACAAACCACAGGCACCTATGTGCGAATATACAAACACCAAGCACCCGGAAGCAATCAAGACAAACATCCTACACATGTGTGAGAATCTACAAACACCACACAGCTGGGCGGAATCAAGGCAAACCACTTTCACCCGAGCGCAAATCTACAAATACAGCCCACCAGGGCGCAATCAAGACAAACCAATTGCAGCGATGTGTGACACTAAAAACAGAACGCACCTGGGCGCAATCAAGACAAACCACTTGCACCTTTGTGCAAGTGTACCAAAACCACGCACCTGGGCGCAATCAAGACAAACATGTTAGTTACACCTGTGTGTTATTCAATAAAGACCATGCAACTGGACGCAACCAAGAAAAACCACTTGCACCAGGTGTGTGAATCTACAAACACCACTCATCTGGGAGCAATCATGACCAACCATTTGCACCTGTGTGGGAATCTACCAACACCAAGCACCTGGGCGAAATCAAGATCAACCATTTGCACCTGTGTGCGATTCTAAAACACCACGCTCCTGGGCGCAATCAAGTCCAACCACTTGCACCTGTGTGCGAATATACAAACACCACACACCTGGATGAAATCAAGATCAACCATTTCCATTTGCACCTGTGTGCGATTCTAAAACACCACGCTCCTGGGCGCAATCAAGTCCAACCACTTGCACCTGTGTGCGAATATACAAACACCACACACCTGGATGAAATCAAGACCAACCATTTCCATTTGCACCTGGGTGCGATTCTAAAACACCACGCTCCTGGGCGCAATCAAGTCCAACCACTTGCACCTGTGTGCGAATATACAAACACCACACACCTGGATGCAATCACGACAAATAACTTGCACCTGTGTGAGACTCCACAAATACCAGGCCCCTGAGCACAATGAAGACAAACAACTTACACCTGTGTGCGATTATTCTACATACCCCAGGCACCTGGGCGCAATCATGACCAACCACTTGCACCTGTGTGCGAATCGACAAACACCATGATCCTTGGTGCAATCAAGACAAACACTTGCACCTGTGTGCGAATCTACAAATACAACCCACCTGTTCACAATCAAGACAAACCAATTGCACCTCTGTGTGACACTACAAACAGAACTCACCTGGGCGCAATCAGGGCAAAAGCCTGCACCTGTGTGGGATTCTTCAAACACCAGGCAGCTGGGTGAAGTGGAGACAAACCACTTGCACCTGTGTGCGAATCTACAGACACCAGGCACCTGGGCGCAGTCAGACCAATCACTTGCACCTGTGTGCAAATCTACAACACCATTCACCTGGGCGAAATCAAGACCAACCAATTGCACCTGTGTACGAACCTACAAACACCAGGCTCCGGGTCGAAAATAAGACAAACACTTGCACCTGTGTGCAATTATACAAACACCATGCACCTGGGCGCAATCAGGACAAACCACTTGCACCTGTGTGAGCATCTACAAACACCATGAACCTTGGCGAAATCAATACAAACCACTAGCACCTGTGTGCGAATCAACAAATACCACCCACCTAATCACAATCAAGACAAACCAACTGCACCTGTGTGTGACACTACAAACAGAATGCACCTGGGCGCAATCATGACCAACCACTTGCACCTGTGTGAGAATCTACAAACACCAGCCACCTTGAGGCAATGAAGACAAACCACTTGCACCTGTGTGCGAATCTACTCATACCACCCCACCTGTTCACCATCAAGACAAACCAATAGCACCTGTGTGTGACACTACAAACAGAACTCACCTGGGCGCGCAATCAAGACAAACAGCTTCCACCTGTGTGAGAATCTACAAACAGCAGGCACCTGGAAGAAATCAAGAAAAACCCCCTGGCACCTGTGTGTGAATCTACAACCACCAGCCTCTTTGGGGCAAAGAAGACAAACCACTCGCACCTGTGTGCTTACCCACCTACTCCAATCTGCAGGCCGCAATCAAGACCAACAAATTGCACCTGTGTGTGAATCTACAAACACAACTCATGTGGGCGCAGTCATGACCATCCACTTGCATCTGTGTGCCAATCTACAGACACCATGAACCTGGGCGAAATCAAGACCAACCATTTGCACCTGTGTGCGAATCTACAGACACCACACACCTGGGCGGAATCAAGTCAAACTACTTGCACATGAGTGCAAATCTACAAACACCACACACTTGGGAGCAATGAAGACAAACCACATGCACCTATGTGCGAATATACAAACACCAAGCACCCGGAAGCAATCAAGACAAACATCCTACACATGTGTGAGAATCTACAAACACCACACAGCTGGGCGGAATCAAGGCAAACCACTTTCACCCGAGCGCAAATCTACAAATACAGCCCACCAGGGCGCAATCAAGACAAACCAATTGCAGCGATGTGTGACACTAAAAACAGAACGCACCTGGGCGCAATCAAGACAAACCACGTGCACCTTTGTGCAAGTGTACCAAAACCACGCACCTGGGCGCAATCAAGACAAACATGTTAGTTACACCTGTGTGTTATTCAATAAAGACCATGCAACTGGACGCAACCAAGAAAAACCACTTGCACCAGGTGTGTGAACCTACAAACACCACTCATCTGGGAGCAATCATGACCAACCATTTGCACCTGTGTGGGAATCTACCAACACCAAGCACCTGGGCGAAATCAAGATCAACCATTTGCACCTGTGTGCGATTCTAAAACACCACGCTCCTGGGCGCAATCAAGTCCAACCACTTGCACCTGTGTGCGAATATACAAACACCACACACCTGGATGAAATCAAGATCAACCATTTCCATTTGCACCTGTGTGCGATTCTAAAACACCACGCTCCTGGGCGCAATCAAGTCCAACCACTTGCACCTGTGTGCGAATATACAAACACCACACACCTGGATGAAATCAAGACCAACCATTTCCATTTGCACCTGGGTGCGATTCTAAAACACCACGCTCCTGGGCGCAATCAAGTCCAACCACTTGCACCTGTGTGCGAATATACAAACACCACACACCTGGATGCAATCACGACAAATAACTTGCACCTGTGTGAGACTCCACAAATACCAGGCCCCTGAGCACAATGAAGACAAACAACTTACACCTGTGTGCGATTATTCTACATACCCCAGGCACCTGGGCGCAATCATGACCAACCACTTGCACCTGTGTGCGAATCGACAAACACCATGATCCTTGGTGCAATCAAGACAAACACTTGCACCTGTGTGCGAATCTACAAATACAACCCACCTGTTCACAATCAAGACAAACCAATTGCACCTCTGTGTGACACTACAAACAGAACTCACCTGGGCGCAATCAGGGCAAAAGCCTGCACCTGTGTGGGATTCTTCAAACACCAGGCAGCTGGGTGAAGTGGAGACAAACCACTTGCACCTGTGTGCGAATCTACAGACACCAGGCACCTGGGCGCAGTCAGACCAATCACTTGCACCTGTGTGCAAATCTACAACACCATTCACCTGGGCGAAATCAAGACCAACCAATTGCACCTGTGTACGAACCTACAAACACCAGGCTCCGGGTCGAAAATAAGACAAACACTTGCACCTGTGTGCAATTATACAAACACCATGCACCTGGGCGCAATCAGGACAAACCACTTGCACCTGTGTGAGCATCTACAAACACCATGAACCTTGGCGAAATCAATACAAACCACTAGCACCTGTGTGCGAATCAACAAATACCACCCACCTAATCACAATCAAGACAAACCAACTGCACCTGTGTGTGACACTACAAACAGAATGCACCTGGGCGCAATCATGACCAACCACTTGCACCTGTGTGAGAATCTACAAACACCAGCCACCTTGAGGCAATGAAGACAAACCACTTGCACCTGTGTGCGAATCTACTCATACCACCCCACCTGTTCACAATCAAGACAAAACAATAGCACCTGTGTGTGACACTACAAACAGAACTCACCTGGGCGCGCAATCAAGACAAACAGCTTCCACCTGTGTGAGAATCTACAAACAGCAGGCACCTGGAAGAAATCAAGAAAAACCCCCTGGCACCTGTGTGTGAATCTACAACCACCAGCCTCTTTGGGGCAAAGAAGACAAACCACTTGCACCTGTGTGCTTACCCACCTACTCCAATCTGCAGGCCGCAATCAAGACCAACAAATTGCACCTGTGTGTGAATCTACAAACACAACTCATGTGGGCGCAATCATGACCATCCACTTGCACCTGTGTGCCAATCTACAGACACCATGAACCTGGGCGAAATCAAGACCAACCATTTGCACCTGTGTGCGAATCTACAGACACCACACACTTGGGCGGAATCAAGTCAAACTACTTGCACATGAGTGCAAATCTACAAACACCACACACTTGGGAGCAATGAAGACAAACCACAGGCACCTATGTGCGAATATACAAACACCAAGCACCCGGAAGCAATCAAGACAAACATCCTACACATGTGTGAGAATCTACAAACACCACACAGCTGGGCGGAATCAAGGCAAACCACTTTCACCCGAGCGCAAATCTACAAATACAGCCCACCAGGGCGCAATCAAGACAAACCAATTGCAGCGATGTGTGACACTAAAAACAGAACGCACCTGGGCGCAATCAAGACAAACCACTTGCACCTTTGTGCAAGTGTACCAAAACCACGCACCTGGGCGCAATCAAGACAAACATGTTAGTTACACCTGTGTGTTATTCAATAAAGACCATGCAACTGGACGCAACCAAGAAAAACCACTTGCACCAGGTGTGTGAATCTACAAACACCACTCATCTGGGAGCAATCATGACCAACCATTTGCACCTGTGTGGGAATCTACCAACACCAAGCACCTGGGCGAAATCAAGATCAACCATTTGCACCTGTGTGCGATTCTAAAACACCACGCTCCTGGGCGCAATCAAGTCCAACCACTTGCACCTGTGTGCGAATATACAAACACCACACACCTGGATGAAATCAAGATCAACCATTTCCATTTGCACCTGTGTGCGATTCTAAAACACCACGCTCCTGGGCGCAATCAAGTCCAACCACTTGCACCTGTGTGCGAATATACAAACACCACACACCTGGATGAAATCAAGACCAACCATTTCCATTTGCACCTGGGTGCGATTCTAAAACACCACGCTCCTGGGCGCAATCAAGTCCAACCACTTGCACCTGTGTGCGAATATACAAACACCACACACCTGGATGCAATCACGACAAATAACTTGCACCTGTGTGAGACTCCACAAATACCAGGCCCCTGAGCACAATGAAGACAAACAACTTACACCTGTGTGCGATTATTCTACATACCCCAGGCACCTGGGCGCAATCATGACCAACCACTTGCACCTGTGTGCGAATCGACAAACACCATGATCCTTGGTGCAATCAAGACAAACACTTGCACCTGTGTGCGAATCTACAAATACAACCCACCTGTTCACAATCAAGACAAACCAATTGCACCTCTGTGTGACACTACAAACAGAACTCACCTGGGCGCAATCAGGGCAAAAGCCTGCACCTGTGTGGGATTCTTCAAACACCAGGCAGCTGGGTGAAGTGGAGACAAACCACTTGCACCTGTGTGCGAATCTACAGACACCAGGCACCTGGGCGCAGTCAGACCAATCACTTGCACCTGTGTGCAAATCTACAACACCATTCACCTGGGCGAAATCAAGACCAACCAATTGCACCTGTGTACGAACCTACAAACACCAGGCTCCGGGTCGAAAATAAGACAAACACTTGCACCTGTGTGCAATTATACAAACACCATGCACCTGGGCGCAATCAGGACAAACCACTTGCACCTGTGTGAGCATCTACAAACACCATGAACCTTGGCGAAATCAATACAAACCACTAGCACCTGTGTGCGAATCAACAAATACCACCCACCTAATCACAATCAAGACAAACCAACTGCACCTGTGTGTGACACTACAAACAGAATGCACCTGGGCGCAATCATGACCAACCACTTGCACCTGTGTGAGAATCTACAAACACCAGCCACCTTGAGGCAATGAAGACAAACCACTTGCACCTGTGTGCGAATCTACTCATACCACCCCACCTGTTCACCATCAAGACAAACCAATAGCACCTGTGTGTGACACTACAAACAGAACTCACCTGGGCGCGCAATCAAGACAAACAGCTTCCACCTGTGTGAGAATCTACAAACAGCAGGCACCTGGAAGAAATCAAGAAAAACCCCCTGGCACCTGTGTGTGAATCTACAACCACCAGCCTCTTTGGGGCAAAGAAGACAAACCACTCGCACCTGTGTGCTTACCCACCTACTCCAATCTGCAGGCCGCAATCAAGACCAACAAATTGCACCTGTGTGTGAATCTACAAACACAACTCATGTGGGCGCAGTCATGACCATCCACTTGCATCTGTGTGCCAATCTACAGACACCATGAACCTGGGCGAAATCAAGACCAACCATTTGCACCTGTGTGCGAATCTACAGACACCACACACCTGGGCGGAATCAAGTCAAACTACTTGCACATGAGTGCAAATCTACAAACACCACACACTTGGGAGCAATGAAGACAAACCACATGCACCTATGTGCGAATATACAAACACCAAGCACCCGGAAGCAATCAAGACAAACATCCTACACATGTGTGAGAATCTACAAACACCACACAGCTGGGCGGAATCAAGGCAAACCACTTTCACCCGAGCGCAAATCTACAAATACAGCCCACCAGGGCGCAATCAAGACAAACCAATTGCAGCGATGTGTGACACTAAAAACAGAACGCACCTGGGCGCAATCAAGACAAACCACGTGCACCTTTGTGCAAGTGTACCAAAACCACGCACCTGGGCGCAATCAAGACAAACATGTTAGTTACACCTGTGTGTTATTCAATAAAGACCATGCAACTGGACGCAACCAAGAAAAACCACTTGCACCAGGTGTGTGAATCTACAAACACCACTCATCTGGGAGCAATCATGACCAACCATTTGCACCTGTGTGGGAATCTACCAACACCAAGCACCTGGGCGAAATCAAGATCAACCATTTGCACCTGTGTGCGATTCTAAAACACCACGCTCCTGGGCGCAATCAAGTCCAACCACTTGCACCTGTGTGCGAATATACAAACACCACACACCTGGATGAAATCAAGATCAACCATTTCCATTTGCACCTGTGTGCGATTCTAAAACACCACGCTCCTGGGCGCAATCAAGTCCAACCACTTGCACCTGTGTGCGAATATACAAACACCACACACCTGGATGAAATCAAGACCAACCATTTCCATTTGCACCTGGGTGCGATTCTAAAACACCACGCTCCTGGGCGCAATCAAGTCCAACCACTTGCACCTGTGTGCGAATATACAAACACCACACACCTGGATGCAATCACGACAAATAACTTGCACCTGTGTGAGACTCCACAAATACCAGGCCCCTGAGCACAATGAAGACAAACAACTTACACCTGTGTGCGATTATTCTACATACCCCAGGCACCTGGGCGCAATCATGACCAACCACTTGCACCTGTGTGCGAATCGACAAACACCATGATCCTTGGTGCAATCAAGACAAACACTTGCACCTGTGTGCGAATCTACAAATACAACCCACCTGTTCACAATCAAGACAAACCAATTGCACCTCTGTGTGACACTACAAACAGAACTCACCTGGGCGCAATCAGGGCAAAAGCCTGCACCTGTGTGGGATTCTTCAAACACCAGGCAGCTGGGTGAAGTGGAGACAAACCACTTGCACCTGTGTGCGAATCTACAGACACCAGGCACCTGGGCGCAGTCAGACCAATCACTTGCACCTGTGTGCAAATCTACAACACCATTCACCTGGGCGAAATCAAGACCAACCAATTGGACCTGTGTACGAACCTACAAACACCAGGCTCCGGGTCGAAAATAAGACAAACACTTGCACCTGTGTGCAATTATACAAACACCATGCACCTGGGCGCAATCAGGACAAACCACTTGCACCTGTGTGAGCATCTACAAACACCATGAACCTTGGCGAAATCAATACAAACCACTAGCACCTGTGTGCGAATCAACAAATACCACCCACCTAATCACAATCAAGACAAACCAACTGCACCTGTGTGTGACACTACAAACAGAATGCACCTGGGCGCAATCATGACCAACCACTTGCACCTGTGTGAGAATCTACAAACACCAGCCACCTTGAGGCAATGAAGACAAACCACTTGCACCTGTGTGCGAATCTACTCATACCACCCCACCTGTTCACAATCAAGACAAAACAATAGCACCTGTGTGTGACACTACAAACAGAACTCACCTGGGCGCGCAATCAAGACAAACAGCTTCCACCTGTGTGAGAATCTACAAACAGCAGGCACCTGGAAGAAATCAAGAAAAACCCCCTGGCACCTGTGTGTGAATCTACAACCACCAGCCTCTTTGGGGCAAAGAAGACAAACCACTTGCACCTGTGTGCTTACCCACCTACTCCAATCTGCAGGCCGCAATCAAGACCAACAAATTGCACCTGTGTGTGAATCTACAAACACAACTCATGTGGGCGCAATCATGACCATCCACTTGCACCTGTGTGCCAATCTACAGACACCATGAACCTGGGCGAAATCAAGACCAACCATTTGCACCTGTGTGCGAATCTACAGACACCACACACCTGGGCGGAATCAAGTCAAACTACTTGCACATGAGTGCAAATCTACAAACACCACACACTTGGGAGCAATGAAGACAAACCACAGGCACCTATGTGCGAATATACAAACACCAAGCACCCGGAAGCAATCAAGACAAACATCCTACACATGTGTGAGAATCTACAAACACCACACAGCTGGGCGGAATCAAGGCAAACCACTTTCACCCGAGCGCAAATCTACAAATACAGCCCACCAGGGCGCAATCAAGACAAACCAATTGCAGCGATGTGTGACACTAAAAACAGAACGCACCTGGGCGCAATCAAGACAAACCACTTGCACCTTTGTGCAAGTGTACCAAAACCACGCACCTGGGCGCAATCAAGACAAACATGTTAGTTACACCTGTGTGTTATTCAATAAAGACCATGCAACTGGACGCAACCAAGAAAAACCACTTGCACCAGGTGTGTGAATCTACAAACACCACTCATCTGGGAGCAATCATGACCAACCATTTGCACCTGTGTGGGAATCTACCAACACCAAGCACCTGGGCGAAATCAAGATCAACCATTTGCACCTGTGTGCGATTCTAAAACACCACGCTCCTGGGCGCAATCAAGTCCAACCACTTGCACCTGTGTGCGAATATACAAACACCACACACCTGGATGAAATCAAGATCAACCATTTCCATTTGCACCTGTGTGCGATTCTAAAACACCACGCTCCTGGGCGCAATCAAGTCCAACCACTTGCACCTGTGTGCGAATATACAAACACCACACACCTGGATGAAATCAAGACCAACCATTTCCATTTGCACCTGGGTGCGATTCTAAAACACCACGCTCCTGGGCGCAATCAAGTCCAACCACTTGCACCTGTGTGCGAATATACAAACACCACACACCTGGATGCAATCACGACAAATAACTTGCACCTGTGTGAGACTCCACAAATACCAGGCCCCTGAGCACAATGAAGACAAACAACTTACACCTGTGTGCGATTATTCTACATACCCCAGGCACCTGGGCGCAATCATGACCAACCACTTGCACCTGTGTGCGAATCGACAAACACCATGATCCTTGGTGCAATCAAGACAAACACTTGCACCTGTGTGCGAATCTACAAATACAACCCACCTGTTCACAATCAAGACAAACCAATTGCACCTCTGTGTGACACTACAAACAGAACTCACCTGGGCGCAATCAGGGCAAAAGCCTGCACCTGTGTGGGATTCTTCAAACACCAGGCAGCTGGGTGAAGTGGAGACAAACCACTTGCACCTGTGTGCGAATCTACAGACACCAGGCACCTGGGCGCAGTCAGACCAATCACTTGCACCTGTGTGCAAATCTACAACACCATTCACCTGGGCGAAATCAAGACCAACCAATTGCACCTGTGTACGAACCTACAAACACCAGGCTCCGGGTCGAAAATAAGACAAACACTTGCACCTGTGTGCAATTATACAAACACCATGCACCTGGGCGCAATCAGGACAAACCACTTGCACCTGTGTGAGCATCTACAAACACCATGAACCTTGGCGAAATCAATACAAACCACTAGCACCTGTGTGCGAATCAACAAATACCACCCACCTAATCACAATCAAGACAAACCAACTGCACCTGTGTGTGACACTACAAACAGAATGCACCTGGGCGCAATCATGACCAACCACTTGCACCTGTGTGAGAATCTACAAACACCAGCCACCTTGAGGCAATGAAGACAAACCACTTGCACCTGTGTGCGAATCTACTCATACCACCCCACCTGTTCACCATCAAGACAAACCAATAGCACCTGTGTGTGACACTACAAACAGAACTCACCTGGGCGCGCAATCAAGACAAACAGCTTCCACCTGTGTGAGAATCTACAAACAGCAGGCACCTGGAAGAAATCAAGAAAAACCCCCTGGCACCTGTGTGTGAATCTACAACCACCAGCCTCTTTGGGGCAAAGAAGACAAACCACTTGCACCTGTGTGCTTACCCACCTACTCCAATCTGCAGGCCGCAATCAAGACCAACAAATTGCACCTGTGTGTGAATCTACAAACACAACTCATGTGGGCGCAGTCATGACCATCCACTTGCACCTGTGTGCCAATCTACAGACACCATGAACCTGGGCGAAATCAAGACCAACCATTTGCACCTGTGTGCGAATCTACAGACACCACACACCTGGGCGGAATCAAGTCAAACTACTTGCACATGAGTGCAAATCTACAAACACCACACACTTGGGAGCAATGAAGACAAACCACATGCACCTATGTGCGAATATACAAACACCAAGCACCCGGAAGCAATCAAGACAAACATCCTACACATGTGTGAGAATCTACAAACACCACACAGCTGGGCGGAATCAAGGCAAACCACTTTCACCCGAGCGCAAATCTACAAATACAGCCCACCAGGGCGCAATCAAGACAAACCAATTGCAGCGATGTGTGACACTAAAAACAGAACGCACCTGGGCGCAATCAAGACAAACCACGTGCACCTTTGTGCAAGTGTACCAAAACCACGCACCTGGGCGCAATCAAGACAAACATGTTAGTTACACCTGTGTGTTATTCAATAAAGACCATGCAACTGGACGCAACCAAGAAAAACCACTTGCACCAGGTGTGTGAATCTACAAACACCACTCATCTGGGAGCAATCATGACCAACCATTTGCACCTGTGTGGGAATCTACCAACACCAAGCACCTGGGCGAAATCAAGATCAACCATTTGCACCTGTGTGCGATTCTAAAACACCACGCTCCTGGGCGCAATCAAGTCCAACCACTTGCACCTGTGTGCGAATATACAAACACCACACACCTGGATGAAATCAAGATCAACCATTTCCATTTGCACCTGTGTGCGATTCTAAAACACCACGCTCCTGGGCGCAATCAAGTCCAACCACTTGCACCTGTGTGCGAATATACAAACACCACACACCTGGATGAAATCAAGACCAACCATTTCCATTTGCACCTGGGTGCGATTCTAAAACACCACGCTCCTGGGCGCAATCAAGTCCAACCACTTGCACCTGTGTGCGAATATACAAACACCACACACCTGGATGCAATCACGACAAATAACTTTCACCTGTGTGAGACTCCACAAATACCAGGCCCCTGAGCACAATGAAGACAAACAACTTACACCTGTGTGCGATTATTCTACATACCCCAGGCACCTGGGCGCAATCATGACCAACCACTTGCACCTGTGTGCGAATCGACAAACACCATGATCCTTGGTGCAATCAAGACAAACACTTGCACCTGTGTGCGAATCTACAAATACAACCCACCTGTTCACAATCAAGACAAACCAATTGCACCTCTGTGTGACACTACAAACAGAACTCACCTGGGCGCAATCAGGGCAAAAGCCTGCACCTGTGTGGGATTCTTCAAACACCAGGCAGCTGGGTGAAGTGGAGACAAACCACTTGCACCTGTGTGCGAATCTACAGACACCAGGCACCTGGGCGCAGTCAGACCAATCACTTGCACCTGTGTGCAAATCTACAACACCATTCACCTGGGCGAAATCAAGACCAACCAATTGGACCTGTGTACGAACCTACAAACACCAGGCTCCGGGTCGAAAATAAGACAAACACTTGCACCTGTGTGCAATTATACAAACACCATGCACCTGGGCGCAATCAGGACAAACGACTTGCACCTGTGTGAGCATCTACAAACACCATGAACCTTGGCGAAATCAATACAAACCACTAGCACCTGTGTGCGAATCAACAAATACCACCCACCTAATCACAATCAAGACAAACCAACTGCACCTGTGTGTGACACTACAAACAGAATGCACCTGGGCGCAATCATGACCAACCACTTGCACCTGTGTGAGAATCTACAAACACCAGCCACCTTGAGGCAATGACGACAAACCACTTGCACCTGTGTGCGAATCTACTCATACCACCCCACCTGTTCACAATCAAGACAAACCAATAGCACCTGTGTGTGACACTACAAACAGAACTCACCTGGGCGCGCAATCAAGACAAACAGCTTCCACCTGTGTGGGAATCTACAAACAGCAGGCACCTGGAAGAAATCAAGAAAAACCCCCTGGCACCTGTGTGTGAATCTACAACCACCAGCCTCTTTGGGGCAAAGAAGACAAACCACTTGCACCTGTGTGCTTACCCACCTACTCCAATCTGCAGGCCGCAATCAAGACCAACAAATTGCACCTGTGTGTGAATCTACAAACACAACTCATGTGGGCGCAATCATGACCATCCACTTGCACCTGTGTGCCAATCTACAGACACCATGAACCTGGGCGAAATCAAGACCAACCATTTGCACCTGTGTGCGAATCTACAGACACCACACACCTGGGCGGAATCAAGTCAAACTACTTGCACATGAGTGCAAATCTACAAACACCACACACTTGGGAGCAATGAAGACAAACCACATGCACCTATGTGCGAATATACAAACACCAAGCACCCGGAAGCAATCAAGACAAACATCCTACACATGTGTGAGAATCTACAAACACCACACAGCTGGGCGGAATCAAGGCAAACCACTTTCACCCGAGCGCAAATCTACAAATACAGCCCACCAGGGCGCAATCAAGACAAACCAATTGCAGCGATGTGTGACACTAAAAACAGAACGCACCTGGGCGCAATCAAGACAAACCACTTGCACCTTTGTGCAAGTGTACCAAAACCACGCACCTGGGCGCAATCAAGACAAACATGTTAGTTACACCTGTGTGTTATTCAATAAAGACCATGCAACTGGACGCAACCAAGAAAAACCACTTGCACCAGGTGTGTGAATCTACAAACACCACTCATCTGGGAGCAATCATGACCAACCATTTGCACCTGTGTGGGAATCTACCAACACCAAGCACCTGGGCGAAATCAAGATCAACCATTTGCACCTGTGTGCGATTCTAAAACACCATGCTCCTGGGCGCAATCAAGTCCAACCACTTGCACCTGTGTGCGAATATACAAACACCACACACCTGGATGAAATCAAGATCAACCATTTCCATTTGCACCTGTGTGCGATTCTAAAACACCACGCTCCTGGGCGCAATCAAGTCCAACCACTTGCACCTGTGTGCGAATATACAAACACCACACACCTGGATGAAATCAAGACCAACCATTTCCATTTGCACCTGGGTGCGATTCTAAAACACCACGCTCCTGGGCGCAATCAAGTCCAACCACTTGCAACTGTGTGCGAATATACAAGCACCACACACCTGGATGCAATCACGACAAATAACTTGCACCTGTGTGAGACTCCACAAATACCAGGCCCCTGAGCACAATGAAGACAAACAACTTACACCTGTGTGCGATTATTCTACATACCCCAGGCACCTGGGCGCAATCATGACCAACCACTTGCACCTGTGTGCGAATCGACAAACACCATGATCCTTGGTGCAATCAAGACAAACACTTGCACCTGTGTGCGAATCTACAAATACAACCCACCTGTTCACAATCAAGACAAACCAATTGCACCTCTGTGTGACACTACAAACAGAACTCACCTGGGCGCAATCAGGGCAAAAGCCTGCACCTGTGTGGGATTCTTCAAACACCTGGCAGCTGGGTGAAGTGGAGACAAACCACTTGCACCTGTGTGCGAATCTACAGACACCAGGCACCTGGGCGCAGTCAGACCAATCACTTGCACCTGTGTGCAAATCTACAACACCATTCACCTGGGCGAAATCAAGACCAACCAATTGGACCTGTGTACGAACCTACAAACACCAGGCTCCGGGTCGAAAATAAGACAAACACTTGCACCTGTGTGCAATTATACAAACACCATGCACCTGGGCGCAATCAATACAAACCACTTGCACCTGTGTGCGAATCAACAAATACCACCCACCTAATCACAATCAAGACAAACCAACTGCACCTGTGTGTGACACTACAAACAGAATGCACCTGGGCACAATCATGACCAACCACTTGCACCTGTGTGAGAATCTACAAACACCAGCCACCTTGAGGCAATGAAGACAAACCACTTGCACCTGTGTGCGAATCTACTCATACCACCCCACCTGTTCACAATCAAGACAAAACAATAGCACCTGTGTGTGACACTACAAACAGAACTCACCTGGGCGCGCAATCAAGACAAACAGCTTCCACCTGTGTGAGAATCTACAAACAGCAGGCACCTGGAAGAAATCAAGAAAAACCCCCTTGCACCTGTGTGTGAATCTACAACCACCAGCCTCTTTGGGGCAAAGAAGACAAACCACTTGCACCTGTGTGCTTACCCACCTACTCCAATCTGCAGGCCGCAATCAAGACCAACAAATTGCACCTGTGTGTGAATCTACAAACACAACTCATGTGGGCGCAATCATGACCATCCACTTGCACCTGTGTGCCAATCTACAGACACCATGAACCTGGGCGAAATCAAGACCAACCATTTGCACCTGTGTGCGAATCTACAGACACCACACACCTGGGCGGAATCAAGTCAAACTACTTGCACATGAGTGCAAATCTACAAACACTACACACTTGGGAGCAATGAAGACAAACCACATGCACCTATGTGCGAATATACAAACACCAAGCACCCGGAAGCAATCAAGACAAACATCCTACACATGTGTGAGAATCTACAAACACCACACAGCTGGGCGGAATCAAGGCAAACCACTTTCACCCGAGCGCAAATCTACAAATACAGCCCACCAGGGCGCAATCAAGACAAACCAATTGCAGCGATGTGTGACACTAAAAACAGAACGCACCTGGGTGCAATCAAGACAAACCACTTGCACCTTTGTGCAAGTGTACCAAAACCACGCACCTGGGCGCAATCAAGACAAACATGTTAGTTACACCTGTGTGTTATTCAATAAAGACCATGCAACTGGACGCAACCAAGAAAAACCACTTGCACCAGGTGTGTGAATCTACAAACACCACTCATCTGGGAGCAATCATGACCAACCATTTGCACCTGTGTGGGAATCTACCAACACCAAGCACCTGGGCGAAATCAAGATCAACCATTTGCACCTGTGTGCGATTCTAAAACACCACGCTCCTGGGCGCCATCAAGTCCAACCACTTGCACCTGTGTGCGAATATACAAACACCATACACCTGGATGAAATCAAGATCAACCATTTCCATTTGCACCTGTGTGCGATTCTAAAACACCACGCTCCTGGGCGCAATCAAGTCCAACCACTTGCACCTGTGTGCGAATATACAAACACCACACACCTGGATGAAATCAAGACCAACCATTTCCATTTGCACCTGGGTGCGATTCTAAAACACCACGCTCCTGGGCGCAATCAAGTCCAACCACTTGCACCTGTGTGCGAATATACAAACACCACACACCTGGATGCAATCACGACAAATAACTTGCACCTGTGTGAGACTCCAAAAATACCAGGCCCCTGAGCACAATGAAGACAAACAACTTACACATGTGTGCGATTATTCTACATACCCCAGGCACCTGGGCGCAATCATGACCAACCACTTGCACCTGTGTGCGAATCGACAAACACCATGATCTTTGGTGCAATCAAGACAAACACTTGCACCTGTGTGCGAATCTACAAATACAACCCACCTGTTCACAATCAAGACAAACCAATTGCACCTCTGTGTGACACTACAAACAGAACTCACCTGGGAGCAATCAGGGCAAAAGCCTGCACCTGTGTGGGATTCTTTAAACACCAGGCAGCTGGGTGAAGTGGAGACAAACCACTTGCACCTGTGTGCGAATCTACAGACACCAGGCACCTGGGCGCAGTCAGACCAATCACTTGCACCTGTGTGCAAATCTACAACACCATTCACCTGGGCGAAATCAAGACCAACCAATTGGACCTGTGTACGAACCTACAAACACCAGGCTCCGGGTCGAAAATAAGACAAACACTTGCACCTGTGTGCAATTATACAAACACCATGCACCTGGGCGCAATCAGGACAAACCACTTGCACCTGTGTGAGCATCTACAAACACCATGAACCTTGGCGAAATCAATACAAACCACTAGCACCTGTGTGCGAATCAACAAATACCACCCACCTAATCACAATCAAGACAAACCAATTGCACCTGTGTGTGACACTACAAACAGAATGCACCTGGGCGCAATCATGACCAACCACTTGCACCTGTGTGAGAATCTACAAACACCAGCCACCTTGAGGCAATGAAGACAAACCACTTGCACCTGTGTGCGAATCTACTCATACCACCCCACCTGTTCACAATCAAGACAAACCAATAGCACCTGTGTGTGACACTACAAACAGAACTCACCTGGGCGCGCAATCAAGACAAACAGCTTCCACCTGTGTGAGAATCTACAAACAGCAGGCACCTGGAAGAAATCAAGAAAAACCCCCTGGCACCTGTGTGTGAATCTACAAACACCAGCCTCTTTGGGGCAAAGAAGACAAACCACTTGCACCAGTGTGCTTACCCACCTACTCCAATCTGCAGGCCGCAATCATTCCAACAAATTGCACCTGTGTGTGAATCTACAAACACTACTCATGTGGGCGCAATCATGACCATCCACTTGCACCTGTGTGCCAATCTACAGACACCATGAACCTGGGCGAAATCAAGACCAACCATTTGCACCTGTGTGCGAATCTACAGACACCACACACCTGGGCGGCATCAAGTCAAACTACTTGCACATGAGGGCAAATCTACAAACACCACACACTTGGGAGCAATGAAGACAAACCACATGCACCTATGTGCGAATATACAAACACCAAGCACCCGGAAGCAATCAAGACAAACATCCTACACATGTGTGAGAATCTACAAACACCACACAGCTGGGCGGAATCAAGGCAAACCACTTTCACCCGAGCGCAAATCTACAAATATAGCCCACCAGGGCGCAATCAAGACAAACCAATTGCAGCGATGTGTGACACTAAAAACGGAACGCACCTGGGCGCAATCAAGACAAACCACTTGCACCTTTGTGCAAGTGTACCAAAACCACGCACCTGGGCGCAATCAAGACAAACATGTTAGTTACACCTGTGTGTTATTCAATAAAGACCATGCAACTGGACGCAACCAAGAAAAACCACTTGCACCAGGTGTGTGAATCTACAAACACCACTCAACTGGGAGCAATCATGACCAACCATTTGCACCTGTGTGGGAATCTACCAACACCAAGCACCTGGGCGAAATCAAGATCAACCATTTGCACCTGTGTGCGATTCTAAAACACCACGCTCCTGGGCGCAATCAAGTCCAACCACTTGCACCTGTGTGCGAATATACAAACACCACACACCTGAATGAAATCAAGATCAACCATTACCATTTGCACCTGTGTGCGATTCTAAAACACCACGCTCCTGGGCGCAATCAAGTCCAACCACTTGCACCTGTGTGCGAATATACAAACACCACACACCTGGATGAAATCAAGATCAACCATTACCATTTGCACCTGTGTGCGATTCTAAAACACCACGCTCCTGGGCGCAATCAAGTCCAACCACTTGCACCTGTGTGCGAATATACAAACACCACACACCTGGATGCAATCACGACAAATAACTTGCACCTGTGTGAGACTCCACAAATACCAGGCCCCTGAGCACAATGAAGACAAACAACTTACACCTGTGTGCGATTATTCTACATACCCCAGGCACCTGGGCGCAATCATGACCAACCACTTGCACCTGTGTGCGAATCGACAAACACCATGATCCTTGGTGCAATCAAGACAAACACTTGCACCTGTGTGCGAATCTACAAATACAACCCACCTGTTCACAATCAAGACAAACCAATTGCACCTCTGTGTGACACTACAAACAGAACTCACTTGGGCGCAATCAGGGCAAAAGCCTGCACCTGTGTGGGATTCTTCAAACACCAGGCAGCTGGGTGAAGTGGAGACAAACCACTTGCACCTGTGTGCGAATCTACAGACACCAGGCACCTGGGCGCAGTCAGACCAATCACTTGCACCTGTGTGCAAATCTACAACACCATTCACCTGGGCGAAATCAAGACCAACCAATTGCACCTGTGTACGAACCTACAAACACCAGGCTCCGGGTCGAAAATAAGACAAACACTTGCACCTGTGTGCAATTATACAAACACCATGCACCTGGGCGCAATCAGGACAAACCACTTGCACCTGTGTGAGCATCTACAAACACCATGAACCTTGGCGAAATCAATACAAACCACTAGCACCTGTGTGCAAATCAACAAATACCACCCACCTAATCACAATCAAGACAAACCAACTGCACCTGTGTGTGACACTACAAACAGAATGCACCTGGGCGCAATCATGACCAACCACTTGCACCTGTGTGAGAATCTACAAACACCAGCCACCTTGAGGCAATGAAGACAAACCACTTGCACCTGTGTGCGAATCTACTCATACCACCCCACCTGTTCACAATCAAGACAAACCAATAGCACCTGTGTGTGACACTACAAACAGAACTCACCTGGGCGCGCAATCAAGACAAACAGCTTCCACCTGTGTGAGAATCTACAAACAGCAGGCACCTGGAAGAAATCAAGAAAAACCCCCTGGCACCTGTGTGTGAATCTACAACCACCAGCCTCTTTGGGGCAAAGAAGACAAACCACTTGCACCTGTGTGCTTACCCACCTACTCCAATCTGCAGGCCGCAATCAAGACCAACAAATTGCACCTGTGTGTGAATCTACAAACACAACTCATGTGGGCGCAATCATGACCATCCACTTGCACCTGTGTGCCAATCTACAGACACCATGAACCTGGGCGAAATCAAGACCAACCATTTGCACCTGTGTGCGAATCTACAGACACCACACACCTGGGCGGAATCAAGTCAAACTACTTGCACATGAGTGCAAATCTACAAACACCACACACTTGGGAGCAATGAAGACAAACCACATGCACCTATGTGCGAATATACAAACACTAAGCACCCGGAAGCAATCAAGACAAACATCCTACACATGTGTGAGAATCTACAAACACCACACAGCTGGGCGGAATCAAGGCAAACCACTTTCACCCGAGCGCAAATCTACAAATACAGCCCACCAGGGCGCTATCAAGACAAACCAATTGCAGCGATGTGTGACACTAAAAACAGAACGCACCTGGGCGCAATCAAGACAAACCACTTGCACCTTTGTGCAAGTGTACCAAAACCACGCACCTGGGCGCAATCAAGACAAACATGTTAGTTACACCTGTGTGTTATTCAATAAAGACCATGCAACTGGACGCAACCAAGAAAAACCACTTGCACCAGGTGTGTGAATCTACAAACACCACTCATCTGGGAGCAATCATGACCAACCATTTGCACCTGTGTGGGAATCTACCAACACCAAGCACCTGGGCGAAATCAAGATCAACCATTTGCACCTGTGTGCGATTCTAAAACACCACGCTCCTGGGCGCAATCAAGTCCAACCACTTGCACCTGTGTGCGAATATACAAACACCACACACCTGGATGAAATCAAGACCAACCATTTCCATTTGCACCTGGGTGCGATTCTAAAACACCACGCTCCTGGGCGCAATCAAGTCCAACCACTTGCACCTGTGTGCGAATATACAAACACCACACACCTGGATGCAATCACGACAAATAACTTGCACCTGTGTGAGACTCCAAAAATACCAGGCCCCTGAGCACAATGAAGACAAACAACTTACACATGTGTGCGATTATTCTACATACCCCAGGCACCTGGGCGCAATCATGACCAACCACTTGCACCTGTGTGCGAATCGACAAACACCATGATCTTTGGTGCAATCAAGACAAACACTTGCACCTGTGTGCGAATCTACAAATACAACCCACCTGTTCACAATCAAGACAAACCAATTGCACCTCTGTGTGACACTACAAACAGAACTCACCTGGGAGCAATCAGGGCAAAAGCCTGCACCTGTGTGGGATTCTTTAAACACCAGGCAGCTGGGTGAAGTGGAGACAAACCACTTGCACCTGTGTGCGAATCTACAGACACCAGGCACCTGGGCGCAGTCAGACCAATCACTTGCACCTGTGTGCAAATCTACAACACCATTCACCTGGGCGAAATCAAGACCAACCAATTGCACCTGTGTACGAACCTACAAACACCAGGCTCCGGGTCGAAAATAAGACAAACACTTGCACCTGTGTGCAATTATACAAACACCATGCACCTGGGCGCAATCAGGACAAACCACTTGCACCTGTGTGAGCATCTACAAACACCATGAACCTTGGCGAAATCAATACAAACCACTAGCACCTGTGTGCGAATCAACAAATACCACCCACCTAATCACAATCAAGACAAACCAACTGCACCTGTGTGTGACACTACAAACAGAATGCACCTGGGCGCAATCATGACCAACCACTTGCACCTGTGTGAGAATCTACAAACACCAGCCACCTTGAGGCAATGAAGACAAACCACTTGCACCTGTGTGCGAATCTACTCATACCACCCCACCTGTTCACAATCAAGACAAACCAATAGCACCTGTGTGTGACACTACAAACAGAACTCACCTGGGCGCGCAATCAAGACAAACAGCTTCCACCTGTGTGAGAATCTACAAACAGCAGGCACCTGGAAGAAATCAAGAAAAACCCCCTGGCACCTGTGTGTGAATCTACAAACACCAGCCTCTTTGGGGCAAAGAAGACAAACCACTTGCACCAGTGTGCTTACCCACCTACTCCAATCTGCAGGCCGCAATCATTCCAACAAATTGCACCTGTGTGTGAATCTACAAACACTACTCATGTGGGCGCAATCATGACCATCCACTTGCACCTGTGTGCCAATCTACAGACACCATGAACCTGGGCGAAATCAAGACCAACCATTTGCACCTGTGTGCGAATCTACAGACACCACACACCTGGGCGGCATCAAGTCAAACTACTTGCACATGAGTGCAAATCTACAAACACCACACACTTGGGAGCAATGAAGACAAACCACATGCACCTATGTGCGAATATACAAACACCAAGCACCCGGAAGCAATCAAGACAAACATCCTACACATGTGTGAGAATCTACAAACACCACACAGCTGGGCGGAATCAAGGCAAACCACTTTCACCCGAGCGCAAATCTACAAATATAGCCCACCAGGGCGCAATCAAGACAAACCAATTGCAGCGATGTGTGACACTAAAAACGGAACGCACCTGGGCGCAATCAAGACAAACCACTTGCACCTTTGTGCAAGTGTACCAAAACCACGCACCTGGGCGCAATCAAGACAAACATGTTAGTTACACCTGTGTGTTATTCAATAAAGACCATGCAACTGGACGCAACCAAGAAAAACCACTTGCACCAGGTGTGTGAATCTACAAACACCACTCATCTGGGAGCAATCATGACCAACCATTTGCACCTGTGTGGGAATCTACCAACACCAAGCACCTGGGCGAAATCAAGATCAACCATTTGCACCTGTGTGCGATTCTAAAACACCACGCTCCTGGGCGCAATCAAGTCCAACCACTTGCACCTGTGTGCGAATATACAAACACCACACACCTGGATGAAATCAAGATCAACCATTTCCATTTGCACCTGTGTGCGATTCTAAAACACCACGCTCCTGGGCGCAATCAAATCCAACCACTTGCACCTGTGTGCGAATATACAAACACCACACACCTGGATGAAATCAAGACCAACCATTTCCATTTGCACCTGGGTGCGATTCTAAAACACCACGCTCCTGGGCGCAATCAAGTCCAACCACTTGCACCTGTGTGCGAATATACAAACACCACACACCTGGATGCAATCACGACAAATAACTTGCACCTGTGTGAGACTCCACAAATACCAGGCCCCTGAGCACAATGAAGACAAACAACTTACACCTGTGTGCGATTATTCTACATACCCCAGGCACCTGGGCGCAATCATGACCAACCACTTGCACCTGTGTGCGAATCGACAAACACCATGATCCTTGGTGCAATCAAGACAAACACTTGCACCTGTGTGCGAATCTACAAATACAACCCACCTGTTCACAATCAAGACAAACCAATTGCACCTCTGTGTGACACTACAAACAGAACTCACTTGGGCGCAATCAGGGCAAAAGCCTGCACCTGTGTGGGATTCTTCAAACACCAGGCAGCTGGGTGAAGTGGAGACAAACCACTTGCACCTGTGTGCGAATCTACAAACACCAGGCACCTGGGCGCAGTCAGACCAATCACTTGCACCTGTGTGCAAATCTACAACACCATTCACCTGGGCGAAATCAAGACCAACCAATTGCACCTGTGTACGAACCTACAAACACCAGGCTCCGGGTCGAAAATAAGACAAACACTTGCACATGTGTGCAATAATACAAACACCATGCACCTGGGCGCAATCAGGACAAACCACTTGCACCTGTGTGAGCATCTACAAACACCATGAACCTTGGCGAAATCAATACAAACCACTAGCACCTGTGTGCGAATCAACAAATACCACCCACCTAATCACAATCAAGACAAACCAACTGCACCTGTGTGTGACACTACAAACAGAATGCACCTGGGCGCAATCATGACCAACCACTTGCACCTGTGTGAGAATCTACAAACACCAGCCACCTTGAGGCAATGAAGACAAACCACTTGCACCTGCGTGCGAATCTACTCATACCACCCCACCTGTTCACAATCAAGACAAACCAATAGCACCTGTGTGTGACACTACAAACAGAACTCACCTGGGCGCGCAATCAAGACAAACAGCTTCCACCTGTGTGAGAATCTACAAACAGCAGGCACCTGGAAGAAATCAAGAAAAACCCCCTGGCACCTGTGTGTGAATCTACAACCACCAGCCTCTTTGGGGCAAAGAAGACAAACCACTTGCACCTGTGTGCTTACCCACCTACTCCAATCTGAAGGGCGCAATCAAGATCAACAAATTGCACCTGTGTGTGAATCTACAAACACAACTCATGTGGGCGCAATCATGACCATCCACTTGCACCTGTGTGCCAATCTACAGACACCATGAACCTGGGCGAAATCAAGACCAACCATTTGCACCTGTGTGCGAATCTACAGACACCACACACCTGGGCGGCATCAAGTCAAACTACTTGCCATGAGTGCAAATCTACAAACACCACACACTTGGGAGCAATGAAGACAAACCACATGCACATATGTGCGAATATACAAACACCAAGCACCCGGAAGCAATCAAGACAAACATCCTACACATGTGTGAGAATCTACAAACACCACACAGCTGGGCGGAATCAAAGCAAACCACTTTCACCCGAGCGCAAATCTACAAATACAGCCCACCAGGGCGCAATCAAGACAAACCAATTGCAGCGATGTGTGACACTAAAAACGGAACGCACCTGGGCGCAATCAAGACAAACCACTTGCACCTTTGTGCAAGTGTACCAAAACCACGCACCTGGGCGCAATCAAGACAAACATGTTAGTTACACCTGTGTGTTATTCAATAAAGACCATGCAACTGGACGCAACCAAGAAAAACCACTTGCACCAGGTGTGTGAATCTACAAACACCACTCAACTGGGAGCAATCATGACCAACCATTTGCACCTGTGTGGGAATCTACCAACACCAAGCACCTGGGCGAAATCAAGATCAACCATTTGCACCTGTGTGCGATTCTAAAACACCACGCTCCTGGGCGCAATCAAGTCCAACCACTTGCACCTGTGTGCGAATATACAAACACCACACACCTGGATGAAATCAAGATCAACCATTACCATTTGCACCTGTGTGCGATTCTAAAACACCACGCTCCTGGGCGCAATCAAGTCCAACCACTTGCACCTGTGTGCGAATATACAAACACCACACACCTGGATGAAATCAAGATCAACCATTACCATTTGCACCTGTGTGCGATTCTAAAACACCACGCTCCTGGGCGCAATCAAGTCCAACCACTTGCACCTGTGTGCGAATATACAAACACCACACACCTGGATGCAATCACGACAAATAACTTGCACCTGTGTGAGACTCCACAAATACCAGGCCCCTGAGCACAATGAAGACAAACAACTTACACCTGTGTGCGATTATTCTACATACCCCAGGCACCTGGGCGCAATCATGACCAACCACTTGCACCTGTGTGCGAATCGACAAACACCATGATCCTTGGTGCAATCAAGACAAACACTTGCACCTGTGTGCGAATCTACAAATACAACCCACCTGTTCACAATCAAGACAAACCAATTGCACCTCTGTGTGACACTACAAACAGAACTCACTTGGGCGCAATCAGGGCAAAAGCCTGCACCTGTGTGGGATTCTTCAAACACCAGGCAGCTGGGTGAAGTGGAGACAAACCACTTGCACCTGTGTGCGAATCTACAGACACCAGGCACCTGGGCGCAGTCAGACCAATCACTTGCACCTGTGTGCAAATCTACAACACCATTCACCTGGGCGAAATCAAGACCAACCAATTGCACCTGTGTACGAACCTACAAACACCAGGCTCCGGGTCGAAAATAAGACAAACACTTGCACCTGTGTGCAATTATACAAACACCATGCACCTGGGCGCAATCAGGACAAACCACTTGCACCTGTGTGAGCATCTACAAACACCATGAACCTTGGCGAAATCAATACAAACCACTAGCACCTGTGTGCAAATCAACAAATACCACCCACCTAATCACAATCAAGACAAACCAACTGCACCTGTGTGTGACACTACAAACAGAATGCACCTGGGCGCAATCATGACCAACCACTTGCACCTGTGTGAGAATCTACAAACACCAGCCACCTTGAGGCAATGAAGACAAACCACTTGCACCTGTGTGCGAATCTACTCATACCACCCCACCTGTTCACAATCAAGACAAACCAATAGCACCTGTGTGTGACACTACAAACAGAACTCACCTGGGCGCGCAATCAAGACAAACAGCTTCCACCTGTGTGAGAATCTACAAACAGCAGGCACCTGGAAGAAATCAAGAAAAACCCCCTGGCACCTGTGTGTGAATCTACAACCACCAGCCTCTTTGGGGCAAAGAAGACAAACCACTTGCACCTGTGTGCTTACCCACCTACTCCAATCTGCAGGCCGCAATCAAGACCAACAAATTGCACCTGTGTGTGAATCTACAAACACAACTCATGTGGGCGCAATCATGACCATCCACTTGCACCTGTGTGCCAATCTACAGACACCATGAACCTGGGCGAAATCAAGACCAACCATTTGCACCTGTGTGCGAATCTACAGACACCACACACCTGGGCGGAATCAAGTCAAACTACTTGCACATGAGTGCAAATCTACAAACACCACACACTTGGGAGCAATGAAGACAAACCACATGCACCTATGTGCGAATATACAAACACTAAGCACCCGGAAGCAATCAAGACAAACATCCTACACATGTGTGAGAATCTACAAACACCACACAGCTGGGCGGAATCAAGGCAAACCACTTTCACCCGAGCGCAAATCTACAAATACAGCCCACCAGGGCGCTATCAAGACAAACCAATTGCAGCGATGTGTGACACTAAAAACAGAACGCACCTGGGCGCAATCAAGACAAACCACTTGCACCTTTGTGCAAGTGTACCAAAACCACGCACCTGGGCGCAATCAAGACAAACATGTTAGTTACACCTGTGTGTTATTCAATAAAGACCATGCAACTGGACGCAACCAAGAAAAACCACTTGCACCAGGTGTGTGAATCTACAAACACCACTCATCTGGGAGCAATCATGACCAACCATTTGCACCTGTGTGGGAATCTACCAACACCAAGCACCTGGGCGAAATCAAGATCAACCATTTGCACCTGTGTGCGATTCTAAAACACCACGCTCCTGGGCGCAATCAAGTCCAACCACTTGCACCTGTGTGCGAATATACAAACACCACACACCTGGATGAAATCAAGACCAACCATTTCCATTTGCACCTGGGTGCGATTCTAAAACACCACGCTCCTGGGCGCAATCAAGTCCAACCACTTGCACCTGTGTGCGAATATACAAACACCACACACCTGGATGCAATCACGACAAATAACTTGCACCTGTGTGAGACTCCACAAATACCAGGCCCCTGAGCACAATGAAGACAAACAACTTACACCTGTGTGCGATTATTCTGCATACCCCAGGCACCTGGGCGCAATCATGACCAACCACTTGCACCTGTGTGCGAATCGACAAACACCATGATCTTTGGTGCAATCAAGACAAACACTTGCACCTGTGTGCGAATCTACAAATACAACCCACCTGTTCACAATCAAGACAAACCAATTGCACCTCTGTGTGACACTACAAACAGAACTCACCTGGGCGCAATCAGGGCAAAAGCCTGCACCTGTGTGGGATTCTTCAAACACCAGGCAGCTGGGTGAAGTGGAGACAAACCACTTGCACCTGTGTGCGAATCTACAGACACCAGGCACCTGGGCGCAGTCAGACCAATCACTTGCACCTGTGTGCAAATCTACAACACCATTCACCTGGGCGAAATCAAGACCAACCAATTGCACCTGTGTACGAACCTACAAACACCAGGCTCCGGGTCGAAAATAAGACAAACACTTGCACCTGTGTGCAATTATACAAACACCATGCACCTGGGCGCAATCAGGACAAACCACTTGCACCTGTGTGAGCATCTACAAACACCATGAACCTTGGCGAAATCAATACAAACCACTAGCACCTGTGTGCGAATCAACAAATACCACCCACCTAATCACAATCAAGACAAACCAACTGCACCTGTGTGTGACACTACAAACAGAATGCACCTGGGCGCAATCATGACCAACCACTTGCACCTGTGTGAGAATCTACAAACACCAGCCACCTTGAGGCAATGAAGACAAACCACTTGCACCTGTGTGCGAATCTACTCATACCACCCCACCTGTTCACAATCAAGACAAACCAATAGCACCTGTGTGTGACACTACAAACAGAACTCACCTGGGCGCGCAATCAAGACAAACAGCTTCCACCTGTGTGAGAATCTACAAACAGCAGGCACCTGGAAGAAATCAAGAAAAACCCCCTGGCACCTGTGTGTGAATCTACAAACACCAGCCTCTTTGGGGCAAAGAAGACAAACCACTTGCACCAGTGTGCTTACCCACCTACTCCAATCTGCAGGCCGCAATCATTCCAACAAATTGCACCTGTGTGTGAATCTACAAACACTACTCATGTGGGCGCAATCATGACCATCCACTTGCACCTGTGTGCCAATCTACAGACACCATGAACCTGGGCGAAATCAAGACCAACCATTTGCACCTGTGTGCGAATCTACAGACACCACACACCTGGGCGGCATCAAGTCAAACTACTTGCACATGAGGGCAAATCTACAAACACCACACACTTGGGAGCAATGAAGACAAACCACATGCACCTATGTGCGAATATACAAACACCAAGCACCCGGAAGCAATCAAGACAAACATCCTACACATGTGTGAGAATCTACAAACACCACACAGCTGGGCGGAATCAAGGCAAACCACTTTCACCCGAGCGCAAATCTACAAATATAGCCCACCAGGGCGCAATCAAGACAAACCAATTGCAGCGATGTGTGACACTAAAAACGGAACGCACCTGGGCGCAATCAAGACAAACCACTTGCACCTTTGTGCAAGTGTACCAAAACCACGCACCTGGGCGCAATCAAGACAAACATGTTAGTTACACCTGTGTGTTATTCAATAAAGACCATGCAACTGGACGCAACCAAGAAAAACCACTTGCACCAGGTGTGTGAATCTACAAACACCACTCAACTGGGAGCAATCATGACCAACCATTTGCACCTGTGTGGGAATCTACCAACACCAAGCACCTGGGCGAAATCAAGATCAACCATTTGCACCTGTGTGCGATTCTAAAACACCACGCTCCTGGGCGCAATCAAGTCCAACCACTTGCACCTGTGTGCGAATATACAAACACCACACACCTGGATGAAATCAAGATCAACCATTACCATTTGCACCTGTGTGCGATTCTAAAACACCACGCTCCTGGGCGCAATCAAGTCCAACCACTTGCACCTGTGTGCGAATATACAAACACCACACACCTGGATGAAATCAAGATCAACCATTACCATTTGCACCTGTGTGCGATTCTAAAACACCACGCTCCTGGGCGCAATCAAGTCCAACCACTTGCACCTGTGTGCGAATATACAAACACCACACACCTGGATGCAATCACGACAAATAACTTGCACCTGTGTGAGACTCCACAAATACCAGGCCCCTGAGCACAATGAAGACAAACAACTTACACCTGTGTGCGATTATTCTACATACCCCAGGCACCTGGGCGCAATCATGACCAACCACTTGCACCTGTGTGCGAATCGACAAACACCATGATCCTTGGTGCAATCAAGACAAACACTTGCACCTGTGTGCGAATCTACAAATACAACCCACCTGTTCACAATCAAGACAAACCAATTGCACCTCTGTGTGACACTACAAACAGAACTCACTTGGGCGCAATCAGGGCAAAAGCCTGCACCTGTGTGGGATTCTTCAAACACCAGGCAGCTGGGTGAAGTGGAGACAAACCACTTGCACCTGTGTGCGAATCTACAAACACCAGGCACCTGCGCGCAGTCAGACCAATCACTTGCACCTGTGTGCAAATCTACAACACCATTCACCTGGGCGAAATCAAGACCAACCAATTGCACCTGTGTACGAACCTACAAACACCAGGCTCCGGGTCGAAAATAAGACAAACACTTGCACCTGTGTGCAATTATACAAACACCATGCACCTGGGCGCAATCAGGACAAACCACTTGCACCTGTGTGAGCATCTACAAACACCATGAACCTTGGCGAAATCAATACAAACCACTAGCACCTGTGTGCGAATCAACAAATACCACCCACCTAATCACAATCAAGACAAACCAACTGCACCTGTGTGTGACACTACAAACAGAATGCACCTGGGCGCAATCATGACCAACCACTTGCACCTGTGTGAGAATCTACAAACACCAGCCACCTTGAGGCAATGAAGACAAACCACTTGCACCTGTGTGCGAATCTACTCATACCACCCCACCTGTTCACAATCAAGACAAACCAATAGCACCTGTGTGTGACACTACAAACAGAACTCACCTGGGCGCGCAATCAAGACAAACAGCTTCCACCTGTGTGAGAATCTACAAACAGCAGGCACCTGGAAGAAATCAAGAAAAACCCCCTGGCACCTGTGTGTGAATCTACAAACACCAGCCTCTTTGGGGCAAAGAAGACAAACCACTTGCACCAGTGTGCTTACCCACCTACTCCAATCTGCAGGCCGCAATCAAGACCAACAAATTGCACCTGTGTGTGAATCTACAAACACTACTCATGTGGGCGCAATCATGACCATCCACTTGCACCTGTGTGCCAATCTACAGACACCATGAACCTGGGCGAAATCAAGACCAACCATTTGCACCTGTGTGCGAATCTACAGACACCACACACCTGGGCGGAATCAAGTCAAACTACTTGCACATGAGTGCAAATCTACAAACACCACACACTTGGGAGCAATGAAGACAAACCACATGCACCTATGTGCGAATATACAAACACCAAGCACCCGGAAGCAATCAAGACAAACATCCTACACATGTGTGAGAATCTACAAACACCACACAGCTGGGCGGAATCAAGGCAAACCACTTTCACCCGAGCGCAAATCTACAAATACAGCCCACCAGGGCGCAATCAAGACAAACCAATTGCAGCGATGTGTGACACTAAAAACAGAACGCACCTGGGCGCAATCAAGACAAACCACTTGCACCTTTGTGCAAGTGTACCAAAACCACGCACCTGGGCGCAATCAAGACAAACATGTTAGTTACACCTGTGTGTTATTCAATAAAGACCATGCAACTGGACGCAACCAAGAAAAACCACTTGCACCAGGTGTGTGAATCTACAAACACCACTCATCTGGGAGCAATCATGACCAACCATTTGCACCTGTGTGGGAATCTACCAACACCAAGCACCTGGGCGAAATCAAGATCAACCATTTGCACCTGTGTGCGATTCTAAAACACCACGCTCCTGGGCGCAATCAAGTCCAACCACTTGCACCTGTGTGCGAATATACAAACACCACACACCTGGATGAAATCAAGATCAACCATTACCATTTGCACCTGTGTGCGATTCTAAAACACCACGCTCCTGGGCGCAATCAAGTCCAACCACTTGCACCTGTGTGCGAATATACAAACACCACACACCTGGATGAAATCAAGATCAACCATTACCATTTGCACCTGTGTGCGATTCTAAAACACCACGCTCCTGGGCGCAATCAAGTCCAACCACTTGCACCTGTGTGCGAATATACAAACACCACACACCTGGATGCAATCACGACAAATAACTTGCACCTGTGTGAGACTCCACAAATACCAGGCCCCTGAGCACAATGAAGACAAACAACTTACACCTGTGTGCGATTATTCTACATACCCCAGGCACCTGGGCGCAATCATGACCAACCACTTGCACCTGTGTGCGAATCGACAAACACCATGATCCTTGGTGCAATCAAGACAAACACTTGCACCTGTGTGCGAATCTACAAATACAACCCACCTGTTCACAATCAAGACAAACCAATTGCACCTCTGTGTGACACTACAAACAGAACTCACTTGGGCGCAATCAGGGCAAAAGCCTGCACCTGTGTGGGATTCTTCAAACACCAGGCAGCTGGGTGAAGTGGAGACAAACCACTTGCACCTGTGTGCGAATCTACAAACACCAGGCACCTGCGCGCAGTCAGACCAATCACTTGCACCTGTGTGCAAATCTACAACACCATTCACCTGGGCGAAATCAAGACCAACCAATTGCACCTGTGTACGAACCTACAAACACCAGGCTCCGGGTCGAAAATAAGACAAACACTTGCACCTGTGTGCAATTATACAAACACCATGCACCTGGGCGCAATCAGGACAAACCACTTGCACCTGTGTGAGCATCTACAAACACCATGAACCTTGGCGAAATCAATACAAACCACTAGCACCTGTGTGCGAATCAACAAATACCACCCACCTAATCACAATCAAGACAAACCAACTGCACCTGTGTGTGACACTACAAACAGAATGCACCTGGGCGCAATCATGACCAACCACTTGCACCTGTGTGAGAATCTACAAACACCAGCCACCTTGAGGCAATGAAGACAAACCACTTGCACCTGTGTGCGAATCTACTCATACCACCCCACCTGTTCACAATCAAGACAAACCAATAGCACCTGTGTGTGACACTACAAACAGAACTCACCTGGGCACGCAATCAAGACAAACAGCTTCCACCTGTGTGAGAATCTACAAACAGCAGGCACCTGGAAGAAATCAAGAAAAACCCCCTGGCACCTGTGTGTGAATCTACAAACACCAGCCTCTTTGGGGCAAAGAAGACAAACCACTTGCACCAGTGTGCTTACCCACCTACTCCAATCTGCAGGCCGCAATCAAGACCAACAAATTGCACCTGTGTGTGAATCTACAAACACTACTCATGTGGGCGCAATCATGACCATCCACTTGCACCTGTGTGCCAATCTACAGACACCATGAACCTGGGCGAAATCAAGACCAACCATTTGCACCTGTGTGCGAATCTACAGACACCACACACCTGGGCGGAATCAAGTCAAACTACTTGCACATGAGTGCAAATCTACAAACACCACACACTTGGGAGCAATGAAGACAAACCACATGCACCTATGTGCGAATATACAAACACCAAGCACCCGGAAGCAATCAAGACAAACATCCTACACATGTGTGAGAATCTACAAACACCACACAGCTGGGCGGAATCAAGGCAAACCACTTTCACCCGAGCGCAAATCTACAAATATAGCCCACCAGGGCGCAATCAAGACAAACCAATTGCAGCGATGTGTGACACTAAAAACGGAACGCACCTGGGCGCAATCAAGACAAACCACTTGCACCTTTGTGCAAGTGTACCAAAACCACGCACCTGGGCGCAATCAAGACAAACATGTTAGTTACACCTGTGTGTTATTCAATAAAGACCATGCAACTGGACGCAACCAAGAAAAACCACTTGCACCAGGTGTGTGAATCTACAAACAACACTCATCTGGGAGCAATCATGACCAACCATTTGCACCTGTGTGGGAATCTACCAACACCAAGCACCTGGGCGAAATCAAGATCAACCATTTGCACCTGTGTGCGATTCTAAAACACCACGCTCCTGGGCGCAATCAAGTCCAACCACTTGCACCTGTGTGCGAATATACAAACACCACACACCTGGATGAAATCAAGATCAACCATTTCCATTTGCACCTGTGTGCGATTCTAAAACACCACGCTCCTGGGCGCAATCAAGTCCAACCACTTGCACCTGTGTGCGAATATACAAACACCACACACCTGGATGAAATCAAGACCAACCATTTCCATTTGCACCTGGGTGCGATTCTAAAACACCACGCTCCTGGGCGCAATCAAGTCCAACCACTTGCACCTGTGTGCGAATATACAAACACCACACACCTGGATGCAATCACGACAAATAACTTGCACCTGTGTGAGACTCCACAAATACCAGGCCCCTGAGCACAATGAAGACAAACAACTTACACCTGTGTGCGATTATTCTACATACCCCAGGCACCTGGGCGCAATCATGACCAACCACTTGCACCTGTGTGCGAATCGACAAACACCATGATCCTTGGTGCAATCAAGACAAACACTTGCACCTGTGTGCGAATCTACAAATACAACCCACCTGTTCACAATCAAGACAAACCAATTGCACCTCTGTGTGACACTACAAACAGAACTCACTTGGGCGCAATCAGGGCAAAAGCCTGCACCTGTGTGGGATTCTTCAAACACCAGGCAGCTGGGTGAAGTGGAGACAAACCACTTGCACCTGTGTGCGAATCTACAAACACCAGGCACCTGGGCGCAGTCAGACCAATCACTTGCACCTGTGTGCAAATCTACAACACCATTCACCTGGGCGAAATCAAGACCAACCAATTGCACCTGTGTACGAACCTACAAACACCAGGCTCCGGGTCGAAAATAAGACAAACACTTGCACCTGTGTGCAATTATACAAACACCATGCACCTGGGCGCAATCAGGACAAACCACTTGCACCTGTGTGAGCATCTACAAAAACCATGAACCTTGGCGAAATCAATACAAACCACTAGCACCTGTGTGCGAATCAACAAATACCACCCACCTAATCACAATCAAGACAAACCAACTGCACCTGTGTGTGACACTACAAACAGAATGCACCTGGGCGCAATCATGACCAACCACTTGCACCTGTGTGAGAATCTACAAACACCAGCCACCTTGAGGCAATGAAGACAAACCACTTGCACCTGTGTGCGAATCTACTCATACCACCCCACCTGTTCACAATCAAGACAAACCAATAGCACCTGTGTGTGACACTACAAACAGAACTCACCTGGGCGCGCAATCAAGACAAACAGCTTCCACCTGTGTGAGAATCTACAAACACCAGGCACCTGGAAGAAATCAAGAAAAACCCCCTTGCACCTGTGTGTGAATCTACAAACACCAGCCTCTTTGGGGCAAAGAAGACAAACCACTTGCACCAGTGTGCTTACCCACCTACTCCAATCTGCAGGCCGCAGTCAAGACCAACAAACTGCTCCTGTGTGTGAATCTACAAACACTACTCATGTGAGCGCAATCATGACCATCCACTTGCACCTGTGTGCCAATCTACAGACACCATGAACCTGGGCGAAATCAAGACCAACCATTTGCACCTGTTTGCGAATCTACAAACACCACACACCTGGGCGGCATCAAGTCAAACTACTTGCACATGAGTGCAAATCTACAAACACCACACACTTGGGAGCAATGAAGACAAACCACATGCACCTATGTGCGAATATACAAACACCAAGCACCCGGAAGCAATCAAGACAAACATCCTACACATGTGTGAGAATCTACAAACACCACACAGCTGGGCGGAATCAAGGCAAACGACTTTCACCCGAGCGCAAATCTACAAATACAGCCCACCAGGGCGCAATCAAGACAAACCAATTGCAGCGATGTGTGACACTAAAAACAGAACGCACCTGGGCGCAATCAAGACAAACCACTTGCACCTTTGTGCAAGTGTACCAAAACCACGCACCTGGGCGCAATCAAGACAAACATGTTAGTTACACCTGTGTGTTATTCAATAAAGACCATGCAACTGGACGCAACCAAGAAAAACCACTTGCACCAGGTGTGTGAATCTACAAACACCACTCATCTGGGAGCAATCATGACCAACCATTTGCACCTGTGTGGGAATCTACCAACACCAAGCACCTGGGCGAAATCAAGATCAACCATTTGCACCTGTGTGTGATTCTAAAACACCACGCTCCTGGGCGCAATCAAGTCCAACCACTTGCACCTGTGTGCGAATATACAAACACCACACACCTGGATGCAATCACGACAAATAACTTGCACCTGTGTGAGACTCCACAAATACCAGGCCCCTGAGCACAATGAAGACAAACAACTTACACCTGTGTGCGATTATTCTACATACCCCAGGCACCTGGGCGCAATCATGACCAACCACTTGCACCTGTGTGCGAATCGACAAACACCATGATCCTTGGTGCAATCAAGACAAACACTTGCACCTGTGTGCGAATCTACAAATACAACCCACCTGTTCACAATCAAGACAAACCAATTGCACCTCTGTGTGACACTACAAACAGAACTCACCTGGGAGCAATCAGGGCAAAAGCCTGCACCTGTGTGGGATTCTTTAAACACCAGGCAGCTGGGTGAAGTGGAGACAAACCACTTGCACCTGTGTGCGAATCTACAGACACCAGGCACCTGGGCGCAGTCAGACCAATCACTTGCACCTGTGTGCAAATCTACAACACCATTCACCTGGGCGAAATCAAGACCAACCAATTGCACCTGTGTACGAACCTACAAACACCAGGCTCCGGGTCGAAAATAAGACAAACACTTGCACCTGTGTGCAATTATACAAACACCATGCACCTGGGCGCAATCAGGACAAACCACTTGCACCTGTGTGAGCATCTACAAACACCATGAACCTTGGCGAAATCAATACAAACCACTAGCACCTGTGTGCGAATCAACAAATACCACCCACCTAATCACAATCAAGACAAACCAACTGCACCTGTGTGTGACACTACAAACAGAATGCACCTGGGCGCAATCATGACCAACCACTTGCACCTGTGTGAGAATCTACAAACACCAGCCACCTTGAGGCAATGAAGACAAACCACTTGCACCTGTGTGCGAATCTACTCATACCACCCCACCTGTTCACAATCAAGACAAACCAATAGCACCTGTGTGTGACACTACAAACAGAACTCACCTGGGCGCGCAATCAAGACAAACAGCTTCCACCTGTGTGAGAATCAACAAACAGCAGGCACCTGGAAGAAATCAAGAAAAACCCCCTGGCACCTGTGTGTGAATCTACAAACACCAGCCTCTTTGGGGCAAAGAAGACAAACCACTTGCACCTGTGTGCTTACTCACCTACTCCAATCTGCAGGCCGCAATCAAGACCAACAAATTGCACCTGTGTGTGAATCTACAAACACAACTCATGTGGGCGCAATCATGACCATCCACTTGCACCTGTGTGCCAATCTACAGACACCATGAACCTGGGCGAAATCAAGACCAACCATTTGCACCTGTGTGCGAATCTACAGACACCACACACCTGGGCGGAATCAAGTCAAACTACTTGCACATGAGTGCAAATATACAAACACCACACACTTGGGAGCAATGAAGACAAACCACATGCACCTATGTGCGAATATACAAACACCAAGCACCCGGAAGCAATCAAGACAAACATCCTACACATGTGTGAGAATCTACAAACACCACACAGCTGGGCGGAATCAAGGCAAACCACTTTCACCCGAGTGCAAATCTACAAATACAGCCCACCAGGGCGCAATCAAGACAAACCAATTGCAGCGATGTGTGACACTAAAAACAGAACGCACCTGGGCGCAATCAAGACAAACCACTTGCACCTTTGTGCAAGTGTACCAAAACCACGCACCTGGGCGCAATCAAGACAAACATGTTAGTTACACCTGTGTGTTATTCAATAAAGACCATGCAACTGGACGCAACCAAGAAAAACCACTTGCACCAGGTGTGTGAATCTACAAACACCACTCATCTGGGAGCAATCATGACCAACCATTTGCACCTGTGTGGGAATCTACCAACACCAAGCACCTGGGCGAAATCAAGATCAACCATTTGCACCTGTGTGTGATTCTAAAACACCACGCTCCTGGGCGCAATCAAGTCCAACCACTTGCACCTGTGTGCGAATATACAAACACCACACACCTGGATGCAATCACGACAAATAACTTGCACCTGTGTGAGACTCCACAAATACCAGGCCCCTGAGCACAATGAAGACAAACAACTTACACCTGTGTGCGATTATTCTACATACCCCAGGCACCTGGGCGCAATCATGACCAACCACTTGCACCTGTGTGCGAATCGACAAACACCATGATCCTTGGTGCAATCAAGACAAACACTTGCACCTGTGTGCGAATCTACAAATACAACCCACCTGTTCACAATCAAGACAAACCAATTGCACCTCTGTGTGACACTACAAACAGAACTCACCTGGGAGCAATCAGGGCAAAAGCCTGCACCTGTGTGGGATTCTTTAAACACCAGGCAGCTGGGTGAAGTGGAGACAAACCACTTGCACCTGTGTGCGAATCTACAGACACCAGGCACCTGGGCGCAGTCAGACCAATCACTTGCACCTGTGTGCAAATCTACAACACCATTCACCTGGGCGAAATCAAGACCAACCAATTGCACCTGTGTACGAACCTACAAACACCAGGCTCCGGGTCGAAAATAAGACAAACACTTGCACCTGTGTGCAATTATACAAACACCATGCACCTGGGCGCAATCAGGACAAACCACTTGCACCTGTGTGAGCATCTACAAACACCATGAACCTTGGCGAAATCAATACAAACCACTAGCACCTGTGTGCGAATCAACAAATACCACCCACCTAATCACAATCAAGACAAACCAACTGCACCTGTGTGTGACACTACAAACAGAATGCACCTGGGCGCAATCATGACCAACCACTTGCACCTGTGTGAGAATCTACAAACACCAGCCACCTTGAGGCAATGAAGACAAACCACTTGCACCTGTGTGCGAATCTACTCATACCACCCCACCTGTTCACAATCAAGACAAACCAATAGCACCTGTGTGTGACACTACAAACAGAACTCACCTGGGCGCGCAATCAAGACAAACAGCTTCCACCTGTGTGAGAATCAACAAACAGCAGGCACCTGGAAGAAATCAAGAAAAACCCCCTGGCACCTGTGTGTGAATCTACAAACACCAGCCTCTTTGGGGCAAAGAAGACAAACCACTTGCACCTGTGTGCTTACTCACCTACTCCAATCTGCAGGCCGCAATCAAGACCAACAAATTGCACCTGTGTGTGAATCTACAAACACAACTCATGTGGGCGCAATCATGACCATCCACTTGCACCTGTGTGCCAATCTACAGACACCATGAACCTGGGCGAAATCAAGACCAACCATTTGCACCTGTGTGCGAATCTACAGACACCACACACCTGGGCGGAATCAAGTCAAACTACTTGCACATGAGTGCAAATATACAAACACCACACACTTGGGAGCAATGAAGACAAACCACATGCACCTATGTGCGAATATACAAACACCAAGCACCCGGAAGCAATCAAGACAAACATCCTACACATGTGTGAGAATCTACAAACACCACACAGCTGGGCGGAATCAAGGCAAACCACTTTCACCCGAGTGCAAATCTACAAATACAGCCCACCAGGGCGCAATCAAGACAAACCAATTGCAGCGATGTGTGACACTAAAAACAGAACGCACCTGGGCGCAATCAAGACAAACCACTTGCACCTTTGTGCAAGTGTACCAAAACCACGCACCTGGGCGCAATCAAGACAAACATGTTAGTTACACCTGTGTGTTATTCAATAAAGACCATGCAACTGGACGCAACCAAGAAAAACCACTTGCACCAGGTGTGTGAATCTACAAACACCACTCATCTGGGAGCAATCATGACCAACCATTTGCACCTGTGTGGGAATCTACCAACACCAAGCACCTGGGCGAAATCAAGATCAACCATTTGCACCTGTGTGCGATTCTAAAACACCACGCTCCTGGGCGCAATCAAGTCCAACCACTTGCACCTGTGTGCGAATATACAAACACCACACACCTGGATGAAATCAAGACCAACCATTTCCATTTGCACCTGGGTGCGATTCTAAAACACCACGCTCCTGGGCGCAATCAAGTCCAACCACTTGCACCTGTGTGCGAATATACAAACACCACACACCTGGATGCAATCACGACAAATAACTTGCACCTGTGTGAGACTCCACAAATACCAGGCCCCTGAGCACAATGAAGACAAACAACTTACACCTGTGTGCGATTATTCTACATACCCCAGGCACCTGGGCGCAATCATGACCAACCACTTGCACCTGTGTGCGAATCGACAAACACCATGATCCTTGGTGCAATCAAGACAAACACTTGCACCTGTGTGCGAATCTACAAATACAACCCACCTGTTCACAATCAAGACAAACCAATTGCACCTCTGTGTGACACTACAAACAGAACTCACCTGGGCGCAATCAGGGCAAAAGCCTGCACCTGTGTGGGATTCTTCAAACACCAGGCAGCTGGGTGAAGTGGAGACAAACCACTTGCACCTGTGTGCGAATCTACAAACACCAGGCACCTGGGCGCAGACAGACCAATCACTTGCACCTGTGTGCAAATCTACAACACCATTCACCTGGGCGAAATCAAGACCAACCAATTGCACCTGTGTACGAACCTACAAACACCAGGCTCCGGGTCGAAAATAAGACAAACACTTGCACCTGTGTGCAATTATACAAACACCATGCACCTGGGCGCAATCAGGACAAACCACTTGCACCTGTGTGAGCATCTACAAACACCATGAACCTTAGCGAAATCAATACAAACCACTAGCACCTGTGTGCGAATCAACAAATACCACCCACCTAATCACAATCAAGACAAACCAACTGCACCTGTGTGTGACACTACAAACAGAATGCACCTGGGCGCAATCATGACCAACCACTTGCACCTGTGTGAGAATCTACAAACACCAGCCACCTTGAGGAAATGAAGACAAACCACTTGCACCTGTGTGCGAATCTACTCATACCACCCCACCTGTTCACAATCAAGACAAACCAATAGCACCTGTGTGTGACACTACAAACAGAACTCACCTGGGCGCGCAATCAAGACAAACAGCTTCCACCTGTGTGAGAATCAACAAACAGCAGGCACCTGGAAGAAATCAAGAAAAACCCCCTGGCACCTGTGTGTGAATCTACAAACACCAGCCTCTTTGGAGCAAAGAAGACAAACCACTTGCACCTGTGTTCTTACCCACCTACTCCAATCTGCAGGCCGCAATCAAGACCAACAAATTGCACCTGTGTGTGAATCTACAAACACAACTCATGTGGGCGCAATCATGACCATCCACTTGCACCTGTGTGCCAATCTACAGACACCATGAACCTGGGCGAAATCAAGACCAACCATTTGCACCTGTGTGCGAATCTACAGACACCACACACCTGGGCGGAATCAAGTCAAACCACTTGCACATGAGTGCAAATCTACAAACACCACACACTTGGGAGCAATGAAGACAAACCACATGCACCTATGTGCGAATATACAAACACCAAGCACCCGGAAGCAATCAAGACAGACATCCTACACATGTGTGAGAATCTACAAACACCACACAGCTGGGCGGAATCAAGGCAAACCACTTTCACCCGAGCGCAAATCTACAAATACAGCCCACCAGGGCGCAATCAAGACAAACCAATTGCAGCGATGTGTGACACTAAAAACAGAACGCACCTGGGCGCAATCAAGACAAACCACTTGCACCCCAAAACCACGCACCTGGGCGCAATCAAGACAAACATGTTAGTTACACCTGTGTGTTATTCAATAAAGACCATGCAACTGGACGCAACCAAGAAAAACCACTTGCACCAGGTGTGTGAATCTACAAACACCACTCATCTGGGAGCAATCATGACCAACCATTTGCACCTGTGTGGGAATCTACCAACACCAAGCACCTGGGCGAAATCAAGATCAACCATTTGCACCTGTGTGTGATTCTAAAACGCCACGCTCCTGGGTGCAATCAAGTCCAACCACTTGCACCTGTGTGCGAATATACAAACACCACACACCTGGATGAAATCAAGATCAACCATTTCCATTTGCACCTGTGTGCGATTCTAAAACACCACGATCCTGGGCGCAATCAAGTCCAACCACTTGCACCTGTGTGCGAATATACAAACACCACACACCTGGATGCAATCACGACAAATAACTTGCACCTGTGTGAGACTCCACAAATACCAGGCCCCTGAGCACAATGAAGACAATCAACTTACACCTGTGTGCGATTATTCTACATACCCCAGGCACCTGGGCGCAATCATGACCAACCACTTGCACCTGTGTGCGAATCGACAAACACCATGATCCTTGGTGCAATCAAAACAAACACTTGCACCTGTGTGCGAATCTACAAATACAACCCACCTGTTCACAATCAAGACAAACCAATTGCACCTCTGTGTGACACTACAAACAGAACTCACCTGGGCGCAATCAGGGCAAAAGCCTGCACCTGTGTGGGATTCTTCAAACACCAGGCAGCTGGGTGAAGTGGAGACAAACCACTTGCACCTGTGTGCGAATCTACAAACACCAGGCACCTGGGCGCAGTCAGACCAATCACTTGCACCTGTGTGCAAATCTACAACACCATTCACCTGGGCGAAATCAAGACCAACCAATTGCACCTGTGTACGAACCTACAAACACCAGGCTCCGGGTCGAAAATAAGACAAACACTTGCACCTGTGTGCAATTATACAAACACCATGCACCTGGGCGCAATCAGGACAAACCACTTGCACCTGTGTGAGCATCTACAAACACCATGAACCTTGGCGAAATCAATACAAACCACTAGCACCTTTGTGCAAATCAACAAATACCACCCACCTAATCACAATCAAGACAAACCAACTGCACCTGTGTGTGACACTACAAACAGAATGCACCTGGGCGCAATCATGACCAACCACTTGCACCTGTGTGAGAATCTACAAACACCAGCCACCTTGAGGCAATGAAGACAAACCACTTGCACCTGTGTGCGAATCTACTCATCCCACCCCACCTGTTCACAATCAAGACAAACCAATAGCACCTGTGTGTGACACTACAAACAGAACTCACCTGGGCGCGCAATCAAGACAAACAGCTTCCACCTGTGTGAGAATCTACAAACACCAGGCACCTGGAAGAAATCAAGAAAAACCCCCTTGCACCTATGTGTGAATCTACAAACACCAGCCTCTTTGGGGCAAAGAAGACAAACCACTTGCACCAGTGTGCTTACCCACCTACTCCAATCTGCAGGCCGCAATCAAGACCAACAAATTGCACCTGTGTGTGAATCTACAAACACTACTCATGTGGGCGCAATCATGACCATCCACTTGCACCTGTGTGCCAATCTACAGACACCATGAACCTGGGCGAAATCAAGACCAACCATTTGCACCTGTGTGCGAATCTACAGACACCACACACCTGGGCGGCATCAAGTCAAACTACTTGCACATGAGTGCAAATCTACAAACACCACACACTTGGGAGCAATGAAGACAAACCACATGCACCTATGTGCGAATATACAAACACCAAGCACCCGGAAGCAATCAAGACAAACATCCTACACATGTGTGAGAATCTACAAACACCACACAGCTGGGCGGAATCAAAGCAAACCACTTTCACCCGAGCGCAAATCTACAAATACAGCCCACCAGGGCGCAATCAAGACAAACCAATTGCAGCGATGTGTGACACTAAAAACAGAACGCACCTGGGCGCAATCAAGACAAAAAACTTGCACCTTTGTGCAAGTGTACCAAAACCACGCACCTGGGCGCAATCAAGACAAACATGTTAGTTACACCTGTGTGTTATTCAATAAAGACCATGCAACTGGACGCAACCAAGAAAAACCACTTGCACCAGGTGTGTGAATCTACAAACACCACTCATCTGGGAGCAATCATGACCAACCATTTGCACCTGTGTGGGAATCTACCAACACCAAGCACCTGGGCGAAATCAAGATCAACCATTTGCACCTGTGTGCGATTCTAAAACACCACGCTCCTGGGCGCAATCAAGTCCAACCACTTGCACCTGTGTGCGAATATACAAACACCACACACCTGGATGAAATCAAGATCAACCATTTCCATTTGCACCTGTGTGCGATTCTAAAACACCACGCTCCTGGGCGCAATCAAGTCCAACCACTTGCACCTGTGTGCGAATATACAAAAACCACACACCTGGATGAAATCAAGATCAACCATTTCCATTTGCACCTGTGTGCGATTCTAAAACACCACGCTCCTGGGCGCAATCAAGTCCAACCACTTGCACCTGTGTGCGAATATACAAACACCACACACCTGGATGCAATCACGACAAATAACTTGCACCTGTGTGAGACTCCACAAATACCAGGCCCCGAGCACAATGAAGACAAACAACTTACACCTGTGTGCGATTATTCTACATACCCCAGGCACCTGGGCGCAATCATGACCAACCACTTGCACCTGTGTGCGAATCTACAAATACAACCCACCTGTTCACAATCAAGACAAACCAATTGCACCTCTGTGTGACACTACAAACAGAACTCACCTGGGCGCAATCAGGGCAAAAGCCTGCACCTGTGTGGGATTCTTCAAACACCAGGCAGCTGGGTGAAGTGGAGACAAACCACTTGCACCTGTGTGCGAATCTACAAACACCAGGCACCTGGGCGCAGTCAGACCAATCACTTGCACCTGTGTGCAAATCTACACCATTCACCTGGGCGAAATCAAGACCAACCAATTGCACCTGTGTACGAACCTACAAACACCAGGCTCCGGGTCGAAAATAAGACAAACACTTGCACCTGTGTGCAATTATACAAACACCATGCACCTGGGCGCAATCAGGACAAACCACTTGCACCTGTGTGAGCATCTACAAACACCATGAACCTTGGCGAAATCAATACAAACCACTAGCACCTGTGTGCGAATCAACAAATACCACCCACCTAATCACAATCAAGACAAACCAACTGCACCTGTGTGTGACACTACAAACAGAATGCACCTGGGCGCAATCATGACCAACCACTTGCACCTGTGTGAGAATCTACAAACACCAGCCACCTTGAGGCAATGAAGACAAACCACTTGCACCTGTGTGCGAATCTACTCATACCACCCCACCTGTTCACAATCAAGACAAACCAATAGCACCTGTGTGTGACACTACAAACAGAACTCACCTGGGCGCGCAATCAAGACAAACAGCTTCCACCTGTGTGAGAATCTACAAACAGCAGGCACCTGGAAGAAATCAAGAAAAACCCCCTGGCACCTGTGTGTGAATCTACAAACACCAGCCTCTTTGGGGCAAAGAAGACAAACCACTTGCACCAGTGTGCTTACCCACCTACTCCAATCTGCAGGCCGCAATCAAGACCAACAAATTGCACCTGTGTGTGAATCTACAAACACTACTCATGTGGGCGCAATCATGACCATCCACTTTGCACCTGTGTGCCAATCTACAGACACCATGAACCTGGGCGAAATCAAGACCAACCATTTGCACCTGTGTGCGAATCTACAAACACCACACACCTGGGCGGCATCAAGTCAAACTACTTGCACATGAGTGCAAATCTACAAACACCACACACTTGGGAGCAATGAAGACAAACCACATGCACCTATGTGCGAATATACAAACACCAAGCACCCGGAAGCAATCAAGACAAACATCCTACACATGTGTGAGAATCTACAAACACCACACAGCTGGGCGGAATCAAGGCAAACCACTTTCACCCGAGCGCAAATCTACAAATACAGCCTACCAGGGCGCAATCAAGACAAACCACTTGCACCTTTGTGCAAGTGTACCAAAACCACGCACCTGGGCGCAATCAAGACAAACATGTTAGTTACACCTGTGTGTTATTCAATAAAGACCATGCAACTGGACGCAACCAAGAAAAACCACTTGCACCAGGTGTGTGAATCTACAAACACCACTCATCTGGGAGCAATCATGACCAACCATTTGCACCTGTGTGGGAATCTACCAACACCAAGCACCTGGGCGAAATCAAGATCAACCATTTGCACCTGTGTGCGATTCTAAAACACTACGCTCCTGGGCGCAATCAAGTCCAACCACTTGCACCTGTGTGCGAATATACAAACACCACACACCTGGATGAAATCAAGATCAACCATTTCCATTTGCACCTGTGTGCGATTCTAAAACACCACGCTCCTGGGCGCAATCAAGTCCAACCACTTGCACCTGTGTGCGAATATACAAACACCACACACCTGGATGAAATCAAGATCAATCATTACCATTTGCACCTGTGTGCGATTCTAAAACACCACACACCTGGATGCAATCACGACAAATAACTTGCACCTGTGTGAGACTCCACAAATACCAGGCCCCTGAGCACAATGAAGACAAACAACTTACACCTGTGTGCGATTATTCTACATACCCCAGGCACCTGGGCGCAATCATGACCAACCACTTGCACCTGTGTGCGAATCGAAAAACACCATGATCCTTGGTGCAATCAAGACAAACACTTGCACCTGTGTGCGAATCTACAAATACAACCCACCTGTTCACAATCAAGACAAACCAATTGCACCACTGTGTGACACTACAAACAGAACTCACCTGGGAGCAATCAGGGCAAAAGCCTGCACCTGTGTGGGATTCTTCAAACACCAGGCAGCTGGGTGAAGTGGAGACAAACCACTTGCACCTGTGTGCGAATCTACAGACACCAGGCACCTGGGCGCAGTCAGACCAATCACTTGCACCTGTGTGCAAATCTACAACACCATTCACCTGGGCGAAATCAAGACCAACCAATTGCACCTGTGTACGAACCTACAAACACCAGGCTCCGGGTCGAAAATAAGACAAACACTTGCACCTGTGTGCAATTACACAAACACCATGCACCTGGGCGCAATCAGGACAAACCACTTGCACCTGTGTGAGCATCTACAAACACCATGAACCTTGGCGAAATCAATACAAACCACTAGCACCTGTGTGCGAATCAACAAATACCACCCACCTAATCACAATCAAGACAAACCAACTGCACCTGTGTGTGACACTACAAACAGAATGCACCTGTGCGCAATCATGACCAACCACTTGCACCTGTGTGAGAATCTACAAACACCAGCCACCTTGAGGCAATGAAGACAAACCACTTGCACCTGTGTGCGAATCTACTCATACCACCCCACCTGTTCACAATCAAGACAAACCAATAGCACCTGTGTGTGACACTACAAACAGAACTCACCTGGGCGCGCAATCAAGACAAACAGCTTCCACCTGTGTGAGAATCTACAAACAGCAGGCACCTGGAAGAAATCAAGAAAAACCCCCTGGCACCTGTGTGTGAATCTACAAACACCAGCCTCTTTGGGGCAAAGAAGACAAACCACTTGCACCAGTGTGCTTACCCACCTACTCCAATCTGCAGGCCGCAATCAAGACCAAAAAATTGCACCTGTGTGTGAATCTACAAACACAACTCATGTGGGCGCAATCATGAACATCCACTTGCACCTGTGTGCCAATCTACAGACACCATGAACCTGGGCGAAATCAAGACCAACCATTTGCACCTGTGTGCGAATCTACAAACACCACACATCTGGGCGGCATCAAGTCAAACTACTTGCACATGAGTGCAAATCTACAAACACCACACACTTGGGAGCAATGAAGACAAACCACATGCACCTATGTGCGAATATACAAACACCAAGCACCCGGAAGCAATCAAGACAAACATCCTACACATGTGTGAGAATCTACAAACACCACACAGCTGGGCGGAATCAAGGCAAACCACTTTCACCCGAGCGCAAATCTACAAATACAGCCCACCAGGGCGCAATCAAGACAAACCAATTGCAGCGATGTGTGACACTAAAAACAGAACGCACCTGGGCGCAATCAAGACAAACCACTTGCACCTTTGTGCAAGTGTACCAAAACCACGCACCTGGGCGCAATCAAGACAAACATGTTAGTTACACCTGTGTGTTATTCAATAAAGACCATGCAACTGGACGCAACCAAGAAAAACCACTTGCACCAGGTGTGTGAATCTACAAACACCACTCATCTGGGAGCAATCATGACCAACCATTTGCACCTGTGTGGGAATCTACCAACACCAAGCACCTGGGCGAAATCAAGATCAACCATTTGCACCTGTGTGCGATTCTAAAACACCACGCTCCTGGGCGCAATCAAGTCCAACCACTTGCACCTGTGTGCGAATATACAAACACCACACACCTGGATGAAATCAAGATCAACCATTTCCTTTTGCACCTGTGTGCGATTCTAAAACACCACGCTCCTGGGCGCAATCAAGTCCAACCACTTGCTCCTGTGTGCGAATATACAAACACCACACACCTGGATGAAATCAAGACCAACCATTTCCATTTGCACCTGGGTGCGATTCTAAAACACCACGCTCCTGGGCGCAATCAAGTCCAACCACTTGCACCTGTGTGCGAATATACAAACACCACACACCTGGATGCAATCACGACAAATAACTTGCACCTGTGTGAGACTCCACAAATACCAGGCCCCTGAGCACAATGAAGACAAACAACTTACACCTCTGTGCGATTATTCTACATACCCCAGGCACCTGGGCGCAATCATGACCAACCACTTGCACCTGTGTGCGAATCGACAAACACCATAATGCTTGGTGCAATCAAGACAAACACTTGCACCTGTGTGCGAATCTACAAATACAACCCACCTGTTCACAATCAAGACAAACCAATTGCACCTCTGTGTGACACTACAAACAGAACTCACCTGGGCGCAATCAGGGCAAAAGCCTGCACCTGTGTGGGATTCTTCAAACACCAGGCAGCTGGGTGAAGTGGAGACAAACCACTTGCACCTGTGTGCGAATCTACAAACACCAGGCACCTGGGCGCAGTCAGACCAATCACTTGCACCTGTGTGCAAATCTACAACACCATTCACCTGGGCGAAATCAAGACCAACCAATTGCACCTGTGTACGAACCTACAAACACCAGGCTCCGGGTCGAAAATAAGACAAACACTTGCACCTGTGTGCAATTATACAAACACCATGCACCTGGGCGCAATCAGGACAAACCACTTGCACCTGTGTGAGCATCTACAAACACCATGAACCTTGGCGAAATCAATACAAACCACTAGCACCTGTGTGCGAATCAACAAATACCACCCACCTAATCACAATCAAGACAAACCAACTGCACCTGTGTGTGACACTACAAACAGAATGCACCTGGGCGCAATCATGACCAACCACTTGCACCTGTGTGAGAATCTACAAACACCAGCCACCTTGAGGCAATGAAGACAAACCACTTGCACCTGTGTGCGAATCTACTCATACCACCCCACCTGTTCACAATCAAGACAAACCAATAGCACCTGTGTGTGACACTACAAACAGAACTCACCTGGGCGCGCAATCAAGACAAACAGCTTCCACCTGTGTGAGAATCTACAAACACCAGGCACCTGGAAGAAATCAAGAAAAACCCCCTGGCACCTGTGTGTGAATCTACAAACACAAGCCTCTTTGGGGCAAAGAAGACAAACCACTTGCACCAGTGTGCTTACCCACCTACTCCAATCTGCAGGCCGCAATCAAGACCAACAAATTGCACCTGTGTGTGACTCTACAAACACAACTCATGTGGGCGCAATCATGACCATCCACTTGCACCTGTGTGCCAATCTACAGACACCATGAACCTGGGCGAAATCAAGACCAACCATTTGCACCTGTGTGCGAATCTACAAACACCACACATCTGGGCGGCATCAAGTCAAACTACTTGCACATGAGTGCAAATCTACAAACACCACACACTTGGGAGCAATGAAGACAAACCACATGCACCTATGTGCGAATATACAAACACCAAGCACCCGGAAGCAATCAAGACAAACATCCTACACATGTGTGAGAATCTACAAACACCACACAGCTGGGCGGAATCAAGGCAAACCACTTTCACCCGAGCGCAAATCTACAAATACAGCCCACCAGGGCGCAATCAAGACAAACCAATTGCAGCGATGTGTGACACTAAAAACAGAACGCACCTGGGCGCAATCAAGACAAACCACTTGCACCTTTGTGCAAGTGTACCAAAACCACGCACCTGGGCGCAATCAAGACAAACATGTTAGTTACACCTGTGTGTTATTCAATAAAGACCATGCAACTGGACGCAACCAAGAAAAACCACTTGCACCAGGTGTGTGAATCTACAAACACCACTCATCTGGGAGCAATCATGACCAACCATTTGCACCTGTGTGGGAATCTACCAACACCAAGCACCTGGGCGAAATCAAGATCAACCATTTGCACCTGTGTGCGATTCTAAAACACCACGCTCCTGGGCGCAATCAAGTCCAACCACTTGCACCTGTGTGCGAATATACAAACACCACACACCTGGATGCAATCACGACAAATAACTTGCACCTGTGTGAGACTCCACAAATACCAGGCCCCTGAGCACAATGAAGACAAACAACTTACACCTGTGTGCGATTATTCTACATACCCCAGGCACCTGGGCGCAATCATGACCAACCACTTGCACCTGTGTGCGAATCGACAAACACCATGATCCTTGGTGCAATCAAGACAAACACTTGCACCTGTGTGCGAATCTACAAATACAACCCACCTGTTCACAATCAAGACAAACCAATTGCACCTCTGTGTGACACCACAAACAGAACTCACCTGGGCGCAATCAGGGCAAAAGCCTGCACCTGTGTGGGATTCTTCAAACACCAGGCAGCTGGGTGAAGTGGAGACAAACCACTTGCACCTGTGTGCGAATCTACAGACACCAGGCACCTGGGCGCAGTCAGACCAATCACTTGCACCTGTGTGCAAATCTACAACACCATTCACCTGGGCGAAATCAAGACCAACCAATTGCACCTGTGTACGAACCTACAAACACCAGGCTCCGGGTCGAAAATAAGACAAACACTTGCACCTGTGTGCAATTATACAAACACCATGCACCTGGGCGCAATCAGGACAAACCACTTGCACCTGTGTGAGCATCTACAAACACCATGAACCTTGGCGAAATCAATACAAACCACTAGCACCTGTGTGCGAATCAACAAATACCACCCACCTAATCACAATCAAGACAAACCAACTGCACCTGTGTGTGACACTACAAACAGAATGCACCTGGGCGCAATCATGACCAACCACTTGCACCTGTGTGAGAATCTACAAACACCAGCCACCTTGAGGCAATGAAGACAAACCACTTGCACCTGTGTGCGAATCTACTCATACGACCCCACCTGTTCACAATCAAGACAAACCAATAGCACCTGTGTGTGACACTACAAACAGAACTCACCTGGGCGCGCAATCAAGACAAACAGCTTCCACCTGTGTGCGAATCTACAAACACCAGGCACCTGGGCGCAGTCAGACCAATCACTTGCACCTGTGTGCAAATCTACAACACCATTCACCTGGGCGAAATCAATGCCAACCAATTGCACCTGTGTACGAACATACAAACACCAGGCTCCGGGTCGAAAATAAGACAAACACTTGCACCTGTGTGCAATTATACAAACACCATGCACCTGGGCGCAATCAGGACAAACCACAAGCACCTGTGTGAGCATCTACAAACACCATGAACCTTGGCGAAATCAATACAAACCACTAGCACCTGTGTGCGAATCAACAAATACCACCCACCTAATCACAATCAAGACAAACCAACTGCACCTGTGTGTGACACTACAAACAGAACTCACCTGGGCGCGCAATCAAGACAAACAGCTTCCACCTGTGTGAGAATCTACAAACAGCAGGCATCTGGAAGAAATCAAGAAAAACCCCCTGGCACCTGTGTGTGAATCTACAAACACCAGCCTCTTTGGGGCAAAGAAGACAAACCACTTGCACCAGTGTGCTTACCCACCTACTCCAATCTGCAGGCCGCAATCAAGACCAACAAATTGCACCTGTGTGTGAATCTACAAACACTATTCATGTGGGCGCAATCATGACCATCCACTTGCACCTGTGTGCCAATCTACAGACACCATGAACCTGGGCGAAATCAAGACCAACCATTTGCACCTGTGTGCGAATCTACAAACACCACACACCTGGGCGGCATCAAGTCAAACTACTTGCACATGAGTGCAAATCTACAAACACCACACACTTGGGAGCAATGAAGACAAACCACATGCACCTATGTGCGAATATACAAACACCAAGCACCCGGAAGCAATCAAGACAAACATCCTACACATGTGTGAGAATCTACAAACACCACACAGCTGGGCGGAATCAAGGCAAACCACTTTCACCCGAGCGCAAATCTACAAATACAGCCTACCAGGGCGCAATCAAGACAAACCAATTGCAGCGATGTGTGACACTAAAAACAGAACGCACCTGGGCGCAATCAAGACAAACCACTTGCACCTTTGTGCAAGTGTACCAAAACCACGCACCTGGGCGCAATCAAGACAAACATGTTAGTTACACCTGTGTGTTATTCAATAAAGACCATGCAACTGGACGCAACCAAGAAAAACCACTTGCACCAGGTGTGTGAATCTACAAACACCACTCATCTGGGAGCAATCATGACCAACCATTTGCACCTGTGTGGGAATCTACCAACACCAAGCACCTGGGCGAAATCAAGATCAACCATTTGCACCTGTGTGTGATTCTAAAACACCACGCTCCTGGGCGCAATCAAGTCCAACCACTTGCACCTGTGTGCGAATATACAAACACCACACACCTGGATGCAATCACGACAAATAACTTGCACCTGTGTGAGACTCCACAAATACCAGGCCCCTGAGCACAATGAAGACAAACAACTTACACCTGTGTGCGATTATTCTACATACCCCAGGCACCTGGGCGCAATCATGACCAACCACTTGCACCTGTGTGCGAATCGACAAACACCATGATCCTTGGTGCAATCAAGACAAACACTTGCACCTGTGTGCGAATCTACAAATACAACCCACCTGTTCACAATCAAGACAAACCAATTGCACCTCTGTGTGACACTACAAACAGAACTCACTTGGGCGCAATCAGGGCAAAAGCCTGCACCTGTGTGGTATTCTTCAAACACCAGGCAGCTGGGTGAAGTGGAGACAAACCACTTGCACCTGTGTGCGAATCTACAAACACCAGGCACCTGGGCGCAGTCAGACCAATCACTTGCACCTGTGTGCAAATCTACAACACCATTCACCTGGGCGAAATCAAGACCAACCAATTGCACCTGTGTACGAACCTACAAACACCAGGCTCCGGGTCGAAAATAAGACAAACACTTGCACCTGTGTGCAATTATACAAACACCATGCACCTGGGCGCAATCAGGACAAACCACTTGCACCTGTGTGAGCATCTACAAACACCATGAACCTTGGCGAAATCAATACAAACCACTAGCACCTGTGTGCGAATCAACAAATACCACCCACCTAATCACAATCAAGACAAACCAACTGCACCTGTGTGTGACACTACAAACAGAATGCACCTGGGCGCAATCATGACCAACCACTTGCACCTGTGTGAGAATCTACAAACACCAGCCACCTTGAGGCAATGAAGACAAACCACTTGCACCTGTGTGCGAATCTACTCATACCACCCCACCTGTTCACAATCAAGACAAACCAATAGCACCTGTGTGTGACACTACAAACAGAACTCACCTGGGCGCGCAATCAAGACAAACAGCTTCCACCTGTGTGAGAATCTACAAACACCAGGCACCTGGAAGAAATCAAGAAAAACCCCCTGGCACCTGTGTGTGAATCTACAAACACAAGCCTCTTTGGGGCAAAGAAGACAAACCACTTGCACCAGTGTGCTTACCCACCTACTCCAATCTGCAGGCCACAATCAAGACCAACAAATTGCACCTGTGTGTGAATCTACAAACACTACTCATGTGGGCGCAATCATGACCATCCACTTGCACCTGTGTGCCAATCTACAGACACCATGAACCTGGGCGAAATCAAGACCAACCATTTGCACCTGTGTGCGAATCTACAAACACCACACACCTGGGCGGCATCAAGTCAAACTACTTGCACATGAGTGCAAATCTACAAACACCACACACTTGGGAGCAATGAAGACAAACCACATGCACCTATGTGCGAATATACAAACACCAAGCACCCGGAAGCAATCAAGACAAACATCCTACACATGTGTGAGAATCTACAAACACCACACAGCTGGGCGGAATCAAGGCAAACCACTTTCACCCGAGAGCAAATCTACAAATACAGCCCACCAGGGCGCAATCAAGACAAACCAATTGCACCGATGTGTGACACTAAAAACAGAACGCATCTGGGCGCAATCAAGACAAACCACTTGCACCTTTGTGCAAGTGTACCAAAACCACGCACCTGGGCGCAATCAAGACAAACATGTTAGTTACACCTGTGTGTTATTCAATAAAGACCATGCAACTGGACGCAACCAAGAAAAACCACTTGCACCAGGTGTGTGAATCTACAAACACCACTCATCTGGGAGCAATCATGACCAACCATTTGCACCTGTGTGGGAATCTACCAACACCAAGCACCTGGGCGAAATCAAGATCAACCATTTGCACCTGTGTGCGATTCTAAAACACCACGCTCCTGGGCGCAATCAAGTCCAACCACTTGCACCTGTGTGCGAATATACAAACACCACACACCTGGATGAAATCAAGATCAACCATTTCCATTTGCACCTGTGTGCGATTCTAAAACACCACGCTCCTGGGCGAAATCAAGTCCAACCACTTGCACCTGTGTGCGAATATACAAACACCACACACCTGGATGAAATCAAGATCAACCATTACCATTTGCACCTGTGTGCGATTCTAAAACACCACGCTCCTGGGCGCAATCAAGTCCAACCACTTGCACCTGTGTGCGAATATACAAACACCACACACCTGGATGCAATCACGACAAATAACTTGCACCTGTGTGAGACTCCACAAATACCAGGCCCCTGAGCACAATGAAGACAAACAACTTACACCTGTGTGCGATTATTCTACATACCCCAGGCACCTGGGCGCAATCATGACCAACCACTTGCACCTGTGTGCGAATCGACAAACACCATGATCCTTGGTGCAATCAAGACAAACACTTGCACCTGTGTGCGAATCTACAAATACAACCCACCTGTTCACAATCAAGACAAACCAATTGCACCTCTGTGTGACACTACAAACAGAACTCACTTGGGCGCAATCAGGGCAAAAGCCTGCACCTGTGTGGTATTCTTCAAACACCAGGCAGCTGGGTGAAGTGGAGACAAACCACTTGCACCTGTGTGCGAATCTACAAACACCAGGCACCTGGGCGCAGTCAGGCCAATCACTTGCACCTGTGTGCAAATCTACAACACCATTCACCTGGGTGAAATCAAGACCAACCAATTGCACCTGTGTACGAACCTACAAACACCAGGCTCCGGGTCGAAAATAAGACAAACACTTGCACCTGTGTGCAATTATACAAACACCATGCACCTGGGCGCAATCAGGACAAACCACTTGCACCTGTGTGAGCATCTACAAACACCATGAACCTTGGCGAAATCAATACAAACCACTAGCACCTGTGTGCGAATCAACAAATACCACCCACCTAATCACAATCAAGACAAACCAACTGCACCTGTGTGTGACACTACAAACAGAATGCACCTGGGCGCAATCATGACCAACCACTTGCACCTGTGTGAGAATCTACAAACACCAGCCACCTTGAGGCAATGAAGACAAACCACTTGCACCTGTGTGCGAATCTACTCATACCACCCCACCTGTTCACAATCAAGACAAACCAATAGCACCTGTGTGTGACACTACAAACAGAACTCACCTGGGCGCGCAATCAAGACAAACAGCTTCCACCTGTGTGAGAATCTACAAACACCAGGCACCTAGAAGAAATCAAGAAAAACCCCCTTGCACCTGTGTGTGAATCTACAACCACCAGCCTCTTTGGGGCAAAGAAGACAAACCACTTGCACCTGTGTGCTTACCAACCTACTCCAATCTGCAGGCCGCAATCAAGACCAACAAATTGCACCTGTGTGTGAATCTACAAACACAACTCATGTGGGCGCAATCATGACCATCCACTTGCACCTGTGTGCCAATCTACAGACACCATGAACCTGGGCGAAATCAAGACCAACCATTTGCACCTGTGTGCGAATCTACAGACACCACACACCTGGGCGGCATCAAGTCAAACTACTTGCACATGAGTGCAAATCTACAAACACCACACACTTGGGAGCAATGAAGACAAACCACATGCACATATGTGCGAATATACAAACACCAAGCACCCGGAAGCAATCAAGACAAACATCCTACACATGTGTGAGAATCTACAAACACCACACAGCTGGGCGGAATCAAAGCAAACCACTTTCACCCGAGCGCAAATCTACAAATACAGCCCATCAGGGCGCAATCAAGACAAACCAATTGCAGCGATGTGTGACACTAAAAACAGAACGCACCTGGGCGCAATCAAGACAAACCACTTGCACCTTTGTGCAAGTGTACCAAAACCACGCACCTGGGCGCAATCAAGACAAACATGTTAGTTACACCTGTGTGTTATTCAATAAAGACCATGCAACTGGACGCAACCAAGAAAAACCACTTGCACCAGGTGTGTGAATCTACAAACACCACTCATCTGGGAGCAATCATGACCAACCATTTGCACCTGTGTGGGAATCTACCAACACCAAGCACCTGGGCGAAATCAAGATCAACCATTTGCACCTGTGTGCGATTCTAAAACACCACGCTCCTGGGCGCAATCAAGTCCAACCACTTGCACCTGTGTGCGAATATACAAACACCACACACCTGGATGAAATCAAGATCAACCATTTCCATTTGCACCTGTGTGCGATTCTAAAACACCACGCTCCTGGGCGCAATCAAGTCCAACCACTTGCACCTGTGTGCGAATATACAAACACCACACACCTGGATGAAATCAAGATCAACCATTTCCATTTGCACCTGTGTGCGATTCTAAAACACCACGCTCCTGGGCGCAATCAAGTCCAACCACTTGCACCTGTGTGCGAATATACAAACACCACACACCTGGATGCAATCACGACAAATAACTTGCACCTGTGTGAGACTCCACAAATACCAGGCCCCTGAGCACAATGAAGACAAACAACTTACACCTGTGTGCGATTATTCTACATACCCCAGGCACCTGGGCGCAATCATGACCAACCACTTGCACCTGTGTGCGAATCGACAAACACCATGATCCTTGGTGCAATCAAGACAAACACTTGCACCTGTGTGCGAATCTACAAATACAACCCACCTGTTCACAATCAAGACAAACCAATTGCACCTCTGTGTGACACTACAAACAGAACTCACCTGGGCGCAATCAGGGCAAAAGCCTGCACCTGTGTGGGATTCTTCAAACACCAGGCAGCTGGGTGAAGTGGAGACAAACCACTTGCACCTGTGTGCGAGTCTACAAACACCAGGTACCTTGGCGCAGTCAGACCAATCACTTGCACCTGTGTGCAAATCTACAACACCATTCACCTGGGCGAAATCAAGACCAACCAATTGCACCTGTGTACGAACCTACAAACACCAGGCTCCGGGTCGAAAATAAGGCAAACACTTGCACCTGTGTGCAATTATACAAACACCATGCACCTGGGCGCAATCAGGACAAACCACTTGCACCTGTGTGAGCATCTACAAACACCATGAACCTTGGCGAAATCAATACAAACCACTAGCACCTGTGTGCAAATCAACAAATACCACCCACCTAATCACAATCAAGACAAACCAACTGCACCTGTGTGTGACACTACAAACAGAATGCACCTGGGCGCAATCATGACCAACCACTTGCACCTGTGTGAGAATCTACAAACACCAGCCACCTTGAGGCAATGAAGACAAACCACTTGCACCTGTGTGCGAATCTACTCATCCCACCCCACCTGTTCACAATCAAGACAAACCAATAGCACCTGTGTGTGACACTACAAACAGAACTCACCTGGGCGCGCAATCAAGACAAACAGCTTCCACCTGTGTGAGAATCTACAAACACCAGGCACCTGGAAGAAATCAAGAAAAACCCCCTTGCACCTGTGTGTGAATCTACAAACACCAGCCTCTTTGGGGCAAAGAAGACAAACCACTTGCACCAGTGTGCTTACCCACCTACTCCAATCTGCAGGCCGCAATCAAGACCAACAAATTGCACCTGTGTGTGAATCTACAAACACTACTCATGTGGGCGCAATCATGACCATCCACTTGCACCTGTGTGCCAATCTACAGACACCATGAACCTGGGCGAAATCAAGACCAACCATTTGCACCTGTGTGCGAATCTACAGACACCACACACCTGGGCGGCATCAAGTCAAACTACTTGCACATGAGTGCAAATCTACAAACACCACACACTTGGGAGCAATGAAGACAAACCACATGCACCTATGTGCGAATATACAAACACCAAGCACCCGGAAGCAATCAAGACAAACATCCTACACATGTGTGAGAATCTACAAACACCACACAGCTGGGCGGAATCAAAGCAAACCACTTTCACCCGAGCGCAAATCTACAAATACAGCCCACCAGGGCGCAATCAAGACAAACCAATTGCAGCGATGTGTGACACTAAAAACAGAACGCACCTGGGCGCAATCAAGACAAACCACTTGCACCTTTGTGCAAGTGTACCAAAACCACGCACCTGGGCGCAATCAAGACAAACATGTTAGTTACACCTGTGTGTTATTCAATAAAGACCATGCAACTGGACGCAACCAAGAAAAACCACTTGCACCAGGTGTGTGAATCTACAAACACCACTCATCTGGGAGCAATCATGACCAACCATTTGCACCTGTGTGGGAATCTACCAACACCAAGCACCTGGGCGAAATCAAGATCAACCATTTGCACCTGTGTGCGATTCTAAAACACCACGCTCCTGGGCGCAATCAAGTCCAACCACTTGCACCTGTGTGCGAATATACAAACACCACACACCTGGATGAAATCAAGATCAACCATTTCCATTTGCATCTGTGTGCGATTCTAAAACACCACGCTCCTGGGCGCAATCAAGTCCAACCACTTGCACCTGTGTGCGAATATACAAACACCACACACCTGGATGCAATCACGACAAATAACTTGCACCTGTGTGAGACTCCACAAATACCAGGCCCCGAGCACAATGAAGACAAACAACTTACACCTGTGTGCGATTATTCTACATACCCCAGGCACCTGGGCGCAATCATGACCAACCACTTGCACCTGTGTGCGAATCTACAAATACAACCCACCTGTTCACAATCAAGACAAACCAATTGCACCTCTGTGTGACACTACAAACAGAACTCACCTGGGCGCAATCAGGGCAAAAGCCTGCACCTGTGTGGGATTCTTCAAACACCAGGCAGCTGGGTGAAGTGGAGACAAACCACTTGCACCTGTGTGCGAATCTACAAACACCAGGCACCTGGGCGCAGTCAGACCAATCACTTGCACCTGTGTGCAAATCTACAACACCATTCACCTGGGCGAAGTCAAGACCAACCAATTGCACCTGTGTACGAACCTACAAACACCAGGCTCCGGGTCGAAAATAAGACAAACACTTGCACCTGTGTGCAATTATACAAACACCATGCACTTGGGCGCAATCAGGACAAACCACTTGCACCTGTGTGAGCATCTACAAACACCATGAACCTTGGCGAAATCAATACAAACCACTAGCACCTGTGTGCGAATCAACAAATACCACCCACCTAATCACAATCAAGACAAACCAACTGCACCTGTGTGTGACACTACAAACAGAATGCACCTGGGCGCAATCATGACCAACCACTTGCACCTGTGTGAGAATCTACAAACACCAGCCACCTTGAGGCAATGAAGACAAACCACTTGCACCTGTGTGCGAATCTACTCATCCCACCCCACCTGTTCACAATCAAGACAAACCAATAGCACCTGTGTGTGACACTACAAACAGAACTCACCTGGGCGCGCAATCAAGACAAACAGCTTCCACCTGTGTGAGAATCTACAAACAGCAGGCACCTGGAAGAAATCAAGAAAAACCCCCTGGCACCTGTGTGAGAATCTACAAACACCAGCCTCTTTGGGGCAAAGAAGACAAACCACTTGCACCTGTGTGCTTACCCACCTACTCCAATCTGCAGGCCGCAATCAAGACCAACAAATTGCACCTGTGTGTGAATCTACAAACACAACTCATCCGGGCGCAATCATGACCATCCACTTGCACCTGTGTGCCAATCTACAGACACCATGAACCTGGGCGAAATCAAGACCAACCATTTGCACCTGTGTGCGAATCTACAGACACCACACACCTGGGCGGCATCAAGTCAAACTACTTGCACATGAGTGCAAATCTACAAACACCACACACTTGGGAGCAATGAAGACAAACCACATGCACATATGTGCGAATATACAAACACCAAGCACCCGGAAGCAATCAAGACAAACATCCTACACATGTGTGAGAATCTACAAACACCACACAGCTGGGCGGAATCAAAGCAAACCACTTTCACCCGAGCGCAAATCTACAAATACAGCCCACCAGGGCGCAATCAAGACAAACCAATTGCAGCGATGTGTGACACTAAAAACAGAACGCACCTGGGCGCAATCAAGACAAACCACTTGCACCTTTGTGCAAGTGTACCAAAACCACGCACCTGGGCGCAATCAAGACAAACATGTTAGTTACACCTGTGTGTTATTCAATAAAGACCATGCAACTGGACGCAACCAAGAAAAACCACTTGCACCAGGTGTGTGAATCTACAAACACCACTCATCTGGGAGCAATCATGACCAACCATTTGCACCTGTGTGGGAATCTACCAACACCAAGCACCTGGGCGAAATCAAGATCAACCATTTGCACCTGTGTGCGATTCTAAAACACCACGCTCCTGGGCGCAATCAAGTCCAACCACTTGCACCTGTGTGCGAATATACAAACACCACACACCTGGATGAAATCAAGATCAACCATTTCCATTTGCACCTGTGTGCGATTCTAAAACACCACGCTCCTGGGCGCAATCAAGTCCAACCACTTGCACCTGTGTGCGAATATACAAACACCACACACCTGGATGAAATCAAGATCAACCATTTCCATTTGCACCTGTGTGCGATTCTAAAACACCACGCTCCTGGGCGCAATCAAGTCCAACCACTTGCACCTGTGTGCGAATATACAAACACCACACACCTGGATGCAATCACGACAAATAACTTGCACCTGTGTGAGACTCCACAAATACCAGGCCCCTGAGCACAATGAAGACAAACAACTTACACCTGTGTGCGATTATTCTACATACCCCAGGCACCTGGGCGCAATCATGACCAACCACTTGCACCTGTGTGCGAATCGACAAACACCATGATCCTTGGTGCAATCAAGACAAACACTTGCACCTGTGTGCGAATCTACAAATACAACCCACCTGTTCACAATCAAGACAAACCAATTGCACCTCTGTGTGACACTACAAACAGAACTCACCTGGGCGCAATCAGGGCAAAAGCCTGCACCTGTGTGGGATTCTTCAAACACCAGGCAGCTGGGTGAAGTGGAGACAAACCACTTGCACCTGTGTGCGAGTCTACAAACACCAGGTACCTTGGCGCAGTCAGACCAATCACTTGCACCTGTGTGCAAATCTACAACACCATTCACCTGGGCGAAATCAAGACCAACCAATTGCACCTGTGTACGAACCTACAAACACCAGGCTCCGGGTCGAAAATAAGGCAAACACTTGCACCTGTGTGCAATTATACAAACACCATGCACCTGGGCGCAATCAGGACAAACCACTTGCACCTGTGTGAGCATCTACAAACACCATGAACCTTGGCGAAATCAATACAAACCACTAGCACCTGTGTGCAAATCAACAAATACCACCCACCTAATCACAATCAAGACAAACCAACTGCACCTGTGTGTGACACTACAAACAGAATGCACCTGGGCGCAATCATGACCAACCACTTGCACCTGTGTGAGAATCTACAAACACCAGCCACCTTGAGGCAATGAAGACAAACCACTTGCACCTGTGTGCGAATCTACTCATCCCACCCCACCTGTTCACAATCAAGACAAACCAATAGCACCTGTGTGTGACACTACAAACAGAACTCACCTGGGCGCGCAATCAAGACAAACAGCTTCCACCTGTGTGAGAATCTACAAACACCAGGCACCTGGAAGAAATCAAGAAAAACCCCCTTGCACCTGTGTGTGAATCTACAAACACCAGCCTCTTTGGGGCAAAGAAGACAAACCACTTGCACCAGTGTGCTTACCCACCTACTCCAATCTGCAGGCCGCAATCAAGACCAACAAATTGCACCTGTGTGTGAATCTACAAACACTACTCATGTGGGCGCAATCATGACCATCCACTTGCACCTGTGTGCCAATCTACAGACACCATGAACCTGGGCGAAATCAAGACCAACCATTTGCACCTGTGTGCGAATCTACAGACACCACACACCTGGGCGGCATCAAGTCAAACTACTTGCACATGAGTGCAAATCTACAAACACCACACACTTGGGAGCAATGAAGACAAACCACATGCACCTATGTGCGAATATACAAACACCAAGCACCCGGAAGCAATCAAGACAAACATCCTACACATGTGTGAGAATCTACAAACACCACACAGCTGGGCGGAATCAAAGCAAACCACTTTCACCCGAGCGCAAATCTACAAATACAGCCCACCAGGGCGCAATCAAGACAAACCAATTGCAGCGATGTGTGACACTAAAAACAGAACGCACCTGGGCGCAATCAAGACAAACCACTTGCACCTTTGTGCAAGTGTACCAAAACCACGCACCTGGGCGCAATCAAGACAAACATGTTAGTTACACCTGTGTGTTATTCAATAAAGACCATGCAACTGGACGCAACCAAGAAAAACCACTTGCACCAGGTGTGTGAATCTACAAACACCACTCATCTGGGAGCAATCATGACCAACCATTTGCACCTGTGTGGGAATCTACCAACACCAAGCACCTGGGCGAAATCAAGATCAACCATTTGCACCTGTGTGCGATTCTAAAACACCACGCTCCTGGGCGCAATCAAGTCCAACCACTTGCACCTGTGTGCGAATATACAAACACCACACACCTGGATGAAATCAAGATCAACCATTTCCATTTGCATCTGTGTGCGATTCTAAAACACCACGCTCCTGGGCGCAATCAAGTCCAACCACTTGCACCTGTGTGCGAATATACAAACACCACACACCTGGATGCAATCACGACAAATAACTTGCACCTGTGTGAGACTCCACAAATACCAGGCCCCGAGCACAATGAAGACAAACAACTTACACCTGTGTGCGATTATTCTACATACCCCAGGCACCTGGGCGCAATCATGACCAACCACTTGCACCTGTGTGCGAATCTACAAATACAACCCACCTGTTCACAATCAAGACAAACCAATTGCACCTCTGTGTGACACTACAAACAGAACTCACCTGGGCGCAATCAGGGCAAAAGCCTGCACCTGTGTGGGATTCTTCAAACACCAGGCAGCTGGGTGAAGTGGAGACAAACCACTTGCACCTGTGTGCGAATCTACAAACACCAGGCACCTGGGCGCAGTCAGACCAATCACTTGCACCTGTGTGCAAATCTACAACACCATTCACCTGGGCGAAGTCAAGACCAACCAATTGCACCTGTGTACGAACCTACAAACACCAGGCTCCGGGTCGAAAATAAGACAAACACTTGCACCTGTGTGCAATTATACAAACACCATGCACTTGGGCGCAATCAGGACAAACCACTTGCACCTGTGTGAGCATCTACAAACACCATGAACCTTGGCGAAATCAATACAAACCACTAGCACCTGTGTGCGAATCAACAAATACCACCCACCTAATCACAATCAAGACAAACCAACTGCACCTGTGTGTGACACTACAAACAGAATGCACCTGGGCGCAATCATGACCAACCACTTGCACCTGTGTGAGAATCTACAAACACCAGCCACCTTGAGGCAATGAAGACAAACCACTTGCACCTGTGTGCGAATCTACTCATCCCACCCCACCTGTTCACAATCAAGACAAACCAATAGCACCTGTGTGTGACACTACAAACAGAACTCACCTGGGCGCGCAATCAAGACAAACAGCTTCCACCTGTGTGAGAATCTACAAACAGCAGGCACCTGGAAGAAATCAAGAAAAACCCCCTGGCACCTGTGTGAGAATCTACAAACACCAGCCTCTTTGGGGCAAAGAAGACAAACCACTTGCACCTGTGTGCTTACCCACCTACTCCAATCTGCAGGCCGCAATCAAGACCAACAAATTGCACCTGTGTGTGAATCTACAAACACAACTCATCCGGGCGCAATCATGACCATCCACTTGCACCTGTGTGCCAATCTACAGACACCATGAACCTGGGCGAAATCAAGACCAACCATTTGCACCTGTGTGCGAATCTACAGACACCACACACCTGGGCGGCATCAAGTCAAACTACTTGCACATGAGTGCAAATCTACAAACACCACACACTTGGGAGCAATGAAGACAAACCACATGCACATATGTGCGAATATACAAACACCAAGCACCCGGAAGCAATCAAGACAAACATCCTACACATGTGTGAGAATCTACAAACACCACACAGCTGGGCGGAATCAAAGCAAACCACTTTCACCCGAGCGCAAATCTACAAATACAGCCCACCAGGGCGCAATCAAGACAAACCAATTGCAGCGATGTGTGACACTAAAAACAGAACGCACCTGGGCGCAATCAAGACAAACCACTTGCACCTTTGTGCAAGTGTACCAAAACCACGCACCTGGGCGCAATCAAGACAAACATGTTAGTTACACCTGTGTGTTATTCAATAAAGACCATGCAACTGGACGCAACCAAGAAAAACCACTTGCACCAGGTGTGTGAATCTACAAACACCACTCATCTGGGAGCAATCATGACCAACCATTTGCACCTGTGTGGGAATCTACCAACACCAAGCACCTGGGCGAAATCAAGATCAACCATTTGCACCTGTGTGCGATTCTAAAACACCACGCTCCTGGGCGCAATCAAGTCCAACCACTTGCACCTGTGTGCGAATATACAAACACCACACACCTGGATGAAATCAAGATCAACCATTTCCATTTGCACCTGTGTGCGATTCTAAAACACCACGCTCCTGGGCGCAATCAAGTCCAACCACTTGCACCTGTGTGCGAATATACAAACACCACACACCTGGATGAAATCAAGATCAACCATTTCCATTTGCACCTGTGTGCGATTCTAAAACACCACGCTCCTGGGCGCAATCAAGTCCAACCACTTGCACCTGTGTGCGAATATACAAACACCACACACCTGGATGCAATCACGACAAATAACTTGCACCTGTGTGAGACTCCACAAATACCAGGCCCCTGAGCACAATGAAGACAAACAACTTACACCTGTGTGCGATTATTCTACATACCCCAGGCACCTGGGCGCAATCATGACCAACCACTTGCACCTGTGTGCGAATCGACAAACACCATGATCCTTGGTGCAATCAAGACAAACACTTGCACCTGTGTGCGAATCTACAAATACAACCCACCTGTTCACAATCAAGACAAACCAATTGCACCTCTGTGTGACACTACAAACAGAACTCACCTGGGCGCAATCAGGGCAAAAGCCTGCACCTGTGTGGGATTCTTCAAACACCAGGCAGCTGGGTGAAGTGGAGACAAACCACTTGCACCTGTGTGCGAGTCTACAAACACCAGGTACCTTGGCGCAGTCAGACCAATCACTTGCACCTGTGTGCAAATCTACAACACCATTCACCTGGGCGAAATCAAGACCAACCAATTGCACCTGTGTACGAACCTACAAACACCAGGCTCCGGGTCGAAAATAAGGCAAACACTTGCACCTGTGTGCAATTATACAAACACCATGCACCTGGGCGCAATCAGGACAAACCACTTGCACCTGTGTGAGCATCTACAAACACCATGAACCTTGGCGAAATCAATACAAACCACTAGCACCTGTGTGCAAATCAACAAATACCACCCACCTAATCACAATCAAGACAAACCAACTGCACCTGTGTGTGACACTACAAACAGAATGCACCTGGGCGCAATCATGACCAACCACTTGCACCTGTGTGAGAATCTACAAACACCAGCCACCTTGAGGCAATGAAGACAAACCACTTGCACCTGTGTGCGAATCTACTCATCCCACCCCACCTGTTCACAATCAAGACAAACCAATAGCACCTGTGTGTGACACTACAAACAGAACTCACCTGGGCGCGCAATCAAGACAAACAGCTTCCACCTGTGTGAGAATCTACAAACACCAGGCACCTGGAAGAAATCAAGAAAAACCCCCTTGCACCTGTGTGTGAATCTACAAACACCAGCCTCTTTGGGGCAAAGAAGACAAACCACTTACACCAGTGTGCTTACCCACCTACTCCAATCTGCAGGCCGCAATCAAGACCAACAAATTGCACCTGTGTGTGAATCTACAAACACTACTCATGTGGGCGCAATCATGACCATCCACTTGCACCTGTGTGCCAATCTACAGACACCATGAACCTGGGCGAAATCAAGACCAACCATTTGCACCTGTGTGCGAATCTACAGACACCACACACCTGGGCGGCATCAAGTCAAACTACTTGCACATGAGTGCAAATCTACAAACACCACACACTTGGGAGCAATGAAGACAAACCACATGCACCTATGTGCGAATATACAAACACCAAGCACCCGGAAGCAATCAAGACAAACATCCTACACATGTGTGAGAATCTACAAACACCACACAGCTGGGCGGAATCAAAGCAAACCACTTTCACCCGAGCGCAAATCTACAAATACAGCCCACCAGGGCGCAATCAAGACAAACCAATTGCAGCGATGTGTGACACTAAAAACAGAACGCACCTGGGCGCAATCAAGACAAACCACTTGCACCTTTGTGCAAGTGTACCAAAACCACGCACCTGGGCGCAATCAAGACAAACATGTTAGTTACACCTGTGTGTTATTCAATAAAGACCATGCAACTGGACGCAACCAAGAAAAACCACTTGCACCAGGTGTGTGAATCTACAAACACCACTCATCTGGGAGCAATCATGACCAACCATTTGCACCTGTGTGGGAATCTACCAACACCAAGCACCTGGGCGAAATCAAGATCAACCATTTGCACCTGTGTGCGATTCTAAAACACCACGCTCCTGGGCGCAATCAAGTCCAACCACTTGCACCTGTGTGCGAATATACAAACACCACACACCTGGATGAAATCAAGATCAACCATTTCCATTTGCATCTGTGTGCGATTCTAAAACACCACGCTCCTGGGCGCAATCAAGTCCAACCACTTGCACCTGTGTGCGAATATACAAACACCACACACCTGGATGCAATCACGACAAATAACTTGCACCTGTGTGAGACTCCACAAATACCAGGCCCCGAGCACAATGAAGACAAACAACTTACACCTGTGTGCGATTATTCTACATACCCCAGGCACCTGGGCGCAATCATGACCAACCACTTGCACCTGTGTGCGAATCTACAAATACAACCCACCTGTTCACAATCAAGACAAACCAATTGCACCTCTGTGTGACACTACAAACAGAACTCACCTGGGCGCAATCAGGGCAAAAGCCTGCACCTGTGTGGGATTCTTCAAACACCAGGCAGCTGGGTGAAGTGGAGACAAACCACTTGCACCTGTGTGCGAATCTACAAACACCAGGCACCTGGGCGCAGTCAGACCAATCACTTGCACCTGTGTGCAAATCTACAACACCATTCACCTGGGCGAAGTCAAGACCAACCAATTGCACCTGTGTACGAACCTACAAACACCAGGCTCCGGGTCGAAAATAAGACAAACACTTGCACCTGTGTGCAATTATACAAACACCATGCACTTGGGCGCAATCAGGACAAACCACTTGCACCTGTGTGAGCATCTACAAACACCATGAACCTTGGCGAAATCAATACAAACCACTAGCACCTGTGTGCGAATCAACAAATACCACCCACCTAATCACAATCAAGACAAACCAACTGCACCTGTGTGTGACACTACAAACAGAATGCACCTGGGCGCAATCATGACCAACCACTTGCACCTGTGTGAGAATCTACAAACACCAGCCACCTTGAGGCAATGAAGACAAACCACTTGCACCTGTGTGCGAATCTACTCATCCCACCCCACCTGTTCACAATCAAGACAAACCAATAGCACCTGTGTGTGACACTACAAACAGAACTCACCTGGGCGCGCAATCAAGACAAACAGCTTCCACCTGTGTGAGAATCTACAAACAGCAGGCACCTGGAAGAAATCAAGAAAAACCCCCTGGCACCTGTGTGAGAATCTACAACCACCAGCCTCTTTGGGGCAAAGAAGACAAACCACTTGCACCTGTGTGCTTACCCACCTACTCCAATCTGCAGGCCGCAATCAAGACCAACAAATTGCACCTGTGTGTGAATCTACAAACACAACTCATCCGGGCGCAATCATGACCATCCACTTGCACCTGTGTGCCAATCTACAGACACCATGAACCTGGGCGAAATCAAGACCAACCATTTGCACCTGTTTGCGAATCTACAGACACCACACACCTGGGCGGCATCAAGTCAAACTACTTGCACATGAGTGCAAATCTACAAACACCACACACTTGGGAGCAATGGAGACAAACCACATGCACTTATCTGCGAATATACAAACACCAAGCACCCGGAAGCAATCAAGACAAACATCCTACAATGTGTGAGAATCTACAAACACCACACAGCTGGGCGGAATCAAGGCAAACCACTTTCACCCGAGCGCAAATCTACAAATACAGCCCACCAGGGTGCAATCAAGACAAACCAATTGCACCGATGTGTGACACTAAAAACAGAACGCACCTGGGCGCAATCAAGACAAACCACTTGCACCTTTGTGCAAGTGTACCAAAACCACGCACCTGGGCGCAATCAAGACAAACATATTAGTTACACCTGTGTGTTATTCAATACAGACCAGGCAACTGGACGCAACCAAGAAAAACCACTTGCACCAGGTGTGTGAATCTACAAACACCACTCATCTGGGAGCAATCATGACCAACCATTTGCACCTGTGTGGGAATCTACCAACACCAAGCACCTGGGCGAAATCAAGAACAACCATTTGCACCTGTGTGGGATTCTAAAACACCACGCTCCTGGGCGCAATCAAGTCCAACCACTTGCACCTGTGTGCGAATATACAAACACCACACACCTGGATGAAATCAAGATCAACCATTTCCATTTGCACCTGTGTGCGATTCTAAAACACCACGCTCCTGGGCGCAATCAAGTCCAACCACTTGCACCTGTGTGCGAATATACAAACATCACACACCTGGATGAAATCAAGATCAACCATTACCATTTGCACCTGTGTGCGATTCTAAAACACCACGCTCCTGGGCGCAATCAAGTCCAACCACTTGCACCTGTGTGCGAATATACAAACACCACACACCTGGATGCAATCACGACAAATAACTTGCACCTGTGTGAGACTCCACAAATACCAGGCCCCTGAGCACAATGAAGACAAACAACTTACACCTGTGTGCGATTATTCTACATACCCCAGGCACCTGGGCGCAATCATGACCAACCACTTGCACCTGTGTGCGAATCGACAAACACCATGATCCTTGGTGCAATCAAGACAAACACTTGCACCTGTGTACGAATATACAAATACAACCCACCTGTTCACAATCAAGACAAATCAATTGCACCTCTGTGTGACACTACAAACAGAACTCACCTGGGCGCAATCAGGGCAAAAGCCTGCACCTGTGTGGGATTCTTCAAACACCAGGCAGCTGGGTGAAGTGGAGACAAACCACTTGCACCTGTGTGCGAATCTACAAACACCAGGCACCTGGGCGCAGTCAGACCAATCACTTGCACCTGTGTGCAAATCTACAACACCATTCACCTGTGCGAAATCAAGACCAACCAATGGCACCTGTGTACGAACCTACAAACACCAGGCTCCGGGTCGAAAATAAGACACTTGCACCTGTGTGCAATTATACAAACACCATGCACCTGGGCGCAATCAGGACAAACCACTTGCACCTGTGTGAGCATCTACAAACACCATGAACCTTGGCGAAATCAATACAAACCACTAGCACCTGTGTGCGAATCAACAAATACCACCCACCTAATCACAATCAAGACAAACCAACTGCACCTGTGTGTGACACTACAAACAGAATGCACCTGGGCGCAATCATGACCAACCACTTGCACCTGTGTGAGAATCTACAAACACCAGCCACCTTGAGGCAATGAAGACAAACCACTTGCACCTGTGTGCGAATCTACTCATACCACCCCACCTGTTCACAATCAAGACAAACCAATAGCACCTGTGTGTGACACTACAAACAGAACTCACCTGGGCGCGCAATCAAGACAAACAGCTTCCACCTGTGTGAGAATCTACAAACAGCAGGCACCTGGAAGAAATCAAGAGAAAACCCCTGGCACCTGTGTGTGAATCTACAAACACCAGCCTCTTTGGGGCAAAGAAGACAAACCACTTGCACCAGTGTGCTTACCCACCTACTCCAATCTGCAGGCCGCAATCAAGACCAACAAATTGCACCTGTGTGTGAATCTACAAACACTACTCATGTGGGCGCAATCATGACCATCCACTTGCACCTGTGTGCCAATCTACAGACACCATGAACCTGGGCGAAATCAAGACCAACCATTTGCACCTGTGTGCGAATCTACAGACACCACACACCTGGGCGGCATCAAGTCAAACTACTTGCACATGAGTGCAAATCTACAAACACCACACACTTGGGAGCAATGAAGACAAACCACATGCACCTATGTGCGAATATACAAACACCAAGCACCCGGAAGCAATCAAGACAAACATCCTACACATGTGTGAGAATCTACAAACACCACACAGCTGGGCGGAATCAAAGCAAACCACTTTCACCCGAGCGCAAATCTACAAATACAGCCCACCAGGGCGCAATCAAGACAAACCAACTGCAGCGATGTGTGACACTAAAAACAGAACGCACCTGGGCGCAATCAAGACAAACCACTTGCACCTTTGTGCAAGTGTACCAAAACCACGCACCTGGGCGCAATCAAGACAAACATGTTAGTTACACCTGTGTGTTATTCAATAAAGACCATGCAACTGGACGCAACCAAGAAAAACCACTTGCACCAGGTGTGTGAATCTACAAACACCACTCATCTGGGAGCAATCATGACCAACCATTTGCACCTGTGTGGGAATCTACCAACACCAAGCACCTGGGCGAAATCAAGATCAACCATTTGCACCTGTGTGCGATTCTAAAACACCACGCTCCTGGGCGCAATCAAGTCCAACCACTTGCACCTGTGTGCGAATATACAAACACCACACACCTGGATGAAATCAAGATCAACCATTTCCATTTGCATCTGTGTGCGATTCTAAAACACCACGCTCCTGGGCGCAATCAAGTCCAACCACTTGCACCTGTGTGCGAATATACAAACACCACACACCTGGATGAAATCAAGATCAACCATTACCATTTGCACCTGTGTGCGATTCTAAAACACCACGCTCCTGGGCGCAATCAAGTCCAACCACTTGCACCTGTGTGCGAATATACAAACACCACACACCTGGATGCAATCACGACAAATAACTTGCACCTGTGAGAGATTCCACAAATACCAGGCCCCGAGCACAATGAAGACAAACAACTTACACCTGTGTGCGATTATTCTACATACCCCAGGCACCTGGGCGCAATCATGACCAACCAATTGCACCTGTGTGCGAATCTACAAATACAACCCACCTGTTCACAATCAAGACAAACCAATTGCACCTCTGTGTGACACTACAAACAGAACTCACCTGGGCGCAATCAGGGCAAAAGCCTGCACCTGTGTGGGATTCTTCAAACACCAGGCAGCTGGGTGAAGTGGAGACAAACCACTTGCACCTGTGTGCGAATCTACAAACACCAGGCACCTGGGCGCAGTCAGACCAATCACTTGCACCTGTGTGCAAATCTACAACACCATTCACCTGGGCGAAGTCAAGACCAACCAATTGCACCTGTGTACGAAACTACAAACACCAGGCTCCGGGTCGAAAATAAGACAAACACTTGCACCTGTGTGCAATTATACAAACACCATGCACTTGGGCGCAATCAGGACAAACCACTTGCACCTGTGTGAGCATCTACAAACACCATGAACCTTGGCGAAATCAATACAAACCACTAGCACCTGTGTGCGAATCAACAAATACCACCCACCTAATCACAATCAAGACAAACCAACTGCACCTGTGTGTGACACTACAAACAGAATGCACCTGGGCGCAATCATGACCAACCACTTGCACCTGTGTGAGAATCTACAAACACCAGCCACCTTGAGGCAATGAAGACAAACCACTTGCACCTGTGTGCGAATCTACTCATACCACCCCACCTGTTCACAATCAAGACAAACCAATAGCACCTGTGTGTGACACTACAAACAGAACTCACCTGGGCGCGCAATCAAGACAAACAGCTTCCACCTGTGTGAGAATCTACAAACAGCAGGCACCTGGAAGAAATCAAGAAAAACCCCCTGGCACCTGTGTGTGAATCTACAACCACAAGCCTCTTTGGGGCAAAGAAGACAAACCACTTGCACCTGTGTGCTTACCAACCTACTCCAATCTGCAGGCCGCAATCAAGACCAACAAATTGCACCTGTGTGTGAATCTACAAACACAACTCATGTGGGCGCAATCATGACCATCCACTTGCACCTGTGTGCCAATCTACAGACACCATGAACCTGGGCGAAATCAAGACCAACCATTTGCACCTGTGTGCGAATCTACAGACACCACACACCTGGGCGGCATCAAGTCAAACTACTTGCACATGAGTGCAAATCTACAAACACCACACACTTGGGAGCAATGAAGACAAACCACATGCACCTATGTGCGAATATACAAACACCAAGCACCCGGAAGCAATCAAGACAAACATCCTACACATGTGTGAGAATCTACAAACACCACAGAGCTGGGCGGAATCAAAGCAAACCACTTTCACCCGAGCGCAAATCTACAAATACAGCCCACCAGGGCGCAATCAAGACAAACCACTTGCACCTTTGTGCAAGTGTACCAAAACCACGCACCTGGGCGCAATCAAGACAAACATGTTAGTTACACCTGTGTGTTATTCAATAAAGACCATGCAACTGGACGCAACCAAGAAAAACCACTTGCACCAGGTGTGTGAATCTACAAACACCACTCATCTGGGAGCAATCATGACCAACCATTTGCACCTGTGTGGGAATCTACCAACACCAAGCACCTGGGCGAAATCAAGATCAACCATTTGCACCTGTGTGCGATTCTAAAACACCACGCTCCTGGGCGCAATCAAGTCCAACCACTTGAACCTGTGTGCGAATATACAAACACCACACACCTGGATGAAATCAAGATCAACCATTTCCATTTGCACCTGTGTGCGATTCTAAAACACCACGCTCCTGGGCGCAATCAAGTCCAACCACTTGCACCTGTGTGCGAATATACAAACACCACACACCTGGATGAAATCAAGATCAACCATTACCATTTGCACCTGTGTGCGATTCTAAAACACCACGCTCCTGGGCGCAATCAAGTCCAACCACTTGCACCTGTGTGCGAATATACAAACACCACACACCTGGATGCAATCACGACAAATAACTTGAACCTGTGTGAGACTCCACAAATACCAGGCCCCGAGCACAATGAAGACAAACAACTTACACCTGTGTGCGATTATTCTACATACCCCAGGCACCTGGGCGCAATCATGACCAACCACTTGCACCTGTGTGCGAATATACAAATACAACCCACCTGTTCACAATCAAGACAAACCAATTGCACCTCTGTGTGACACTACAAACAGAACTCACCTGGGCGCAATCAGGGCAAAAGCCTGCACCTGTGTGGGATTCTTCAAACACCAGGCAGCTGGGTGAAGTGGAGACAAACCACTTGCACCTGTGTGCGAATCTACAAACACCAGGCACCTGGGCGCAGTCAGACCAATCACTTGCACCTGTGTGCAAATCTACAACACCATTCACCTGGGCGAAATCAAGACCAACCAATTGCACCTGTGTATGAACCTACAAACACCAGGCTCCGGGTCGAAAATAAGACAAACACTTGCACCTGTGTGCAATTATACAAACACCATGCACCTGGAGGCAATCAGGACAAACCACTTGCACCTGTGTGAGCATCTACAAACACCATGAACCTTGGCGAAATCAATACAAACCACTAGCACCTGTGTGCGAATCAACAAATACCACCCACCTAATCACAATCAAGACAAACCAACTGCACCTGTGTGTGACACTACAAACAGAATGCACCTGGGCGCAATCATGACCAACCACTTGCACCTGTGTGAGAATCTACAAACACCAGCCACCTTGAGGCAATGAAGACAAACACTTGCACCTGTGTGTGAATCTACAAATACAACCCACCTGTTCACAATCAAGACAAACCAATTGCACCTCTGTGTGACACTACAAACAGAACTCACCTGGGCGCAATCAGGGCAAAAGCCTGCACCTGTGTGGGATTCTTCAAACACCAGGCAGCTGGGTGAAGTGGAGACAAACCACTTGCACCTGTGTGCGAGTCTACAAACACCAGGTACCTTGGCGCAGTCAGACCAATCACTTGCACCTGTGTGCAAATCTACAACACCATTCACCTGGGCGAAATCAAGACCAACCAATTGCACCTGTGTACGAACCTACAAACACCAGGCTCCGGGTCGAAAATAAGACAAACACTTGCACCTGTGTGCAATTATACAAACACCATGCACCTGGGCGCAATCAGGACAAACCACTTGCACCTGTGTGAGCATCTACAAACACCATGAACCTTGGCGAAATCAATACAAACCACTAGCACCTGTGTGCAAATCAACAAATACCACCCACCTAATCACAATCAAGACAAACCAACTGCACCTGTGTGTGACACTACAAACAGAATGCACCTGGGCGCAATCATGACCAACCACTTGCACCTGTGTGAGAATCTACAAACACCAGCCACCTTGAGGCAATGAAGACAAACCACTTGCACCTGTGTGCGAATCTACTCATCCCACCCCACCTGTTCACAATCAAGACAAACCAATAGCACCTGTGTGTGACACTACAAACAGAACTCACCTGGGCGCGCAATCAAGACAAACAGCTTCCACCTGTGTGAGAATCTACAAACACCAGGCACCTGGAAGAAATCAAGAAAAACCCCCTTGCACCTGTGTGTGAATCTACAACCACCAGCCTCTTTGGGGCAAAGAAGACAAACCACTTGCACCTGTGTGCTTACCCACCTACTCCAATCTGCAGGCCGCAATCAAGACCAACAAATTGCACCTGTGTGTGAATCTACAAAGACAACTCATGTGGGCGCAATCATGACCATCCACTTGCACCTGTGTGCCAATCTACAGACACCATGAACCTGGGCGAAATCAAGACCAACCATTTGCACCTGTTTGCGAATCTACAGACACCACACACCTGGGCGGCATCAAGTCAAACTACTTGCACATGAGTGCAAATCTACAAACACCACACACTTGGGAGCAATGAAGACAAACCACATGCACATATGTGCGAATATACAAACACCAAGCACCCGGAAGCAATCAAGACAAACATCCTACACATGTGTGAGAATCTACAAACACCACACAGCTGGGCGGAATCAAAGCAAACCACTTTCACCCGAGCGCAAATCTACAAATACAGCCCACCAGGGCGCAATCAAGACAAACCAATTGCACCGATGTGTGACACTAAAAACAGAACGCACCTGGGCGCAATCAAGACAAACCACTTGCACCTTTGTGCAAGTGTACCAAAACCACGCACCTGGGCGCAATCAAGACAAACATGTTAGTTACACCTGTGTGTTATTCAATAAAGACCATGCAACTGGACGCAACCAAGAAAAACCACTTGCACCAGGTGTGTGAATCTACAAACACCACTCATCTGGGAGCAATCATGACCAACCATTTGCACCTGTGTGGGAATCTACCAACACCAAGCACCTGGGCGAAATCAAGATCAACCATTTGCACCTGTGTGCGATTCTAAAACACCACGCTCCTGGGCGCAATCAAGTCCAACCACTTGCACCTGTGTGCGAATATACAAACACCACACACCTGGATGAAATCAAGATCAACCATTTCCATTTGCACCTGTGTGCGATTCTAAAACACCACGCTCCTGGGCGCAATCAAGTCCAACCACTTGCACCTGTGTGCGAATATACAAACACCACACACCTGGATGAAATCAAGATCAACCATTTCCATTTGCACCTGTGTGCGATTCTAAAACACCACGCTCCTGGGCGCAATCAAGTCCAACCACTTGCACCTGTGTGCGAATATACAAACACCACACACCTGGATGCAATCACGACAAATAACTTGCACCTGTGTGAGACTCCACAAATACCAGGCCCCTGAGCACAATGAAGACAAACAACTTACACCTGTGTGCGATTATTCTACATACCCCAGGCACCTGGGCGCAATCATGACCAACCACTTGCACCTGTGTGCGAATCGACAAACACCATGATCCTTGGTGCAATCAAGACAAACACTTGCACCTGTGTGCGAATCTACAAATACAACCCCCCTGTTCACAATCAAGACAAACCAATTGCACCTCTGTGTGACACTACAAACAGAACTCACCTGGGCGCAATCAGGGCAAAAGCCTGCACCTGTGTGGGATTCTTCAAACACCAGGCAGCTGGGTGAAGTGGAGACAAACCACTTGCACCTGTGTGCGAATCTACAAACACCAGGCACCTGGGCGCAGTCAGACCAATCACTTGCACCTGTGTGCAAATCTACAACACCATTCACCTGGGCGAAATCAAGACCAACCAATTGCACCTGTGTACGAACCTACAAACACCAGGCTCCGGGTCGAAAATAAGACAAACACTTGCACCTGTGTGCAATTATACAAACACCATGCACCTGGGCGCAATCAGGACAAACCACTTGCACCTGTGTGAGCATCTACAAACACCATGAACCTTGGCGAAATCAATACAAACCACTAGCACCTGTGTGCGAATCAACAAATACCACCCACCTAATCACAATCAAGACAATCCAACTGCACCTGTGTGTGACACTACAAACAGAATGCACCTGGGCGCAATCATGACCAACCACTTGCACCTGTGTGAGAATCTACAAACACCAGCCACCTTGAGGCAATGAAGACAAACCACTTGCTCCTGTGTGCGAATCTACTCATACCACCCCACCTGTTCACAATCAAGACAAACCAATAGCACCTGTGTGTGACACTACAAACAGAACTCACCTGGGCGCGCAATCAAGACAAACAGCTTCCACCTGTGTGAGAATCTACAAACACCAGGCACCTAGAAGAAATCAAGAAAAACCCCCTTGCACCTGTGTGTGAATCTACAACCACCAGCCTCTTTGGGGCAAAGAAGACAAACCACTTGCACCTGTGTGCTTACCAACCTACTCCAATCTGCAGGCCGCAATCAAGACCAACAAATTGCACCTGTGTGTGAATCTACAAACACAACTCATGTGGGCGCAATCATGACCATCCACTTGCACCTGTGTGCCAATCTACAGACACCATGAACCTGGGCGAAATCAAGACCAACCATTTGCACCTGTGTGCGAATCTACAGACACCACACACCTGGGCGGCATCAAGTCAAACTACTTGCACATGAGTGCAAATCTACAAACACCACACACTTGGGAGCAATGAAGACAAACCACATGCACATATGTGCGAATATACAAACACCAAGCACCCGGAAGCAATCAAGACAAACATCCTACACATGTGTGAGAATCTACAAACACCACACAGCTGGGCGGAATCAAAGCAAACCACTTTCACCCGAGCGCAAATCTACAAATACAGCCCACCAGGGCGCAATCAAGACAAACCAATTGCAGCGATGTGTGACACTAAAAACAGAACGCACCTGGGCGCAATCAAGACAAACCACTTGCACCTTTGTGCAAGTGTACCAAAACCACGCACCTGGGCGCAATCAAGACAAACATGTTAGTTACACCTGTGTGTTATTCAATAAAGACCATGCAACTGGACGCAACCAAGAAAAACCACTTGCACCAGGTGTGTGAATCTACAAACACCACTCATCTGGGAGCAATCATGACCAACCATTTGCACCTGTGTGGGAATCTACCAACACCAAGCACCTGGGCGAAATCAAGATCAACCATTTGCACCTGTGTGCGATTCTAAAACACCACGCTCCTGGGCGCAATCAAGTCCAACCACTTGCACCTGTGTGCGAATATACAAACACCACACACCTGGATGAAATCAAGATCAACCATTTCCATTTGCACCTGTGTGCGATTCTAAAACACCACGCTCCTGGGCGCAATCAAGTCCAACCACTTGCACCTGTGTGCGAATATACAAACACCACACACCTGGATGAAATCAAGATCAACCATTTCCATTTGCACCTGTGTGCGATTCTAAAACACCACGCTCCTGGGCGCAATCAAGTCCAACCACTTGCACCTGTGTGCGAATATACAAACACCACACACCTGGATGCAATCACGACAAATAACTTGCACCTGTGTGAGACTCCACAAATACCAGGCCCCTGAGCACAATGAAGACAAACAACTTACACCTGTGTGCGATTATTCTACATACCCCAGGCACCTGGGCGCAATCATGACCAACCACTTGCACCTGTGTGCGAATCGACAAACACCATGATCCTTGGTGCAATCAAGACAAACACTTGCACCTGTGTGCGAATCTACAAATACAACCCACCTGTTCACAATCAAGACAAACCAATTGCACCTCTGTGTGACACTACAAACAGAACTCACCTGGGCGCAATCAGGGCAAAAGCCTGCACCTGTGTGGGATTCTTCAAACACCAGGCAGCTGGGTGAAGTGGAGACAAACCACTTGCACCTGTGTGCGAGTCTACAAACACCAGGTACCTTGGCGCAGTCAGACCAATCACTTGCACCTGTGTGCAAATCTACAACACCATTCACCTGGGCGAAATCAAGACCAACCAATTGCACCTGTGTACGAACCTACAAACACCAGGCTCCGGGTCGAAAATAAGACAAACACTTGCACCTGTGTGCAATTATACAAACACCATGCACCTGGGCGCAATCAGGACAAACCACTTGCACCTGTGTGAGCATCTACAAACACCATGAACCTTGGCGAAATCAATACAAACCACTAGCACCTGTGTGCAAATCAACAAATACCACCCACCTAATCACAATCAAGACAAACCAACTGCACCTGTGTGTGACACTACAAACAGAATGCACCTGGGCGCAATCATGACCAACCACTTGCACCTGTGTGAGAATCTACAAACACCAGCCACCTTGAGGCAATGAAGACAAACCACTTGCACCTGTGTGCGAATCTACTCATCCCACCCCACCTGTTCACAATCAAGACAAACCAATAGCACCTGTGTGTGACACTACAAACAGAACTCACCTGGGCGCGCAATCAAGACAAACAGCTTCCACCTGTGTGAGAATCTACAAACACCAGGCACCTGGAAGAAATCAAGAAAAACCCCCTTGCACCTGTGTGTGAATCTACAACCACAAGCCTCTTTGGGGCAAAGAAGACAAACCACTTGCACCAGTGTGCTTACCCACCTACTCCAATCTGCAGGCCGCAATCAAGACCAACAAATTGCACCTGTGTGTGAATCTACAAACACTACTCATGTGGGCGCAATCATGACCATCCACTTGCACCTGTGTGCCAATCTACAGACACCATGAACCTGGGCGAAATCAAGACCAACCATTTGCACCTGTGTGCGAATCTACAGACACCACACACCTGGGCGGAATCAAGTCAAACTACTTGCACATGAGTGCAAATCTACAAACACCACACACTTGGGAGCAATGAAGACAAACCACATGCACCTATGTGCGAATATACAAACACCAAGCACCCGGAAGCAATCAAGACAAACATCCTACACATGTGTGAGAATCTACAAACACCACACAGCTGGGCGGAATCAAAGCAAACCACTTTCACCCGAGCGCAAATCTACAAATACAGCCCACCAGGGCGCAATCAAGACAAACCAATTGCAGCGATGTGTGACACTAAAAACAGAACGCACCTGGGCGCAATCAAGACAAACCACTTGCACCTTTGTGCAAGTGTACCAAAACCACGCACCTGGGCGCAATCAAGACAAACATGTTAGTTACACCTGTGTGTTATTCAATAAAGACCATGCAACTGGACGCAACCAAGAAAAACCACTTGCACCAGGTGTGTGAATCTACAAACACCACTCATCTGGGAGCAATCATGACCAACCATTTGCACCTGTGTGGGAATCTACCAACACCAAGCACCTGGGCGAAATCAAGATCAACCATTTGCACCTGTGTGCGATTCTAAAACACCACGCTCCTGGGCGCAATCAAGTCCAACCACTTGCACCTGTGTGCGAATATACAAACACCACACACCTGGATGAAATCAAGATCAACCATTTCCATTTGCATCTGTGTGCAATTCTAAAACACCACGCTCCTGGGCGCAATCAAGTCCAACCACTTGCACCTGTGTGCGAATATACAAACACCACACACCTGGATGCAATCACGACAAATAACTTGCACCTGTGTGAGACTCCACAAATACCAGGCCCCGAGCACAATGAAGACAAACAACTTACACCTGTGTGCGATTATTCTACATACCCCAGGCTCCTGGGCGCAATCATGACCAACCACTTGCACCTGTGTGCGAATCTACAAATACAACCCACCTGTTCACAATCAAGACAAACCAATTGCACCTCTGTGTGACACTACAAACAGAACTCACCTGGGCGCAATCAGGGCAAAAGCCTGCACCTGTGTGGGATTCTTCAAACACCAGGCAGCTGGGTGAAGTGGAGACAAACCACTTGCACCTGTGTGCGAATCTACAAACACCAGGCACCTGGGCGCAGTCAGACCAATCACTTGCACCTGTGTGCAAATCTACAACACCATTCACCTGGGCGAAATCAAGACCAACCAATTGCACCTGTGTACGAACCTACAAACACCAGGCTCCGGGTCGAAAATAAGACAAACACTTGCACCTGTGTGCAATTATACAAACACCATGCACCTGGGCGCAATCAGGACAAACCACTTGCACCTGTGTGAGCATCTACAAACACCATGAACCTTGGCGAAATCAATACAAACCACTAGCACCTGTGTGCAAATCAACAAATACCACCCACCTAATCACAATCAAGACAAACCAACTGCACCTGTGTGTGACACTACAAACAGAATGCACCTGGGCGCAATCATGACCAACCACTTGCACCTGTGTGAGAATCTACAAACACCAGCCACCTTGAGGCAATGAAGACAAACCACTTGCACCTGTGTGCGAATCTACTCATACCACCCCACCTGTTCACAATCAAGACAAACCAATAGCACCTGTGTGTGACACTACAAACAGAACTCACCTGGGCGCGCAATCAAGACAAACAGCTTCCACCTGTGTGAGAATCTACAAACACCAGGCACCTGGAAGAAATCAAGAAAAACCCCCTTGCACCTGTGTGTGAATCTACAACCACCAGCCTCTTTGGGGCAAAGAAGACAAACCACTTGCACCTGTGTGCTTACCAACCTAATCCAATCTGCAGGCCGCAATCAAGATCAACAAATTGCACCTGTGTGTGAATCTACAAACACAACTCATGTGGGCGCAATCATGACCATCCACTTGCACCTGTGTGCCAATCTACAGACACCATGAACCTGGGCGAAATCAAGACCAACCATTTGCACCTGTGTGCGAATCTACAGACACCACACACCTGGGCGGCATCAAGTCAAACTACTTGCACATGAGTGCAAATCTACAAACACCACACACTTGGGAGCAATGAAGACAAACACATGCACATATGTGCGAATATACAAACACCAAGCACCCGGAAGCAATCAAGACAAACATCCTACACATGTGTGAGAATCTACAAACACCACACAGCTGGGCGGAATCAAAGCAAACCACTTTCACCCGAGCGCAAATCTACAAATACAGCCCACCAGGGCGCAATCAAGACAAACCAATTGCAGCGATGTGTGACACTAAAAACAGAACGCACCTGGGCGCAATCAAGACAAACCACTTGCACCTTTGTGCAAGTGTACCAAAACCACACACCTGGGCGCAATCAAGACAAACATGTTAGTTACACCTGTGTGTTATTCAATAAAGACCATGCAACTGGACGCAACCAAGAAAAACCACTTGCACCAGGTGTGTGAATCTACAAACACCACTCATCTGGGAGCAATCATGACCAACCATTTGCACCTGTGTGGGAATCTACCAACACCAAGCACCTGGGCGAAATCAAGATCAACCATTTGCACCTGTGTGCGATTCTAAAACACCACGCTCCTGGGCGCAATCAAGTCCAACCACTTGCACCTGTGTGCGAATATACAAACACCACACACCTGGATGAAATCAAGATCAACCATTTCCATTTGCACCTGTGTGCGATTCTAAAACACCACGCTCCTGGGCGCAATCAAGTCCAACCACTTGCACCTGTGTGCGAATATACAAACACCACACACCTGGATGAAATCAAGATCAACCATTTCCATTTGCACCTGTGTGCGATTCTAAAACACCACGCTCCTGGGCGCAATCAAGTCCAACCACTTGCACCTGTGTGCGAATATACAAACACCACACACCTGGATGCAATCACGACAAATAACTTGCACCTGTGTGAGACTCCACAAATACCAGGCCCCGAGCACAATGAAGACAAACAACTTACACCTGTGTGCGATTATTCTACATACCCCAGGCACCTGGGCGCAATCATGACCAACCACTTGCACCTGTGTGCGAATCTACAAATACAACCCACCTGTTCACAATCAAGACAAACCAATTGCACCTCTGTGTGACACTACAAACAGAACTCACCTGGGCGCAATCAGGGCAAAAGCCTGCACCTGTGTGGGATTCTTCAAACACCAGGCAGCTGGGTGAAGTGGAGACAAACCACTTGCACCTGTGTGCGAGTCTACAAACACCAGGTACCTTGGCGCAGTCAGACCAATCACTTGCACCTGTGTGCAAATCTACAACACCATTCACCTGGGCGAAATCAAGACCAACCAATTGCACCTGTGTACGAACCTACAAACACCGGGCTCCGGGTCGAAAATAAGGCAAACACTTGCACCTGTGTGCAATTATACAAACACCATGCACCTGGGCGCAATCAGGACAAACCACTTGCACCTGTGTGAGCATCTACAAACACCATGAACCTTGGCGAAATCAATACAAACCACTAGCACCTGTGTGCAAATCAACAAATACCACCCACCTAATCACAATCAAGACAATCCAACTGCACCTGTGTGTGACACTACAAACAGAATGCACCTGGGCGCAATCATGACCAACCACTTGCACCTGTGTGAGAATCTACAAACACCAGCCACCTTGAGGCAATGAAGACAAACCACTTGCACCTGTGTGCGAATCTACTCATACCACCCCACCTGTTCACAATCAAGACAAACCAATAGCACCTGTGTGTGACACTACAAACAGAACTCACCTGGGCGCGCAATCAAGACAAACAGCTTCCACCTGTGTGAGAATCTACAAACACCAGGCACCTGGAAGAAATCAAGAAAAACCCCCTTGCACCTGTGTGTGAATCTACAAACACCAGCCTCTTTGGGGCAAAGAAGACAAACCACTTGCACCAGTGTGCTTACCCACCTACTCCAATCTGCAGGCCGCAATCAAGACCAACAAATTGCACCTGTGTGTGAATCTACAAACACTACTCATGTGGGCGCAATCATGACCATCCACTTGCACCTGTGTGCCAATCTACAGACACCATGAACCTGGGCGAAATCAAGACCAACCATTTGCACCTGTGTGCAAATCTACAAACACCACACACTGGGAGCAATGAAGACAAACCACATGCACCTATGTGTGAATATACAAACACCAAGCACCCGGAAGCAATCAAGACAAACATCCTACACATGTGTGAGAATCTACAAACACCACACAGCTGGGCGGAATCAAAGCAAACCACTTTCACCCGAGCGCAAATCTACAAATACAGCCCACCAGGGCGCAATCAAGACAAACCAATTGCAGCGATGTGTGACACTAAAAACAGAACGCACCTGGGCGCAATCAAGACAAACCACTTGCACCTTTGTGCAAGTGTACCAAAACCACGCACCTGGGCGCAATCAAGACAAACATGTTAGTTACACCTGTGTGTTATTCAATAAAGACCATGCCACTGGACGCAACCAAGAAAAACCACTTGCACCAGGTGTGTGAATCTACAAACACCACTCATCTGGGAGCAATCATGACCAACCATTTGCACCTGTGTGGGAATCTACCAACACCAAGCACCTGGGCGAAATCAAGATCAACCATTTGCACCTGTGTGCGATTCTAAAACACCACGCTCCTGGGCGCAATCAAGTCCAACCACTTGCACCTGTGTGCGAATATACAAACACCACACACCTGGATGAAATCAAGATCAACCATTTCCATTTGCATCTGTGTGCGATTCTAAAACACCACGCTCCTGGGCGCAATCAAGTCCAACCACTTGCACCTGTGTGCGAATATACAAACACCACACACCTGGATGCAATCACGACAAATAACTTGCACCTGTGTGAGACTCCACAAATACCAGGCCCCGAGCACAATGAAGACAAACAACTTACACCTGTGTGCGATTATTCTACATACCCCAGGCACCTGGGCGCAATCATGACCAACCACTTGCACCTGTGTGCGAATCTACAAATACAACCCACCTGTTCACAATCAAGACAAACCAATTGCACCTCTGTGTGACACTACAAACAGAACTCACCTGGGCGCAATCAGGGCAAAAGCCTGCATCTGTGTGGGATTCTTCAAACACCAGGCAGCTGGGTGAAGTGGAGACAAACCACTTGCACCTGTGTGCGAATCTACAAACACCAGGCACCTGGGCGCAGTCAGACCAATCACTTGCACCTGTGTGCAAATCTACAACACCATTCACCTGGGCGAAATCAAGACCAACCAATTGCACCTGTGTACGAACCTACAAACACCAGGCTCCGGGTCGAAAATAAGACAAACACTTGCACCTGTGTGCAATTATACAAACACCATGCACCTGGGCGCAATCAGGACAAACCACTTGCACCTGTGTGAGCATCTACAAACACCATGAACCTTGGCGAAATCAATACAAACCACTAGCACCTGTGTGCAAATCAACAAATACCACCCACCTAATCACAATCAAGACAAACCAACTGCACCTGTGTGTGACACTACAAACAGAATGCACCTGGGCGCAATCATGACCAACCACTTGCACCTGTGTGAGAATCTACAAACACCAGCCACCTTGAGGCAATGAAGACAAACCACTTGCACCTGTGTGCGAATCTACTCATCCCACCCCACCTGTTCACAATCAAGACAAACCAATAGCACCTGTGTGTGACACTACAAACAGAACTCACCTGGGTGCGCAATCAAGACAAACAGCTTCCACCTGTGTGAGAATCTACAAACAGCAGGCACCTGGAAGAAATCAAGAAAAACCCCCTGGCACCTGTGTGAGAATCTACAAACACCAGCCTCTTTGGGGCAAAGAAGACAAACCACTTGCACCTGTGTGCTTACCCACCTACTCCAATCTGCAGGCCGCAATCAAGACCAACAAATTGCACCTGTGTGTGAATCTACAAACACAACTCATCCGGGCGCAATCATGACCATCCACTTGCACCTGTGTGCCAATCTACAGACACCATGAACCTGGGCGAAATCAAGACCAACCATTTGCACCTGTTTGCGAATCTACAGACACCACACACCTGGGCGGCATCAAGTCAAACTACTTGCACATGAGTGCAAATCTACAAACACCACACACTTGGGAGCAATGGAGACAAACCACATGCACTTATCTGCGAATATACAAACACCAAGCACCCGGAAGCAATCAAGACAAACATCCTACACATGTGTGAGAATCTACAAACACCACACAGCTGGGCGGAATCAAGGCAAACCACTTTCACCCGAGCGCAAATCTACAAATACAGCCCACCAGGGTGCAATCAAGACAAACCAATTGCACCGATGTGTGACACTAAAAAGAGAACGCACCTGGGCGCAATCAAGACAAACCACTTGCACCTTTGTGCAAGTGTACCAAAACCACGCACCTGGGCGCAATCAAGACAAACATATTAGTTACACCTGTGTGTTATTCAATACAGACAAGGCAACTGGACGCAACCAATAAAAACCACTTGCACCAGGTGTGTGAATCTACAAACACCACTCATCTGGGAGCAATCATGACCAACCATTTGCACCTGTGTGGGAATCTACCAACACCAAGCACCTGGGCGAAATCAAGATCAACCATTTGCACCTGTGTGGGATTCTAAAACACCACGCTCCTCGGCGCAATCAAGTCCAACCACTTGCACCTGTGTGCGAATATACAAACACCACACACCTGGATGAAATCAAGATCAACCATTTCCATTTGCACCTGTGTGCGATTCTAAAACACCACGCTCCTGGGCGCAATTAAGTCCAACCACTTGCACCTGTGTGCGAATATACAAACATCACACACCTGGATGAAATCAAGATCAACCATTACCATTTGCACCTGTGTGCGATTCTAAAACACCACGCTCCTGGGCGCAATCAAGTCCAACCACTTGCACCTGTGTGCGAATATACAAACACCACACACCTGGATGCAATCACGACAAATAACTTGCACCTGTGTGAGACTCCACAAATACCAGGCCCCTGAGCACAATGAAGACAAACAACTTACACCTGTGTGCGATTATTCTACATACCCCAGGCACCTGGGCGCAATCATGACCAACCACTTGCACCTGTGTGCGAATCGACAAACACCATGATCCTTGGTGCAATCAAGACAAACACTTGCACCTGTGTACGAATATACAAATACAACCCACCTGTTCACAATCAAGACAAATCAATTGCACCTCTGTGTGACACTACAAACAGAACTCACCTGGGCGCAATCAGGGCAAAAGCCTGCACCTGTGTGGGATTCTTCAAACACCAGGCAGCTGGGTGAAGTGGAGACAAACCACTTGCACCTGTGTGCGAATCTACAAACACCAGGCACCTGGGCGCAGTCAGACCAATCACTTGCACCTGTGTGCAAATCTACAACACCATTCACCTGTGCGAAATCAAGACCAACCAATTGCACCTGTGTACGAACCTACAAACACCAGGCTCCGGGTCGAAAATAAGACACTTGCACCTGTGTGCAATTATACAAACACCATGCACCTGGGCGCAATCAGGACAAACCACTTGCACCTGTGTGAGCATCTACAAACACCATGAACCTTGGCGAAATCAATACAAACCACTAGCACCTGTGTGCGAATCAACAAATACCACCCACCTAATCACAATCAAGACAAACCAACTGCACCTGTGTGTGACACTACAAACAGAATGCACCTGGGCGCAATCATGACCAACCACTTGCACCTGTGTGAGAATCTACAAACACCAGCCACCTTGAGGCAATGAAGACAAACCACTTGCACCTGTGTGCGAATCTACTCTTACCACCCCACCTGTTCACAATCAAGACAAACCAATAGCACCTGTGTGTGACACTACAAACAGAACTCACCTGGGCGCGCAATCAAGACAAACAGCTTCCACCTGTGTGAGAATCTACAAACAGCAGGCACCTGGAAGAAATCAAGAAAAACCCCCTGGCACCTGTGTGTGAATCTACAAACACCAGCCTCTTTGGGGCAAAGAAGACAAACCACTTGCACCAGTGTGCTTACCCACCTACTCCAATCTGCAGGCCGCAATCAAGACCAACAAATTGCACCTGTGTGTGAATCTACAAACACTACTCATGTGGGCGCAATCATGACCATCCACTTGCACCTGTGTGCCAATCTACAGACACCATGAACCTGGGCGAAATCAAGACCAACCATTTGCACCTGTGTGCGAATCTACAGACACCACACACCTGGGCGGCATCAAGTCAAACTACTTGCACATGAGTGCAAATCTACAAACACCACACACTTGGGAGCAATGAAGACAAACCACATGCACCTATGTGCGAATATACAAACACCAAGCACCCGGAAGCAATCAAGACAAACATCCTACACATGTGTGAGAATCTACAAACACCACACAGCTGGGCGGAATCAAAGCAAACCACTTTCACCCGAGCGCAAATCTACAAATACAGCCCACCAGGGCGCAATCAAGACAAACCAATTGCAGCGATGTGTGACACTAAAAACAGAACGCACCTGGGCGCAATCAAGACAAACCACTTGCACCTTTGTGCAAGTGTACCAAAACCACGCACCTGGGCGCAATCAAGACAAACATGTTAGTTACACCTGTGTGTTATTCAATAAAGACCATGCAACTGGACGCAACAAGAAAAACCACTTGCACCAGGTGTGTGAATCTACAAACACCACTCATCTGGGAGCAATCATGACCAACCATTTGCACCTGTGTGGGAATCTACCAACACCAAGCACCTGGGCGAAATCAAGATCAACCATTTGCACCTGTGTGCGATTCTAAAACACCACGCTCCTGGGCGCAATCAAGTCCAACCACTTGCACCTGTGTGCGAATATACAAACACCACACACCTGGATGAAATCAAGATCAACCATTTCCATTTGCATCTGTGTGCGATTCTAAAACACCACGCTCCTGGGCGCAATCAAGTCCAACCACTTGCACCTGTGTGCGAATATACAAACACCACACACCTGGATGAAATCAAGATCAACCATTACCATTTGCACCTGTGTGCGATTCTAAAACACCACGCTCCTGGGCGCAATCAAGTCCAACCACTTGCACCTGTGTGCGAATATACAAACACCACACACCTGGATGCAATCACGACAAATAACTTGCACCTGTGTGAGACTCCACAAATACCAGGCCCCGAGCACAATGAAGACAAACAACTTACACCTGTGTGCGATTATTCTACATACCCCAGGCACCTGGGCGCAATCATGACCAACCACTTGCACCTGTGTGCGAATATACAAATACAACCCACCTGTTCACAATCAAGACAAACCAATTGCACCTCTGTGTGACACTACAAACAGAACTCACCTGGGCGCAATCAGGGCAAAAGCCTGCACCTGTGTGGGATTCTTCAAACACCAGGCAGCTGGGTGAAGTGGAGACAAACCACTTGCACCTGTGTGCGAATCTACAAACACCAGGCACCTGGGCGCAGTCAGACCAATCACTTGCACCTGTGTGCAAATCTACAACACCATTCACCTGGGCGAAGTCAAGACCAACCAATTGCACCTGTGTACGAACCTACAAACACCAGGCTCCGGGTCGAAAATAAGACAAACACTTGCACCTGTGTGCAATTATACAAACACCATGCACTTGGGCGCAATCAGGACAAACCACTTGCACCTGTGTGAGCATCTACAAACACCATGAACCTTGGCGAAATCAATACAAACCACTAGCACCTGTGTGCGAATCAACAAATACCACCCACCTAATCACAATCAAGACAAACCAACTGCACCTGTGTGTGACACTACAAACAGAATGCACCTGGGCGCAATCATGACCAACCACTTGCACCTGTGTGAGAATCTACAAACACCAGCCACCTTGAGGCAATGAAGACAAACCACTTGCACCTGTGTGCGAATCTACTCATACCACCCCACCTGTTCACAATCAAGACAAACCAATAGCACCTGTGTGTGACACTACAAACAGAACTCACCTGGGCGCGCAATCAAGACAAACAGCTTCCACCTGTGTGAGAATCTACAAACAGCAGGCACCTGGAAGAAATCAAGAAAAACCCCCTTGCACCTGTGTGTGAATCTACAACCACAAGCCTCTTTGGGGCAAAGAAGACAAACCACTTGCACCTGTGTGCTTACCAACCTACTCCAATCTGCAGGCCGCAATCAAGACCAACAAATTGCACCTGTGTGTGAATTTACAAACACAACTCATGTGGGCGCAATCATGACCATCCACTTGCACCTGTGTGCCAATCTACAGACACCATGAACCTGGGCGAAATCAAGACCAACCATTTGCACCTGTGTGCGAATCTACAGACACCACACACCTGGGCGGCATCAAGTCAAACTACTTGCACATGAGTGCAAATCTACAAACACCACACACTTGGGAGCAATGAAGACAAACCACATGCACCTATGTGCGAATATACAAACACCAAGCACCCGGAAGCAATCAAGACAAACATCCTACACATGTGTGAGAATCTACAAACACCACACAGCTGGGCGGAATCAAAGCAAACCACTTTCACCCGAGCGCAAATCTACAAATACAGCCCACCAGGGCGCAATCAAGACAAACCAATTGCAGCGATGTGTGACACTAAAAACAGAACGCACCTGGGCGCAATCAAGACAAACCACTTGCACCTTTGTGCAAGTGTACCAAAACCACGCACCTGGGCGCAATCAAGACAAACATGTTAGTTACACCTGTGTGTTATTCAATAAAGACCATGCAACTGGATGCAACCAAGAAAAACCACTTGCACCAGGTGTGTGAATCTACAAACACCACTCATCTGGGAGCAATCATGACCAACCATTTGCACCTGTGTGGGAATCTACCAACACCAAGCACCTGGGCGAAATCAAGATCAACCATTTGCACCTGTGTGCGATTCTAAAACACCACGCTCCTGGGCGCAATCAAGTCCAACCACTTGCACCTGTGTGCGAATATACAAACACCACACACCTGGATGAAATCAAGATCAACCATTTCCATTTGCACCTGTGTGCGATTCTAAAACACCACGCTCCTGGGCGCAATCAAGTCCAACCACTTGCACCTGTGTGCGAATATACAAACACCACACACCTGGATGAAATCAAGATCAACCATTACCATTTGCACCTATGTGCGATTCTAAAACACCACGCACCTGGGCGCAATCAAGTCCAACCACTTGCACCTGTGTGCGAATATACAAACACCACACACCTGGATGCAATCACGACAAATAACTTGCACCTGTGTGAGACTCCACAAATACCAGGCCCCGAGCACAATGAAGACAAACAACTTACACCTGTGTGTGATTATTCTACATACCCCAGGCACCTGGGCGCAATCATGACCAACCACTTGCACCTGTGTGCGAATATACAAATACAACCCACCTGTTCACAATCAAGACAAACCAATTGCACCTCTGTGTGACACTACAAACAGAACTCACCTGGGCGCAATCAGGGCAAAAGCCTGCACCTGTGTGGGATTCTTCAAACACCAGGCAGCTGGGTGAAGTGGAGACAAACCACTTGCACCTGTGTGCGAATCTACAAACACCAGGCACCTGGGCGCAGTCAGACCAATCACTTGCACCTGTGTGCAAATCTACAACACCATTCACCTGGGCGAAATCAAGACCAACCAATTGCACCTGTGTATGAACCTACAAACACCAGGCTCCGGGTCGAAAATAAGACAAACACTTGCACCTGTGTGCAATTATACAAACACCATGCACCTGGACGCAATCAGGACAAACCACTTGCACCTGTGTGAGCATCTACAAACACCATGAACCTTGGCGAAATCAATACAAACCACTAGCACCTGTGTGCGAATCAACAAATACCACCCACCTAATCACAATCAAGACAAACCAACTGCACCTGTGTGTGACACTACAAACAGAATGCACCTGGGCGCAATCATGACCAACCACTTGCACCTGTGTGAGAATCTACAAACACCAGCCACCTTGAGGCAATGAAGACAAACCACTTGCACCTGTGTGCGAATCTACTCATACCACCCCACCTGTTCACAATCAAGACAAACCAATAGCACCTGTGTGTGACACTACAAACAGAACTCACCTGGGCGCGCAATCAAGACAAACAGCTTCCACCTGTGTGAGAATCTACAAACACCAGGCACCTGGAAGAAATCAAGAAAAACCCCCTTGCACCTGTGTGTGAATCTACAACCACCAGCCTCTTTGGGGCAAAGAAGACAAACCACTTGCACCTGTGTGCTTACCAACCTACTCCAATCTGCAGGCCGCAATCAAGACCAACAAATTGCACCTGTGTGTGAATCTACAAACACAACTCATGTGGGCGCAATCATGACCATCCACTTGCACCTGTGTGCCAATCTACAGACACCATGAACCTGGGCGAAATCAAGACCAACCATTTGCACCTGTGTGCGAATCTACAGACACCACACACCTGGGCGGCATCAAGTCAAACTACTTGCACATGAGTGCAAATCTACAAACACCACACACTTGGGAGCAATGAAGACAAACCACATGCACCTATGTGCGAATATACAAACACCAAGCACCCGGAAGCAATCAAGACAAACATCCTACACATGTGTGAGAATCCACAAACACCACACAGCTGGGCGGAATCAAGGCAAACCACTTTCACCCGAGCGCAAATCTACAAATACAGCCTACCAGGGCGCAATCAAGACAAACCAATTGCAGCGATGTGTGACACTAAAAACAGAACGCACCTGGGCGCAATCAAGACAAACCACTTGCACCTTTGTGCAAGTGTACCAAAACCACGCACCTGGGCGCAATCAAGACAAACATGTTAGTTACACCTGTGTGTTATTCAATAAAGACCATGCAACTGGACGCAACCAAGAAAAACCACTTGCACCAGGTGTGTGAATCTACAAACACCACTCATCTGGGAGCAATCATGACCAACCATTTGCACCTGTGTGGGAATCTACCAACACCAAGCACCTGGGCGAAATCAAGAACAACCATTTGCACCTGTGTGGGATTCTAAAACACCACGCTCCTGGGCGCAATCAAGTCCAACCACTTGCACCTGTGTGCGAATATACAAACACCACACACCTGGATGAAATCAAGATCAACCATTTCCATTTGCACCTGTGTGCGATTCTAAAACACCACGCTCCTGGGCGCAATCAAGTCCAACCACTTGCACCTGTGTGCGAATATACAAACATCACACACCTGGATGAAATCAAGATCAACCATTACCATTTGCACCTGTGTGCGATTCTAAAACACCACGCTCCTGGGCGCAATCAAGTCCAACCACTTGCACCTGTGTGCGAATATACAAACACCACACACCTGGATGCAATCACGACAAATAACTTGCACCTGTGTGAGACTCCACAAATACCAGGCCCCTGAGCACAATGAAGACAAACAACTTACACCTGTGTGCGATTATTCTACATACCCCAGGCACCTGGGCGCAATCATGACCAACCACTTTCACCTGTGTGCGAATCGACAAACACCATGATCCTTGGTGCAATCAAGACAAACACTTGCACCTGTGTACGAATATACAAATACAACCCACCTGTTCACAATCAAGACAAACCAATTGCACCTCTGTGTGACACTACAAACAGAACTCACCTGGGCGCAATCAGGGCAAAAGCCTGCACCTGTGTGGGATTCTTCAAACACCAGGCAGCTGGGTGAAGTGGAGACAAACCACTTGCACCTGTGTGCGAATCTACAAACACCAGGCACCTGGGCGCAGTCAGACCAATCACTTGCACCTGTGTGCAAATCTACAACACCATTCACCTGTGCGAAATCAAGACCAACCAATTGCACCTGTGTACGAACCTACAAACACCAGGCTCCGGGTCGAAAATAAGACACTTGCACCTGTGTGCAATTATACAAACACCATGCACCTGGGCGCAATCAGGACAAACCACTTGCACCTGTGTGAGCATCTACAAACACCATGAACCTTGGCGAAATCAATACAAACCACTAGCACCTGTGTGCGAATCAACAAATACCACCCACCTAATCACAATCAAGACAAACCAACTGCACCTGTGTGTGACACTACAAACAGAATGCACCTGGGCGCAATCATGACCAACCACTTGCACCTGTGTGAGAATCTACAAACACCAGCCACCTTGAGGCAATGAAGACAAACCACTTGCACCTGTGTGCGAATCTACTCATACCACCCCACCTGTTCACAATCAAGACAAACCAATAGCACCTGTGTGTGACACTACAAACAGAACTCACCTGGGCGCGCAATCAAGACAAACAGCTTCCACCTGTGTGAGAATCTACAAACAACAGGCACCTGGAAGAAATCAAGAAAAACCCCCTTGCACCTGTGTGTGAATCTACAAACACCAGCCTCTTTGGGGCAAAGAAGACAAACCACTTGCACCAGTGTGCTTACCCACCTACTCCATTCTGCAGGCCGCAATCAAGACCAACAAATTGCACCTGTGGGTGAATCTACAAACACTACTCATGTGGGCGCAATCATGACCATCCACTTGCACCTGTGTGCCAATCTACAGACACCATGAACCTGGGCGAAATCAAGACCAACCATTTGCACCTGTGTGCGAATCTACAGACACCACACACCTGGGCGGCATCAAGTCAAACTACTTGCACATGAGTGCAAATCTACAAACACCACACACTTGGGAGCAATGAAGACAAACCACATGCACCTATGTGCGAATATACAAACACCAAGCACCCGGAAGCAATCAAGACAAACATCCTACACATGTGTGAGAATCTACAAACACCACACAGCTGGGCGGAATCAAAGCAAACCACTTTCACCCGAGCGCAAATCTACAAATACAGCCCACCAGGGCGCAATCAAGACAAACCAATTGCAGCGATGTGTGACACTAAAAACAGAACGCACCTGGGCGCAATCAAGACAAACCACTTGCACCTTTGTGCAAGTGTACCAAAACCACGCACCTGGGCGCAATCAAGACAAACATGTTAGTTACACCTGTGTGTTATTCAATAAAGACCATGCAACTGGACGCAACCAAGAAAAACCACTTGCACCAGGTGTGTGAATCTACAAACACCACTCATCTGGGAGCAATCATGACCAACCATTTGCACCTGTGTGGGAATCTACCAACACCAAGCACCTGGGCGAAATCAAGATCAACCATTTGCACCTGTGTGCGATTCTAAAACACCACGCTCCTGGGCGCAATCAAGTCCAACCACTTGCACCTGTGTGCGAATATACAAACACCACACACCTGGATGAAATCAAGATCAACCATTTCCATTTGCATCTGTGTGCGATTCTAAAACACCACGCTCCTGGGCGCAATCAAGTCCAACCACTTGCACCTGTGTGCGAATATACAAACACCACACACCTGGATGAAATCAAGATCAACCATTACCATTTGCACCTGTGTGCGATTCTAAAACACCACGCTCCTGGGCGCAATCAAGTCCAACCACTTGCACCTGTGTGCGAATATACAAACACCACACACCTGGATGCAATCACGACAAATAACTTGCACCTGTGTGAGACTCCACAAATACCAGGCCCCGAGCACAATGAAGACAAACAACTTACACCTGTGTGCGATTATTCTACATACCCCAGGCACCTGGGCGCAATCATGACCAACCAATTGCACCTGTGTGCGAATCTACAAATACAACCCACCTGTTCACAATCAAGACAAACCAATTGCACCTCTGTGTGACACTACAAACAGAACTCACCTGGGCGCAATCAGGGCAAAAGCCTGCACCTGTGTGGGATTCTTCAAACACCAGGCAGCTGGGTGAAGTGGAGACAAACCACTTGCACCTGTGTGCGAATCTACAAACACCAGGCACCTGGGCGCAGTCAGACCAATCACTTGCACCTGTGTGCAAATCTACAACACCATTCACCTGGGCGAAGTCAAGACCAACCAATTGCACCTGTGTACGAACCTACAAACACCAGGCTCCGGGTCGAAAATAAGACAAACACTTGCACCTGTGTGCAATTATACAAACACCATGCACTTGGGCGCAATCAGGACAAACCACTTGCACCTGTGTGAGCATCTACAAACACCATGAACCTTGGCGAAATCAATACAAACCACTAGCACCTGTGTGCGAATCAACAAATACCACCCACCTAATCACAATCAAGACAAACCAACTGCACCTGTGTGTGACACTACAAACAGAATGCACCTGGGCGCAATCATGACCAACCACTTGCACCTGTGTGAGAATCTACAAACACCAGCCACCTTGAGGCAATGAAGACAAACCACTTGCACCTGTGTGCGAATCTACTCATACCACCCCACCTGTTCACAATCAAGACAAACCAATAGCACCTGTGTGTGACACTACAAACAGAACTCACCTGGGCGCGCAATCAAGACAAACAGCTTCCACCTGTGTGAGAATCTACAAACAGCAGGCACCTGGAAGAAATCAAGAAAAACCCCCTTGCACCTGTGTGTGAATCTACAACCACAAGCCTCTTTGGGGCAAAGAAGACAAACCACTTGCACCTGTGTGCTTACCAACCTACTCCAATCTGCAGGCCGCAATCAAGACCAACAAATTGCACCTGTGTGTGAATCTACAAACACAACTCATGTGGGCGCAATCATGACCATCCACTTGCACCTGTGTGCCAATCTACAGACACCATGAACCTGGGCGAAATCAAGACCAACCATTTGCACCTGTGTGCGAATCTACAGACACCACACACCTGGGCGGCATCAAGTCAAACTACTTGCACATGAGTGCAAATCTACAAACACCACACACTTGGGAGCAATGAAGACAAACCACATGCACCTATGTGCGAATATACAAACACCAAGCACCCGGAAGCAATCAAGACAAACATCCTACACATGTGTGAGAATCTACAAACACCACACAGCTGGGCGGAATCAAAGCAAACCACTTTCACCCGAGCGCAAATCTACAAATACAGCCCACCAGGGCGCAATCAAGACAAACCAATTGCAGCGATGTGTGACACTAAAAACAGAACGCACCTGGGCGCAATCAAGACAAACCACTTGCACCTTTGTGCAAGTGTACCAAAACCACGCACCTGGGCGCAATCAAGACAAACATGTTAGTTACACCTGTGTGTTATTCAATAAAGACCATGCAACTGGACGCAACCAAGAAAAACCACTTGCACCAGGTGTGTGAATCTACAAACACCACTCATCTGGGAGCAATCATGACCAACCATTTGCACCTGTGTGGGAATCTACCAACACCAAGCACCTGGGCGAAATCAAGATCAACCATTTGCACCTGTGTGCGATTCTAAAACACCACGCTCCTGGGCGCAATCAAGTCCAACCACTTGCACCTGTGTGCGAATATACAAACACCACACACCTGGATGAAATCAAGATCAACCATTTCCATTTGCACCTGTGTGCGATTCTAAAACACCACGCTCCTGGGCGCAATCAAGTCCAACCACTTGCACCTGTGTGCGAATATACAAACACCACACACCTGGATGAAATCAAGATCAACCATTACCATTTGCACCTGTGTGCGATTCTAAAACACCACGCTCCTGGGCGCAATCAAGTCCAACCACTTGCACCTGTGTGCGAATATACAAACACCACACACCTGGATGCAATCACGACAAATAACTTGCACCTGTGTGAGACTCCACAAATACCAGGCCCCGAGCACAATGAAGACAAACAACTTACACCTGTGTGCGATTATTCTACATACCCCAGGCACCTGGGCGCAATCATGACCAACCACTTGCACCTGTGTGCGAATATACAAATACAACCCACCTGTTCACAATCAAGACAAACCAATTGCACCTCTGTGTGACACTACAAACAGAACTCACCTGGGCGCAATCAGGGCAAAAGCCTGCACCTGTGTGGGATTCTTCAAACACCAGGCAGCTGGGTGAAGTGGAGACAAACCACTTGCACCTGTGTGCGAATCTACAAACACCAGGCACCTGGGCGCAATCAGACCAATCACTTGCACCTGTGTGCAAATCTACAACACCATTCACCTGGGCGAAGTCAAGACCAACCAATTGCACCTGTGTACGAACCTACAAACACCAGGCTCCGGGTCGAAAATAAGACAAACACTTGCACCTGTGTGCAATTATACAAACACCATGCACTTGGGCGCAATCAGGACAAACCACTTGCACCTGTGTGAGCATCTACAAACACCATGAACCTTGGCGAAATCAATACAAACCACTAGCACCTGTGTGCGAATCAACAAATACCACCCACCTAATCACAATCAAGACAAACCAACTGCACCTGTGTGTGACACTACAAACAGAATGCACCTGGGCGCAATCATGACCAACCACTTGCACCTGTGTGAGAATCTACAAACACCAGCCACCTTGAGGCAATGAAGACAAACCACTTGCACCTGTGTGCGAATCTACTCATACCACCCCACCTGTTCACAATCAAGACAAACCAATAGCACCTGTGTGTGACACTACAAACAGAACTCACCTGGGCGCGCAATCAAGACAAACAGCTTCCACCTGTGTGAGAATCTACAAACACCAGGCACCTGGAAGAAATCAAGAAAAACCCCCTTGCACCTGTGTGTGAATCTACAACCACCAGCCTCTTTGGGGCAAAGAAGACAAACCACTTGCACCTGTGTGCTTACCAACCTACTCCAATCTGCAGGCCGCAATCAAGACCAACAAATTGCACCTGTGTGTGAATCTACAAACACAACTCATGTGGGCGCAATCATGACCATCCACTTGCACCTGTGTGCCAATCTACAGACACCATGAACCTGGGCGAAATCAAGACCAACCATTTGCACCTGTGTGCGAATCTACAGACACCACACACCTGGGCGGCATCAAGTCAAACTACTTGCACATGAGTGCAAATCTACAAACACCACACACTTGGGAGCAATGAAGACAAACCACATGCACCTATGTGCGAATATACAAACACCAAGCACCCGGAAGCAATCAAGACAAACATCCTACACATGTGTGAGAATCTACAAACACCACAGAGCTGGGCGGAATCAAAGCAAACCACTTTCACCCGAGCGCAAATCTACAAATACAGCCCACCAGGGCGCAATCAAGACAAACCAATTGCAGCGATGTGTGACACTAAAAACAGAACGCACCTGGGCGCAATCAAGACAAACCACTTGCACCTTTGTGCAAGTGTACCAAAACCACGCACCTGGGCGCAATCAAGACAAACATGTTAGTTACACCTGTGTGTTATTCAATAAAGACCATGCAACTGGACGCAACCAAGAAAAACCACTTGCACCAGGTGTGTGAATCTACAAACACCACTCATCTGGGAGCAATCATGACCAACCATTTGCACCTGTGTGGGAATCTACCAACACCAAGCACCTGGGCGAAATCAAGATCAACCATTTGCACCTGTGTGCGATTCTAAAACACCACGCTCCTGGGCGCAATCAAGTCCAACCACTTGCACCTGTGTGCGAATATACAAACACCACACACCTGGATGAAATCAAGATCAACCATTTCCATTTGCACCTGTGTGCGATTCTAAAACACCACGCTCCTGGGCGCAATCAAGTCCAACCACTTGCACCTGTGTGCGAATATACAAACACCACACACCTGGATGAAATCAAGATCAACCATTACCATTTGCACCTGTGTGCGATTCTAAAACACCACGCTCCTGGGCGCAATCAAGTCCAACCACTTGCACCTGTGTGCGAATATACAAACACCACACACCTGGATGCAATCACGACAAATAACTTGCACCTGTGTGAGACTCCACAAATACCAGGCCCCGAGCACAATGAAGACAAACAACTTACACCTGTGTGCGATTATTCTACATACCCCAGGCACCTGGGCGCAATCATGACCAACCACTTGCACCTGTGTGCAAATATACAAATACAACCCACCTGTTCACAATCAAGACAAACCAATTGCACCTCTGTGTGACACTACAAACAGAACTCACCTGGGCGCAATCAGGGCAAAAGCCTGCACCTGTGTGGGATTCTTCAAACACCAGGCAGCTGGGTGAAGTGGAGACAAACCACTTGCACCTGTGTGCGAATCTACAAACACCAGGCACCTGGGCGCAGTCAGACCAATCACTTGCACCTGTGTGCAAATCTACAACACCATTCACCTGGGCGAAATCAAGACCAACCAATTGCACCTGTGTATGAACCTACAAACACCAGGCTCCGGGTCGAAAATAAGACAAACACTTGCACCTGTGTGCAATTATACAAACACCATGCACCTGGACGCAATCAGGACAAACCACTTGCACCTGTGTGAGCATCTACAAACACCATGAACCTTGGCGAAATCAATACAAACCACTAGCACCTGTGTGCGAATCAACAAATACCACCCACCTAATCACAATCAAGACAAACCAACTGCACCTGTGTGTGACACTACAAACAGAATGCACCTGGGCGCAATCATGACCAACCACTTGCACCTGTGTGAGAATCTACAAACACCAGCCACCTTGAGGCAATGAAGACAAACCACTTGCACCTGTGTGCGAATCTACTCATACCACCCCACCTGTTCACAATCAAGACAAACCAATAGCACCTGTGTGTGACACTACAAACAGAACTCACCTGGGCGCGCAATCAAGACAAACAGCTTCCACCTGTGTGAGAATCTACAAACAGCAGGCACCTGGAAGAAATCAAGAAAAACCCCCTTGCACCTGTGTGTGAATCTACAACCACCAGCCTCTTTGGGGCAAAGAAGACAAACCACTTGCACCTGTGTGCTTACCAACCTACTCCAATCTGCAGGCCGCAATCAAGACCAACAAATTGCACCTGTGTGTGAATCTACAAACACAACTCATGTGGGCGCAATCATGACCATCCACTTGCACCTGTGTGCCAATCTACAGACACCATGAACCTGGGCGAAATCAAGACCAACCATTTGCACCTGTGTGCGAATCTACAGACACCACACACCTGGGCGGCATCAAGTCAAACTACTTGCACATGAGTGCAAATCTACAAACACCACACACTTGGGAGCAATGAAGACAAACCACATGCACCTATGTTCGAATATACAAACACCAAGCACCCGGAAGCAATCAAGACAAACATCCTACACATGTGTGAGAATCTACAAACACCACACAGCTGGGCGGAATCAAGGCAAACCACTTTCACCCGAGCGCAAATCTACAAATACAGCCTACCAGGGCGCAATCAAGACAAACCAATTGCAGCGATGTGTGACACTAAAAACAGAACGCACCTGGGCGCAATCAAGACAAACCACTTGCACCTTTGTGCAAGTGTACCAAAACCACGCACCTGGGCGCAATCAAGACAAACATGTTAGTTACACCTGTGTGTTATTCAATAAAGACCATGCAACTGGACGCAACCAAGAAAAACCACTTGCACCAGGTGTGTGAATCTACAAACACCACTCATCTGGGAGCAATCATGACCAACCATTTGCACCTGTGTGGGAATCTACCAACACCAAGCACCTGGGCGAAATCAAGATCAACCATTTGCACCTGTGTGCGATTCTAAAACACCACGCTCCTGGGCGCAATCTAGTCCAACCACTTGCACCTGTGTGCGAATATACAAACACCACACACCTGGATGAAATCAAGATCAACCATTTCCATTTGCATCTGTGTGCGATTCTAAAACACCACGCTCCTGGGCGCAATCAAGTCCAACCACTTGCACCTGTGTGCGAATATACAAACACCACACACCTGGATGAAATCAAGATCAACCATTACCATTTGCACCTGTGTGCGATTCTAAAACACCACGCTCCTGGGCGCAATCAAGTCCAACCACTTGCACCTGTGTGCGAATATACAAACACCACACACCTGGATGCAATCACGACAAATAACTTGCACCTGTGTGAGACTCCACAAATACCAGGCCCCGAGCACAATGAAGACAAACAACTTACACCTGTGTGCGATTATTCTACATACCCCAGGCACCTGGGCGCAATCATGACCAACCAATTGCACCTGTGTGCGAATATACAAACACCACACACCTGGATGAAATCAAGATCAACCATTTCCATTTGCACCTGTGTGCGATTCTAAAACACCACGCTCCTGGGCGCAATCAAGTCCAACCACTTGCACCTGTGTGCGAATATACAAACACCACACACCTGGATGAAATCAAGATCAACCATTTCCATTTGCACCTGTGTGCGATTCTAAAACACCACGCTCCTGGGCGCAATCAAGTCCAACCACTTGCACCTGTGTGCGAATATACAAACACCACACACCTGGATGAAATCAAGATCAACCATTACCATTTGCACCTGTGTGCGATTCTAAAACACCACGCTCCTGGGCGCAATCAAGTCCAACCACTTGCACCTGTGTGCGAATATACAAACACCACACACCTGGATGCAATCACGACAAATAACTTGCACCTGTGTGAGACTCCACAAATACCAGGCCCCGAGCACAATGAAGACAAACAACTTACACCTGTGTGCGATTATTCTACATACCCCAGGCACCTGGGCGCAATCATGACCAACCACTTGCACCTGTGTGCAAATATACAAATACAACCCACCTGTTCACAATCAAGACAAACCAATTGCACCTCTGTGTGACACTACAAACAGAACTCACCTGGGCGCAATCAGGGCAAAAGCCTGCACCTGTGTGGGATTCTTCAAACACCAGGCAGCTGGGTGAAGTGGAGACAAACCACTTGCACCTGTGTGCGAATCTACAAACACCAGGCACCTGGGCGCAGTCAGACCAATCACTTGCACCTGTGTGCAAATCTACAACACCATTCACCTGGGTGAAATCAAGACCAACCAATTGCACCTGTGTACGAACCTACAAACACCAGGCTCCGGGTCGAAAATAAGACAAACACTTGCACCTGTGTGCAATTATACAAACACCATGCACTTGGGCGCAATCAGGACAAACCACTTGCACCTGTGTGAGCATCTACAAACACCATGAACCTTGGCGAAATCAATACAAACCACTAGCACCTGTGTGCGAATCAACAAATACCACCCACCTAATCACAATCAAGACAAACCAACTGCACCTGTGTGTGACACTACAAACAGAATGCACCTGGGCGCAATCATGACCAACCACTTGCACCTGTGTGAGAATCTACAAACACCAGCCACCTTGAGGCAATGAAGACAAACCACTTGCACCTGTGTGCGAATCTACTCATACCACCCCACCTGTTCACAATCAAGACAAACCAATAGCACCTGTGTGTGACACTACAAACAGAACTCACCTGGGCGCGCAATCAAGACAAACAGCTTCCACCTGTGTGAGAATCTACAAACAGCAGGCACCTGGAAGAAATCAAGAAAAACCCCCTGGCACCTGTGTGTGAATCTACAAACACCAGCCTCTTTGGGGCAAAGAAGACAAACCACTTGCACCAGTGTGCTTACCCACCTACTCCAATCTGCAGGCCGCAATCAAGACCAACAAATTGCACCTGTGTGTGAATCTACAAACACAACTCATGTGGGCGCAATCATGACCATCCACTTGCACCTGTGTGCCAATCTACAGAAACCATGAACCTGGGCGAAATCAAGACCAACCATTTGCACCTGTGTGCGAATCTACAGACACCACACACCTGGGCGGCATCAAGTCAAACTACTTGCACATGAGTGCAAATCTACAAACACCACACACTTGGGAGCAATGAAGACAAACCACATGCACCTATGTGCGAATATACAAACACCAAGCACCCGGAAGCAATCAAGACAAACATCCTACACATGTGTGAGAATCTACAAACACCACAAAGCTGGGCGGAATCAAGGCAAACCACTTTCACCCGAGCGCAAATCTACAAATACAGCCCACCAGGGCGCAATCAAGACAAACCAATTGCAGCGATGTGTGACACTAAAAACAGAACGCACCTGGGCGCAATCAAGACAAACCACTTGCACCTTTGTGCAAGTGTACCAAAACCACGCACCTGGGCGCAATCAAGACAAACATGTTAGTTACACCTGTGTGTTATTCAACAAAGACCATGCAACTGGACGCAACCAAGAAAAACCACTTGCACCAGGTGTGTGAATCTACAAACACCACTCATCTGGGAGCAATCATGACCAACCATTTGCACCTGTGTGGGAATCTACCAACACCAAGCACCTGGGCGAAATCAAGATCAACCATTTGCACCTGTGTGCGATTCTAAAACACCACGCTCCTGGGCGCAATCAAGTCCAACCACTTGCACCTGTGTGCGAATATACAAACACCACACACCTGGATGAAATCAAGATCAACCATTTCCATTTGCACCTGTGTGCGATTCTAAAACACCACGCTCCTGGGCGCAATCAAGTCCAACCACTTGCACCTGTGTGCGAATATACAAACACCACACACCTGGATGAAATCAAGATCAACCATTACCATTTGCACCTGTGTGCGATTCTAAAACACCACGCTCCTGGGCGCAATCAAGTCCAACCACTTGCACCTGTGTGCGAATATACAAACACCACACACCTGGATGCAATCACGACAAATAACTTGCACCTGTGTGAGACTCCACAAATACCAGGCCCCTGAGCACAATGAAGACAAACAACTTACACCTGTGTGCGATTATTCTACATACCCCAGGCACCTGGGCGCAATCATGACCAACCACTTGCACCTGTGTGCGAATCGACAAACACCATGATCCTTGGTGCAATCAAGACAAACACTTGCACCTGTGTGCGAATCTACAAATACAACCCACCTGTTCACAATCAAGACAAACCAATTGCACCTCTGTGTGACACTACAAACAGAACTCACCTGGGCGCAATCAGGGCAAAAGCCTGCACCTGTGTGGGATTCTTCAAACACCAGGCAGCTGGGTGAAGTGGAGACAATCCACTTGCACCTGTGTGCGAATCTACAAACACCAGGCACCTGGGCGCAGTCAGACCAATCACTTGCACCTGTGTGCAAATCTACAACACCATTCACCTGGGCGAAATCAAGACCAACCAATTGCACCTGTGTACGAACCTACAAACACCAGGCTCCGGGTCGAAAATAAGACAAACACTTGCACCTGTGTGCAATTATACAAACACCATGCACCTGGGCGCAATCAGGACAAACCACTTGCACCTGTGTGAGCATCTACAAACACCATGGACCTTGGCGAAATCAATACAAACCACTAGCACCTGTGTGCGAATCAACAAATACCACCCACCTAATCACAATCAAGACAAACCAACTGCACCTGTGTGTGACACTACAAACAGAATGCACCTGGGCGCAATCATGACCAACCACTTGCACCTGTGTGCGAATCGACAAACACCAGCCACCTTGAGGCAATGAAGACAAACCACTTGCACCTGTGTGCGAATCTACTCATACCACCCCACCTGTTCACAATCAAGACAAACCAATAGCACCTGTGTGTGACACTACAAACAGAACTCACCTGGGCGCGCAATCAAGACAAACAGCTTCCACCTGTGTGAGAATCAACAAACAGCAGGCACCTGGAAGAAATCAAGAAAAAACCCCTGGCACCTGTGTGTGAATCTACAAACACCAGCCTCTTTGGGGCAAAGAAGACAAACCACTTGCACCTGTATGCTTACCCACCTACTCCAATCTGCAGGCCGCAATCAAGACCAACAAATTGCACCTGTGTGTGAATCTACAAACACAACTCATGTGGGCGCAATCATGACCATCCACTTGCACGTGTGTGCCAATCTACAGACACCATGAACCTGGGCGAAATCAAGACCAACCATTTGCACCTGTGTGCGAATCTACAGACACCACACACCTGGGCGGCATCAAGTCAAACTACTTGCACATGAGTGCAAATCTACAAACACCACACACTTGGGAGCAATGAAGACAAACCACATGCACCTATGTGCGAATATACAAACGCCAAGCACCCGGAAGCAATCAAGACAAACATCCTACACATGTGTGAGAATCTACAAACACCACACAGCTGGGTGGAATCAAGGCAAACCACTTTCACCCGAGCGCAAATCTACAAATACAGCCCACCAGGGCGCAATCAAGACAAACCAATTGCAGCGATGTGTGACACTAAAAACAGAACGCACCTGGGCGCAATCAAGACAAACCACTTGCACCTTTGTGCAAGTGTACCAAAACCACGCACCTGGGCGCAATCAAGACAAACATGTTAGTTACACCTGTGTGTTATTCAATAAAGACCATGCAACTGGACACAACCAAGAAAAACCACTTGCACCAGGTGTGTGAATCTACAAACACCACTCATCTGGGAGCAATCATGACCAACCATTTGCACCTGTGTGGGAATCTACCAACACCAAGCACCTGGGCGAAATCAAGATCAACCATTTGCACCTGTGTGCGATTCTAAAACACCACGCTCCTGGGCGCAATCAAGTCCAACCACTTGCACCTGTGTGCGAATATACAAACACCACACACCTGGATGAAATCAAGATCAACCATTTCCATTTGCACCTGTGTGCGATTCTAAAACACCACGCTCCTGGGCGCAATCAAGTCCAACCACTTGCACCTGTGTGCGAATATACAAACACCACACACCTGGATGCAATCACGACAAATAACTTGCACCTGTGTGAGACTCCACAAATACCAGGCCCCTGAGCACAATGAAGACAAACAACTTTCACCTGTGTGCGATTATTCTACATACCCCAGGCACCTGGGCGCAATCATGACCAACCACTTGCACCTGTGTGCGAATCGACAAACACCATGATCCTTGGTGCAATCAAGACAAACACTTGCATCTGTGTGCGAATCTACAAATACAGCCCACCTGTTCACAATCAAGACAAACCAATTGCACCTCTGTGTGACACTACAAACAGAACTCACCTGGGCGCAATCAGGGCAAAAGCCTGCACCTGTGTGGGATTCTTCAAACACCAGGCAGCTGGGTGAAGTGGAGACAAACCACTTGCACCTGTGTGCGAATCTACAAACACCAGGCACCTGGGCGCAATCAGACCAATCACTTGCACCTCTGTGCAAATCTACAACACCATTCGCCTGGGCGAAATCAAGACCAACCAATTGCACCTGTGTACGAACCTACAAACACCAGGCTCCGGGTCGAAAATAAGACAAACACTTGCACCTGTGTGCAATTATACAAACACCATGCACCTGGGCGCAATCAGGACAAACCACTTGCACCTGTGTGAGCATCTACAAACACCATGAACCTTGGCGAAATCAATACAAACCACTAGCACCTGTGTGCGAATCAACAAATACCACCCACCTAATCACAATCAAGACAAACCAACTGCACCTGTGTGTGACACTACAAACAGAATGCACCTGGGCGCAATCATGACCAACCACTTGCACCTGTGTGCGAATCGACAAACACCAGCCACCTTGAGGCAATGAAGACAAACCACTTGCACCTGTGTGCGAATCTACTCATACCACCCCACCTGTTCACAATCAAGACAAACCAATAGCACCTGTGTGTGACACTACAAACAGAACTCACCTGGGCGCGCAATCAAGACAAACAGCTTCCACCTGTGTGAGAATCAACAAACAGCAGGCACCTGGAAGAAATCAAGAAAAAACCCCTGGCACCTGTGTGTGAATCTACAAACACCAGCCTCTTTGGGGCAAAGAAGACAAACCACTTGCACCTGTATGCTTACCCACCTACTCCAATCTGCAGGCCGCAATCAAGACCAACAAATTGCACCTGTGTGTGAATCTACAAACACAACTCATGTGGGCGCAATCATGACCATCCACTTGCACGTGTGTGCCAATCTACAGACACCATGAACCTGGGCGAAATCAAGACCAACCATTTGCACCTGTGTGCGAATCTACAGACACCACACACCTGGGCGGCATCAAGTCAAACTACTTGCACATGAGTGCAAATCTACAAACACCACACACTTGGGAGCAATGAAGACAAACCACATGCACCTATGTGCGAATATACAAACGCCAAGCACCCGGAAGCAATCAAGACAAACATCCTACACATGTGTGAGAATCTACAAACACCACACAGCTGGATGGAATCAAGGCAAACCACTTTCACCCGAGCGCAAATCTACAAATACAGCCCACCAGGGCGCAATCAAGACAAACCAATTGCAGCGATGTGTGACACTAAAAACAGAACGCACCTGGGCGCAATCAAGACAAACCACTTGCACCTTTGTGCAAGTGTACCAAAACCACGCACCTGGGCGCAATCAAGACAAACATGTTAGTTACACCTGTGTGTTATTCAATAAAGACCATGCAACTGGACGCAACCAAGAAAAACCACTTGCACCAGGTGTGTGAATCTACAAACACCACTCATCTGGGAGCAATCATGACCAACCATTTGCACCTGTGTGGGAATCTACCAACACCAAGCACCTGGGCGAAATCAAGATCAACCATTTGCACCTGTGTGCGATTCTAAAACACCACGCTCCTGGGCGCAATCAAGTCCAACCACTTGCACCTGTGTGCGAATATACAAACACCACACACCTGGATGAAATCAAGATCAACCATTTCCATTTGCACCTGTGTGCGATTCTAAAACACCACGCTCCTGGGCGCAATCAAGTCCAACCACTTGCACCTGTGTGCGAATATACAAACACCACACACCTGTATGAAATCAAGATCAACCATTACCATTTGCACCTGTGTGCGATTCTAAAACACCACGCTCCTGGGCGCAATCAAGTCCAACCACTTGCACCTGTGTGCGAATATACAAACACCGCACACCTGGATGAAATCAAGATCAATCATTACCATTTGCACCTGTGTGCGATTCTAAAACACCACGCTCCTGGGCGCAATCAAGTCCAACCACTTGCACCTGTGTGCGAATATACAAACACCACACACCTGGATGCAATCACGACAAATAACTTGCACCTGTGTGAGACTCCACAAATACCAGGCCCCTGAGCACAATGAAGACAAACAACTTACACCTGTGTGCGATTATTCTACATACCCCAGGCACCTGGGCGCAATCATGACCAACCACTTGCACCTGTGTGCGAATCGACAAACACCATGATCCTTGGTGCAATCAAGACAAACTCTTGCACCTTTGTGCGAATCTACAAATACAACCCACCTGTTCACAATCAAGACAAACCAATTGCACCTCTGTGTGACACTACAAACAGAACTCACCTGGGCGCAATCAGGGCAAAAGCCTGCACCTGTGTGGGATTCTTCAAACACCAGGCAGCTGGGTGAAGTGGAGACAAACCACTTGCACCTGTGTGCGAATCTACAAACACCAGGCACCTGGGCGCAGTCAGACCAATCACTTGCACCTGTGTGCAAATCTACAACACCATTCACCTGGGCGAAATCAAGACCAACCAATTGCACCTGTGTACGAACCTACAAACACCAGGCTCCGGGTCGAAAATAAGACAAACACTTGCACCTGTGTGCAATTATACAAACACCATGCACTTGGGCGCAATCAGGACAAACCACTTGCACCTGTGTGAGCATCTACAAACACCATGAACCTTGGCGAAATCAATACAAACCACTAGCACCTGTGTGCGAATCAACAAATACCACCCACCTAATCACAATCAAGACAAACCAACTGCACCTGTGTGTGACACTACAAACAGAATGCACCTGGGCGCAATCATGACCAACCACTTGCACCTGTGTGAGAATCTACAAACACCAGCCACCTTGAGGCAATGAAGACAAACCACTTGCACCTGTGTGCGAATCTACTCATACCACCCCACCTGTTCACAATCAAGACAAACCAATAGCACCTGTGTGTGACACTACAAACAGAACTCACCTGGGCGCGCAATCAAGACAAACAGCTTCCACCTGTGTGAGAATCTACAAACAGCAGGCACCTGGAAGAAATCAAGAAAAACCCCCTGGCACCTGTGTGTGAATCTACAAACACCAGCCTCTTTGGGGCAAAGAAGACAAACCACTTGCACCAGTGTGCTTACCCACCTACTCCAATCTGCAGGCCGCAATCAAGACCAACAAATTGCACCTGTGTGTGAATCTACAAACACAACTCATGTGGGCGCAATCATGACCATCCACTTGCACCTGTGTGCCAATCTACAGAAACCATGAACCTGGGCGAAATCAAGACCAACCATTTGCACCTGTGTGCGAATCTACAGACACCACACACCTGGGCGGCATCAAGTCAAACTACTTGCACATGAGTGCAAATCTACAAACACCACACACTTGGGAGCAATGAAGACAAACCACATGCACCTATGTGCGAATATACAAACACCAAGCACCCGGAAGCAATCAAGACAAACATCCTACACATGTGTGAGAATCTACAAACACCACAAAGCTGGGCGGAATCAAGGCAAACCACTTTCACCCGAGCGCAAATCTACAAATACAGCCCACCAGGGCGCAATCAAGACAAACCAATTGCAGCGATGTGTGACACTAAAAACAGAACGCACCTGGGCGCAATCAAGACAAACCACTTGCACCTTTGTGCAAGTGTACCAAAACCACGCACCTGGGCGCAATCAAGACAAACATGTTAGTTACACCTGTGTGTTATTCAACAAAGACCATGCAACTGGACGCAACCAAGAAAAACCACTTGCACCAGGTGTGTGAATCTACAAACACCACTCATCTGGGAGCAATCATGACCAACCATTTGCACCTGTGTGGGAATCTACCAACACCAAGCACCTGGGCGAAATCAAGATCAACCATTTGCACCTGTGTGCGATTCTAAAACACCACGCTCCTGGGCGCAATCAAGTCCAACCACTTGCACCTGTGTGCGAATATACAAACACCACACACCTGGATGAAATCAAGATCAACCATTTCCATTTGCACCTGTGTGCGATTCTAAAACACCACGCTCCTGGGCGCAATCAAGTCCAACCACTTGCACCTGTGTGCGAATATACAAACACCACACACCTGGATGAAATCAAGATCAACCATTACCATTTGCACCTGTGTGCGATTCTAAAACACCACGCTCCTGGGCGCAATCAAGTCCAACCACTTGCACCTGTGTGCGAATATACAAACACCACACACCTGGATGCAATCACGACAAATAACTTGCACCTGTGTGAGACTCCACAAATACCAGGCCCCTGAGCACAATGAAGACAAACAACTTACACCTGTGTGCGATTATTCTACATACCCCAGGCACCTGGGCGCAATCATGACCAACCACTTGCACCTGTGTGCGAATCGACAAACACCATGATCCTTGGTGCAATCAAGACAAACACTTGCACCTGTGTGCGAATCTACAAATACAACCCACCTGTTCACAATCAAGACAAACCAATTGCACCTCTGTGTGACACTACAAACAGAACTCACCTGGGCGCAATCAGGGCAAAAGCCTGCACCTGTGTGGGATTCTTCAAACACCAGGCAGCTGGGTGAAGTGGAGACAATCCACTTGCACCTGTGTGCGAATCTACAAACACCAGGCACCTGGGCGCAGTCAGACCAATCACTTGCACCTGTGTGCAAATCTACAACACCATTCACCTGGGCGAAATCAAGACCAACCAATTGCACCTGTGTACGAACCTACAAACACCAGGCTCCGGGTCGAAAATAAGACAAACACTTGCACCTGTGTGCAATTATACAAACACCATGCACCTGGGCGCAATCAGGACAAACCACTTGCACCTGTGTGAGCATCTACAAACACCATGGACCTTGGCGAAATCAATACAAACCACTAGCACCTGTGTGCGAATCAACAAATACCACCCACCTAATCACAATCAAGACAAACCAACTGCACCTGTGTGTGACACTACAAACAGAATGCACCTGGGCGCAATCATGACCAACCACTTGCACCTGTGTGCGAATCGACAAACACCAGCCACCTTGAGGCAATGAAGACAAACCACTTGCACCTGTGTGCGAATCTACTCATACCACCCCACCTGTTCACAATCAAGACAAACCAATAGCACCTGTGTGTGACACTACAAACAGAACTCACCTGGGCGCGCAATCAAGACAAACAGCTTCCACCTGTGTGAGAATCAACAAACAGCAGGCACCTGGAAGAAATCAAGAAAAAACCCCTGGCACCTGTGTGTGAATCTACAAACACCAGCCTCTTTGGGGCAAAGAAGACAAACCACTTGCACCTGTATGCTTACCCACCTACTCCAATCTGCAGGCCGCAATCAAGACCAACAAATTGCACCTGTGTGTGAATCTACAAACACAACTCATGTGGGCGCAATCATGACCATCCACTTGCACGTGTGTGCCAATCTACAGACACCATGAACCTGGGCGAAATCAAGACCAACCATTTGCACCTGTGTGCGAATCTACAGACACCACACACCTGGGCGGCATCAAGTCAAACTACTTGCACATGAGTGCAAATCTACAAACACCACACACTTGGGAGCAATGAAGACAAACCACATGCACCTATGTGCGAATATACAAACGCCAAGCACCCGGAAGCAATCAAGACAAACATCCTACACATGTGTGAGAATCTACAAACACCACACAGCTGGGTGGAATCAAGGCAAACCACTTTCACCCGAGCGCAAATCTACAAATACAGCCCACCAGGGCGCAATCAAGACAAACCAATTGCAGCGATGTGTGACACTAAAAACAGAACGCACCTGGGCGCAATCAAGACAAACCACTTGCACCTTTGTGCAAGTGTACCAAAACCACGCACCTGGGCGCAATCAAGACAAACATGTTAGTTACACCTGTGTGTTATTCAATAAAGACCATGCAACTGGACACAACCAAGAAAAACCACTTGCACCAGGTGTGTGAATCTACAAACACCACTCATCTGGGAGCAATCATGACCAACCATTTGCACCTGTGTGGGAATCTACCAACACCAAGCACCTGGGCGAAATCAAGATCAACCATTTGCACCTGTGTGCGATTCTAAAACACCACGCTCCTGGGCGCAATCAAGTCCAACCACTTGCACCTGTGTGCGAATATACAAACACCACACACCTGGATGAAATCAAGATCAACCATTTCCATTTGCACCTGTGTGCGATTCTAAAACACCACGCTCCTGGGCGCAATCAAGTCCAACCACTTGCACCTGTGTGCGAATATACAAACACCACACACCTGGATGCAATCACGACAAATAACTTGCACCTGTGTGAGACTCCACAAATACCAGGCCCCTGAGCACAATGAAGACAAACAACTTTCACCTGTGTGCGATTATTCTACATACCCCAGGCACCTGGGCGCAATCATGACCAACCACTTGCACCTGTGTGCGAATCGACAAACACCATGATCCTTGGTGCAATCAAGACAAACACTTGCATCTGTGTGCGAATCTACAAATACAGCCCACCTGTTCACAATCAAGACAAACCAATTGCACCTCTGTGTGACACTACAAACAGAACTCACCTGGGCGCAATCAGGGCAAAAGCCTGCACCTGTGTGGGATTCTTCAAACACCAGGCAGCTGGGTGAAGTGGAGACAAACCACTTGCACCTGTGTGCGAATCTACAAACACCAGGCACCTGGGCGCAATCAGACCAATCACTTGCACCTCTGTGCAAATCTACAACACCATTCGCCTGGGCGAAATCAAGACCAACCAATTGCACCTGTGTACGAACCTACAAACACCAGGCTCCGGGTCGAAAATAAGACAAACACTTGCACCTGTGTGCAATTATACAAACACCATGCACCTGGGCGCAATCAGGACAAACCACTTGCACCTGTGTGAGCATCTACAAACACCATGAACCTTGGCGAAATCAATACAAACCACTAGCACCTGTGTGCGAATCAACAAATACCACCCACCTAATCACAATCAAGACAAACCAACTGCACCTGTGTGTGACACTACAAACAGAATGCACCTGGGCGCAATCATGACCAACCACTTGCACCTGTGTGCGAATCGACAAACACCAGCCACCTTGAGGCAATGAAGACAAACCACTTGCACCTGTGTGCGAATCTACTCATACCACCCCACCTGTTCACAATCAAGACAAACCAATAGCACCTGTGTGTGACACTACAAACAGAACTCACCTGGGCGCGCAATCAAGACAAACAGCTTCCACCTGTGTGAGAATCAACAAACAGCAGGCACCTGGAAGAAATCAAGAAAAAACCCCTGGCACCTGTGTGTGAATCTACAAACACCAGCCTCTTTGGGGCAAAGAAGACAAACCACTTGCACCTGTATGCTTACCCACCTACTCCAATCTGCAGGCCGCAATCAAGACCAACAAATTGCACCTGTGTGTGAATCTACAAACACAACTCATGTGGGCGCAATCATGACCATCCACTTGCACGTGTGTGCCAATCTACAGACACCATGAACCTGGGCGAAATCAAGACCAACCATTTGCACCTGTGTGCGAATCTACAGACACCACACACCTGGGCGGCATCAAGTCAAACTACTTGCACATGAGTGCAAATCTACAAACACCACACACTTGGGAGCAATGAAGACAAACCACATGCACCTATGTGCGAATATACAAACGCCAAGCACCCGGAAGCAATCAAGACAAACATCCTACACATGTGTGAGAATCTACAAACACCACACAGCTGGATGGAATCAAGGCAAACCACTTTCACCCGAGCGCAAATCTACAAATACAGCCCACCAGGGCGCAATCAAGACAAACCAATTGCAGCGATGTGTGACACTAAAAACAGAACGCACCTGGGCGCAATCAAGACAAACCACTTGCACCTTTGTGCAAGTGTACCAAAACCACGCACCTGGGCGCAATCAAGACAAACATGTTAGTTACACCTGTGTGTTATTCAATAAAGACCATGCAACTGGACGCAACCAAGAAAAACCACTTGCACCAGGTGTGTGAATCTACAAACACCACTCATCTGGGAGCAATCATGACCAACCATTTGCACCTGTGTGGGAATCTACCAACACCAAGCACCTGGGCGAAATCAAGATCAACCATTTGCACCTGTGTGCGATTCTAAAACACCACGCTCCTGGGCGCAATCAAGTCCAACCACTTGCACCTGTGTGCGAATATACAAACACCACACACCTGGATGAAATCAAGATCAACCATTTCCATTTGCACCTGTGTGCGATTCTAAAACACCACGCTCCTGGGCGCAATCAAGTCCAACCACTTGCACCTGTGTGCGAATATACAAACACCACACACCTGGATGCAATCACGACAAATAACTTGCACCTGTGTGAGACTCCACAAATACCAGGCCCCTGAGCACAATGAAGACAAACAACTTACACCTGTGTGCGATTATTCTACATACCCCAGGCACCTGGGCGCAATCATGACCAACCACTTGCACCTGTGTGCGAATCGACAAACACCATGATCCTTGGTGCAATCAAGACAAACACTTGCATCTGTGTGCGAATCTACAAATACAGCCCACCTGTTCACAATCAAGACAAACCAATTGCACCTCTGTGTGACACTACAAACAGAACTCACCTGGGCGCAATCAGGGCAAAAGCCTGCACCTGTGTGGGATTCTTCAAACACCAGGCAGCTGGGTGAAGTGGAGACAAACCACTTGCACCTGTGTGCGAATCTACAAACACCAGGCACCTGGGCGCAATCAGACCAATCACTTGCACCTCTGTGCAAATCTACAACACCATTCGCCTGGGCGAAATCAAGACCAACCAATTGCACCTGTGTACGAACCTACAAACACCAGGCTCCGGGTCGAAAATAAGACAAACACTTGCACCTGTGTGCAATTATACAAACACCATGCACCTGGGCGCAATCAGGACAAACCACTTGCACCTGTGTGAGCATCTACAAACACCATGAACCTTGGCGAAATCAATACAAACCACTAGCACCTGTGTGCGAATCAACAAATACCACCCACCTAATCACAATCAAGACAAACCAACTGCACCTGTGTGTGACACTACAAACAGAATGCACCTGGGCGCAATCATGACCAACCACTTGCACCTGTGTGAGAATCTACAAACACCAGCCACCTTGAGGCAATGAAGACAAACCACTTGCACCTGTGTGCGAATCTACTCATACCACCCCACCTGTTCACAATCAAGACAAACCAATAGCACCTGTGTGTGACACTACAAACAGAACTCACCTGGGCGCGCAATCAAGACAAACAGCTTCCACCTGTGTGAGAATCTACAAACAGCAGGCACCTGGAAGAAATCAAGAAAAACCCCCTGGCACCTGTGTGTGAATCTACAAACACCAGCCTCTTTGGGGCAAAGAAGACAAACCACTTGCACCTGTGTGCTTACCCACCTACTCTAATCTGCAGGCCGCAATCAAGACCAACAAATTGCACCTGTGTGTGAATCTACAAACACAACTCATGTGGGCGCAATCATGACCATCGACTTGCACCTGTGTGCCAATCTACAGACACCATGAACATGGGCGAAATCAAGACCAACCATTTGCACCTGTGTGCGAATCTACAGACACCACACACCTGGGCGGAATCAAGTGAAACTACTTGCACATGAGTGCAAATCTACAAACACCACACACTTGGGAGCAATGAAGACAAACCACATGCACCTATGTGCGAATATACAAACACCAAGCACCCGGAAGCAATCAAGACAAACATCCTACACATGTGTGAGAATCTACAAACACCACACAGCTGGGCGGAATCAAGGCCAACCACTTTCACCCAAGCGCAAATCTACAAATACAGCCCACCAGGGCGCAATCAAGACAAACCAATTGCAGCGATGTGTGACACTAAAAATAGAACGCACCTGGGCGCAATCAGACAAACCACTTGCACCTTTGTGCAAGTGTACCAAAACCACGCACCTGGGCGCAATCAAGACAAACATGTTAGTTACACCTGTGTGTTATTCAATAAAGACCATGCAACTGGACGCAACCAAGAAAAACCACTTGCACCAGGTGTGTGAATCTACAAACACCACTCATCTGGGAGCAATCATGACCAACCATTTGCACCTGTGTGGGAATCTACCAACACCAAGCACCTGGGCGAAATCAAGATCAACCATTTGCACCTGTGTGCGATTCTAAAACACCACGCTCCTGGGCGCAATCCAGTCCAACCACTTGCACCTGTGTGCGAATATACAAACACCAAGCACCTGGATGAAATCAAGATCAACCATTACCATTTGCACCTGTGTGCGATTCTAAAACACCACGCTCCTGGGCGCAATCAAGTCCAACCACTTGCACCTGTGTGCGAATATACAAACACCACACACCTGGATGCAATCACAACAAATAACTTGCACCTGTGTGAGACTCCACAAATACCAGGCCCCTGAGCACAATGAAGACAAACAACTTACACCTGTGTGCGATTATTCTACATACCCCAGGCACCTGGGCGCAATCATGACCAACCACTTGCACCTGTGTGCGAATCGACAAACACCATGATCCTTGGTGCAATCAAGACAAACACTTGCACCTGTGTGCGAATCTACAAATACAACCCACCTGTTCACAATCAAGACAAACCAATTGCACCTCTGTGTGACACTACAAACAGAACTCACCTGGGCGCAATCAGGGCAAAAGCCTGCACCTGTGTGGGATTCTTCAAACACCAGGCAGCTGGGTGAAGTGGAGACAAACCACTTGCACCTGTGTGCGAATCTACAAACACCAGGCACCTGGGCGCAATCAGACCAATCACTTGCACCTCTGTGCAAATCTACAACACCATTCACCTGGGCGAAATCAAGACCAACCAATTGCACCTGTGTACGAACCTACAAACACCAGGCTCCGGGTCGAAAATAAGACAAACACTTGCACCTGTGTGCAATTATACAAACACCATGCACCTGGGCGCAATCAGGACAAACCACTTGCACCTGTGTGAGCATCTACAAACACCATGAACCTTGGCGAAATCAATACAAACCACTAGCACCTGTGTGCGAATCAACAAATACCACCCACCTAATCACAATCAAGACAAACCAACTGCACCTGTGTGTGACACTACAAACAGAATGCACCTGGGCGCAATCATGACCAACCACTTGCACCTGTGTGAGAATCTACAAACACCAGCCACCTTGAGGCAATGAAGACAAACCACTTGCACCTGTGTGCGAATCTACTCATACCACCCCACCTGTTCACAATCAAGACAAACCAATAGCACCTGTGTGTGACACTACAAACAGAACTCACCTGGGCGCGCAATCAAGACAAACAGCTTCCACCTGTGTGAGAATCTACAAACAGCAGGCACCTGGAAGAAATCAAGAAAAACCCCCTGGCACCTGTGTGTGAATCTACAAACACCAGCCTCTTTGGGGCAAAGAAGACAAACCACTTGCACCTGTGTGCTTACCCACCTACTCCAATCTGCAGGCCGCAATCAAGACCAACAAATTGCACCTGTGTGTGAATCTACAAACACAACTCATCTGGGCGCAATCATGACCATCCACTTGCACCTGTGTGCCAATCTACAGACACCATGAACCTGGGCGAAATCAAGACCAACCATTTGCACCTGTGTGCGAATCTACAAACACCACACACCTGGGCGGAATCAAGTGAAACTACTTGCACATGACTGCAAATCTACAAACACCACACACTTGGGAGCAATGAAGATAAACCACATGCACCTATGTGCGAATATACAAACACCAAGCACCCGGAAGCAATCAAGACAAACATCCTACACATGTGTGAGAATCTACAAACACCACACAGCTGGGCGGAATCAAGGCAAACCACTTTCACCCGAGCGCAAATCTACAAATACAGCCCACCAGGGCGCAATCAAGACAAACCAATTGCAGCGATGTGTGACACTAAAAACAGAACGCACCTGGGCGCAATCAAGACAAACCACTTGCACCTTTGTGCAAGTGTACCAAAACCACGCACCTGGGCGCAATCAAGACAAACATGTTAGTTACACCTGTGTGTTATTCAATAAAGACCATGCAACTGGACGCAACCAAGAAAAACCACTTGCACCAGGTGTGTGAATCTACAAACACCACTCATCTGGCAGCAATCATGACCAACCATTTGCACCTGTGTGGGAATCTACCAACACCAAGCACCTGGGCGAAATCAAGATCAACCATTTGCACCTGTGTGCGATTCTAAAACACCACGCTCCTGGGCGCAATCCAGTCCAACCACTTGCACCTGTGTGCGAATATACAAACACCACACACCTGGATGAAATCAAGATCAACCATTACCATTTGCACCTGTGTGTGATTCTAAAATATACGCTCCTGGGCGCATACAAGTCCAACCACTTGCACCTGTGTGCGCATATACAAACACCACACACATGGATGCAATCACGACAAATAACTTGCAGCTGTGTGAGACTCCACAAATACCAGGCCCCTGAGCACAATGAAGACAAACAACTTACACCTGTGTGCGATTATTCTACATAGCCCCGGCACCTTGGCGCAATCATGACCAACCACTTGCACCTGTGTGCGAATCGACAAACACCATGATCCTTGGTCCAATCAAGACAAACACTTGCACCTGTGTGCGAATCTAGAAATACAACCCACCTGTTCACAATCAAGACAAACCAATTGCACCTCTGTGTGACACTACAAACAGAACTCAACTGGGCGCAATCAGGGCAAAAGCCTGCACCTGTGTGGGATTCTTCAAACACCAGGCAGCTGGGTGAAGTGGAGACAACCACTTGCACCTGTGTGCGAATCTACTCATACCACCCCACCTGTTCACAATCAAGACAAACCAATAGCACCTGTGTGACACTACAAACAGAACTCACCTGGGCGCAATCAAGACAAACAGCTTCCACCTGTGTGAGAATCTGCAAACAGCAGGCACCTGGAAGAAATCAAGAAAAACCCCCTTGCACCTGTGTGCGAATCTACAAACACCAGTCTCTTTGGGGCAAAGAAGACAAACCACTTGCACCTGTGTGCTTACCTACCTACTCCAATCTGCAGGGCGCATTCAAGACCAACAAATTGCACCTGTGTGTGAATCTACAAACACAACTCATCTGGGCGCAATCATGACCATCCACTTGCACCTGTGTGCCAATCTACAGACACCATGAACCTGGGCGAAATCAAGACCAACCATTTGCACCTGTGTGCGAATCTACAAACACCACACACCTGGGCGGAATCAAGTCAAACTACTTGCACATGAGTGCAAATCTACAAACACCACACACTTGGGAGCAATGAAGACAAACCACATGCACCTATGTGCGAATATACAAACACCAAGCACCCGGAAGCAATCAAGACAAACATCCTACACATGTGTGAGAATCTACAAACACCACACAGCTGGGTGGAATCAAGGCAAACCACTTTCACCCGAGCGCAAATCTACAAATACAGCCCACCAGGGCGCAATCAAGACTAACAAATTACACCGATGTGTGACACTAAAAACAGAACGCACCTGGGCGCAATCAAGAAAAACCACCTGCACCTTTGTGCAAGGGTACCAAAACCACGCACCTGGGCGCAATCAAGACAAACATGTTAGTTACACCTGTGTGTTATTCAATAAAGACCATGCAACTGGACGCAACCAAGAAAAACCACTTGCACCAGGTGTGTGAATCTACAAACACCACTCATCTGGGAGCAATCATGACCAACCATTTGCACCTGTGTGGGAATCTACCAACACCAAGCACCTGGGCGAAATCAAGATCAACCATTTGCACCTGTGTGCGATTCTAAAACACCACGCTCCTGGGCACAATCAAGTCCAACCACTTGCACATGTGTGTGAATATACAAACACCACACACCTGGATGAAATCAAGATCAACCATTACCATTTGCACCTGTGTGTGATTCTAAAATATATGCTCCTGGGCGCATACAAGTCCAACCACTTGCACCTGTGTGCAAATATACAAACACCACACACCTGGATGCAATCATGATAAATAACTTGCACCTGTGTGAGACTCCACAAATACCAGGCCCCTGAGCACAATGAAGACAAACAACTTACACCTGTGTTCGATTATTCTACATACCCCAGGCACCTGGGCGCAATCATGACCAACCACTTGCACCTGTGTGCGAATCGACAAACACCATGATCCTTGGTGCAATCAAGACAAACACTTGCACCTGTGTGCGAATCTACAAATACAACCCACCTGTTCACAATCAAGACAAACCAATTGCACCTCTGTGTGACACTACAAACAGAACTCACCTGGGCGCAATCAGGGCAAAAGCCTGCACCTGTGTGGGATTCTTCAAACACCAGGCAGCTGGGTGAAGTGGAGACAAACCACTTGCACCTGTGTGCGAATCTACAAACACCAGGCACCTGGGCGCAATCAGACCAATCACTTGCACCTGTGTGCAAATCTACAACACCATTCACCTGGGCGAAATCAAGACCAACCAATTGCACCTGTGTACGAACCTACAAACACCAGGCTCCGGGTCAAAAATAAGACAAACACTTGCACCTGTGTGCAATTATACAAACACCATGCACCTGGGCGCAATCAGGACAAACCACTTGCACCTGTGTGAGCATCTACAAACACCATGAACCTTGGCGAAATCAATACAAACCACTAGCACCTGTGTGCGAATCAACAAATACCACCCACCTAATCACAATCAAGACAAACCAACTGCACCTGTGTGTGACACTACAAACAGAATGCACCTGGGCGCAATCATGACCAACCACTTGCACCTGTGTGAGAATCTACAAACACCAGCCACCTTGAGGCAATGAGGACAAACCACTTGCACCTGTTTGTGTATCTACTCATACCACCCCACCTGTTCACAATCAAGACAAACCAATAGCACCTTTGTGTGACACTACAAACAGAACTCACCTGGGCGCAATCAAGACAAACAGCTTCAACCTGTGTGAGAATCTGTAAACAGCAAGCACCTGGAAGAAATCAAGAAAAACCCCCTTGAACCTGTGTGCGAATCGACAAACACCAGCCTCTTTGGGGCAAAGAAGAGAAACCACTTGCACCTGTGTGCTTACCTACCTACTCCAATCTGCAGGGCGCAATCAAGACCAACAAATTACACCTGTGTGTGAATCTACAAACACAACTCATCTGGGCGCAATCATGACCATCCACTTGCACCTGTGTGCCAATCTACAGACACCATGAACCTGGGCGAAATCAAGACCAACCATTTGCACCTGTGTGCGAATCTACAAACACCACACACCTGGGCGGAATCAAGTCAAACTACTTGCACATGAGTGCAAATCTACAAACACCACACACTTGGGAGCAATGAAGACAAACCACATGCACCTATGTGCGAATATACAAACACCAAGCACCCGGAAGCAATCAAGACAAACATCATACACATGTGTTAGAATCTACAAACACCACACAGCTGGGCGGAATCAAGGCAAACCACTTTCACCCGAGCGCAAATCTACAAATACAGCCCACCAGGGCGCAATCAAGACAAACCAATTGCACCGATGTGTGACACTAAAAACAGAACGCACCTGGGCGCAATCAAGAAAAACCACTTGCACCTTTGTGCAAGTGTACCAAAACCACGCACCTGGGCGCAATCAAGACAGACATGTTACTTACACCTGTGTGTTATTCAATAAAGACCATGCAACTGGACGCAACCAAGAAAAACCACTTGCACCAGGTGTGTGAATCTACAAACACCACTCATCTGGGAGCAATCATGACCAACCATTTGCACCTGTGTGGGAATCTACCAACACCAAGCACCTGGGCGAAATCAAGATCAACCATTTGCACCTGTGTGCGATTCTAAAACACCACACTCCTGGGCACAATCAAGTCCAACCACTTGCACATGTGTGCGAATATACAAACACCACACACCTGGATGAAATCAAGATCAACCATGACCATTTGCAGCTGTGTGTGATTCTAAAATATACGCTCCTGGGTGCATACAAGTCCAACCACTTCCACCTGTGTGCGAATATACAAACACCACACACCTGGATGCAATCACGACAAATAACTTGCACCTGTGTGAGACTCCACAAATACCAGGCCCCTGAGCACAATGAAGACAAACAACTTACACCTGTGTGCGATTATTCTACATACCCCAGGCACCTGGGCGCAATCATGACCAACCACTTGCACCTGTGTGCGACTCGACAAACACCATGATCCTTGGTGCAATCAAGACAAACACTTGCACCTGTGTGCGAATCTACAAATACAACCCACCTGTTCACAATCAAGACAAACCAATTGCACCTCTGTGTGACACTACAAACAGAACTCACCTGGGCGCAATCAGGGCAAAATCCTGCACCTGTGTGGGATTCTTCAAACACCAGGCAGCTGGGTGAAGTGGAGACAAACCACTTGCACCTGTGTGCGAATCTACAAACACCAGGCACCTGGGCGCAGTCAGACCAATCACTTGCACCTGTGTGCAAATCTACAACACCATTCACCTGGGCGAAGTCAAGACCAACCAATTGCACCTGTGTATGAACCTACAAACACCAGGCTCCGGGTCGAAAATAAGACAAACACTTGCACCTGTGTGCAATTATACAAACACCATGCACCTGGACGCAATCAGGACAAACCACTTGCACCTGTGTGAGCATCTACAAACACCATGAACCTTGGCGAAATCAATACAAACCACTAGCACCTGTGTGCGAATCAACAAATACCACCCACCTAATCACAATCAAGACAAACCAACTGCACCTGTGTGTGACACTACAAACAGAATGCACCTGGGCGCAATCATGACCAACCACTTGCACCTGTGTGAGAATCTACAAACACCAGCCACCTTGAGGCAATGAAGACAAACCACTTGCACCTGTGTGCGAATCTACTCATACCACCCCACCTGTTCACAATCAAGACAAACCAATAGCACCTGTGTGTGACACTACAAACAGAACTCACCTGGGCGCGCAATCAAGACAAACAGCTTCCACCTGTGTGAGAATCTACAAACAGCAGGCACCTGGAAGAAATCAAGAAAAACCCCCTTGCACCTGTGTGTGAATCTACAACCACCAGCCTCTTTGGGGCAAAGAAGACAAACCACTTGCACCTGTGTGCTTACCAACCTACTCCAATCTGCAGGCCGCAATCAAGACCAACAAATTGCACCTGTGTGTGAATCTACAAACACAACTCATGTGGGCGCAATCATGACCATCCACTTGCACCTGTGTGCCAATCTACAGACACCATGAACCTGGGCGAAATCAAGACCAACCATTTGCACCTGTGTGCGAATCTACAGACACCACACACCTGGGCGGCATCAAGTCAAACTACTTGCACATGAGTGCAAATCTACAAACACCACACACTTGGGAGCAATGAAGACAAACCACATGCACCTATGTGCGAATATACAAACACCAAGCACCCGGAAGCAATCAAGACAAACATCCTACACATGTGTGAGAATCTACAAACACCACACAGCTGGGCGGAATCAAGGCAAACCACTTTCACCCGAGCGCAAATCTACAAATACAGCCTACCAGGGTGCAATCAAGACAAACCAATTGCAGCGATGTGTGACACTAAAAACAGAACGCACCTGGGCGCAATCAAGACAAACCACTTGCACCTTTGTGCAAGTGTACCAAAACCACGCACCTGGGCGCAATCAAGACAAACATGTTAGTTACACCTGTGTGTTATTCAATAAAGACCATGCAACTGGACGCAACCAAGAAAAACCACTTGCACCAGGTGTGTGAATCTACAAACACCACTCATCTGGGAGCAATCATGACCAACCATTTGCACCTGTGTGGGAATCTACCAACACCAAGCACCTGGGCGAAATCAAGATCAACCATTTGCACCTGTGTGCGATTCTAAAACACCACGCTCCTGGGCGCAATCAAGTCCAACCACTTGCACCTGTGTGCGAATATACAAACACCACACACCTGTATGAAATCAAGATCAACCATTACCATTTGCACCTGTGTGCGATTCTAAAACACCACGCTCCTGGGCGCAATCAAGTCCAACCACTTGCACCTGTGTGCGAATATACAAACACCGCACACCTGGATGAAATCAAGATCAATCATTACCATTTGCACCTGTGTGCGATTCTAAAACACCACGCTCCAGGGCGCAATCAAGTCCAACCACTTGCACCTGTGTGCGAATATACAAACACCACACACCTGGATGCAATCACGACAAATAACTTGCACCTGTGTGAGACTCCACAAATACCAGGCCCCTGAGCACAATGAAGACAAACAACTTACACCTGTGTGCGATTATTCTACATACCCCAGGCACCTGGGCGCAATCATGACCAACCACTTGCACCTGTGTGCGAATCGACAAACACCATGATCCTTGGTGCAATCAAGACAAACTCTTGCACCTTTGTGCGAATCTACAAATACAACCCACCTGTTCACCATCAAGACAAACCAATTGCACCTCTGTGTGACACTACAAACAGAACTCACCTGGGCGCAATCAGGGCAAAAGCCTGCACCTGTGTGGGATTCTTCAAACACCAGGCAGCTGGGTGAAGTGGAGACAAACCACTTGCACCTGTGTGCGAATCTACAAACACCAGGCACCTGGGCGCAGTCAGACCAATCACTTGCACCTGTGTGCAAATCTACAACACCATTCACCTGGGCGAAATCAAGACCAACCAATTGCACCTGTGTACGAACCTACAAACACCAGGCTCCGGGTCGAAAATAAGACAAACACTTGCACCTGTGTGCAATTATACAAACACCATGCACTTGGGCGCAATCAGGACAAACCACTTGCACCTGTGTGAGCATCTACAAACACCATGAACCTTGGCGAAATCAATACAAACCACTAGCACCTGTGTGCGAATCAACAAATACCACCCACCTAATCACAATCAAGACAAACCAACTGCACCTGTGTGTGACACTACAAACAGAATGCACCTGGGCGCAATCATGACCAACCACTTGCACCTGTGTGAGAATCTACAAACACCAGCCACCTTGAGGCAATGAAGACAAACCACTTGCACCTGTGTGCGAATCTACTCATACCACCCCACCTGTTCACAATCAAGACAAACCAATAGCACCTGTGTGTGACACTACAAACAGAACTCACCTGGGCGCGCAATCAAGACAAACAGCTTCCACCTGTGTGAGAATCTACAAACAGCAGGCACCTGGAAGAAATCAAGAAAAACCCCCTGGCACCTGTGTGTGAATCTACAAACACCAGCCTCTTTGGGGCAAAGAAGACAAACCACTTGCACCAGTGTGCTTACCCACCTACTCCAATCTGCAGGCCGCAATCAAGACCAACAAATTGCACCTGTGTGTGAATCTACAAACACAACTCATGTGGGCGCAATCATGACCATCCACTTGCACCTGTGTGCCAATCTACAGAAACCATGAACCTGGGCGAAATCAAGACCAACCATTTGCACCTGTGTGCGAATCTACAGACACCACACACCTGGGCGGCATCAAGTCAAACTACTTGCACATGAGTGCAAATCTACAAACACCACACACTTGGGAGCAATGAAGACAAACCACATGCACCTATGTGCGAATATACAAACACCAAGCACCCGGAAGCAATCAAGACAAACATCCTACACATGTGTGAGAATCTACAAACACCACAAAGCTGGGCGGAATCAAGGCAAACCACTTTCACCCGAGCGCAAATCTACAAATACAGCCCACCAGGGCGCAATCAAGACAAACCAATTGCAGCGATGTGTGACACTAAAAACAGAACGCACCTGGGCGCAATCAAGACAAACCACTTGCACCTTTGTGCAAGTGTACCAAAACCACGCACCTGGGCGCAATCAAGACAAACATGTTAGTTACACCTGTGTGTTATTCAACAAAGACCATGCAACTGGACGCAACCAAGAAAAACCACTTGCACCAGGTGTGTGAATCTACAAACACCACTCATCTGGGAGCAATCATGACCAACCATTTGCACCTGTGTGGGAATCTACCAACACCAAGCACCTGGGCGAAATCAAGATCAACCATTTGCACCTGTGTGCGATTCTAAAACACCACGCTCCTGGGCGCAATCAAGTCCAACCACTTGCACCTGTGTGCGAATATACAAACACCACACACCTGGATGAAATCAAGATCAACCATTTCCATTTGCACCTGTGTGCGATTCTAAAACACCACGCTCCTGGGCGCAATCAAGTCCAACCACTTGCACCTGTGTGCGAATATACAAACACCACACACCTGGATGAAATCAAGATCAACCATTACCATTTGCACCTGTGTGCGATTCTAAAACACCACGCTCCTGGGCGCAATCAAGTCCAACCACTTGCACCTGTGTGCGAATATACAAACACCACACACCTGGATGCAATCACGACAAATAACTTGCACCTGTGTGAGACTCCACAAATACCAGGCCCCTGAGCACAATGAAGACAAACAACTTACACCTGTGTGCGATTATTCTACATACCCCAGGCACCTGGGCGCAATCATGACCAACCACTTGCACCTGTGTGCGAATCGACAAACACCATGATCCTTGGTGCAATCAAGACAAACACTTGCACCTGTGTGCGAATCTACAAATACAACCCACCTGTTCACAATCAAGACAAACCAATTGCACCTCTGTGTGACACTACAAACAGAACTCACCTGGGCGCAATCAGGGCAAAAGCCTGCACCTGTGTGGGATTCTTCAAACACCAGGCAGCTGGGTGAAGTGGAGACAATCCACTTGCACCTGTGTGCGAATCTACAAACACCAGGCACCTGGGCGCAGTCAGACCAATCACTTGCACCTCTGTGCAAATCTACAACACCATTCACCTGGGCGAAATCAAGACCAACCAATTGCACCTGTGTACGAACCTACAAACACCAGGCTCCGGGTCGAAAATAAGACAAACACTTGCACCTGTGTGCAATTATACAAACACCATGCACCTGGGCGCAATCAGGACAAACCACTTGCACCTGTGTGAGCATCTACAAACACCATGGACCTTGGCGAAATCAATACAAACCACTAGCACCTGTGTGCGAATCAACAAATACCACCCACCTAATCACAATCAAGACAAACCAACTGCACCTGTGTGTGACACTACAAACAGAATGCACCTGGGCGCAATCATGACCAACCACTTGCACCTGTGTGCGAATCGACAAACACCAGCCACCTTGAGGCAATGAAGACAAACCACTTGCACCTGTGTGCGAATCTACTCATACCACCCCACCTGTTCACAATCAAGACAAACCAATAGCACCTGTGTGTGACACTACAAACAGAACTCACCTGGGCGCGCAATCAAGACAAACAGCTTCCACCTGTGTGAGAATCAACAAACAGCAGGCACCTGGAAGAAATCAAGAAAAACCCCCTGGCACCTGTGTGTGAATCTACAAACACCAGCCTCTTTGGGGCAAAGAAGACAAACCACTTGCACCTGTATGCTTACCCACCTACTCCAATCTGCAGGCCGCAATCAAGACCAACAAATTGCACCTGTGTGTGAATCTACAAACACAACTCATGTGGGCGCAATCATGACCATCCACTTGCACGTGTGTGCCAATCTACAGACACCATGAACCTGGGCGAAATCAAGACCAACCATTTGCACCTGTGTGCGAATCTACAGACACCACACACCTGGGCGGCATCAAGTCAAACTACTTGCACATGAGTGCAAATCTACAAACACCACACACTTGGGAGCAATGAAGACAAACCACATGCACCTATGTGCGAATATACAAACGCCAAGCACCCGGAAGCAATCAAGACAAACATCCTACACATGTGTGAGAATCTACAAACACCACACAGCTGGGTGGAATCAAGGCAAACCACTTTCACCCGAGCGCAAATCTACAAATACAGCCCACCAGGGCGCAATCAAGACAAACCAATTGCAGCGATGTGTGACACTAAAAACAGAACGCACCTGGGCGCAATCAAGACAAACCACTTGCACCTTTGTGCAAGTGTACCAAAACCACGCACCTGGGCGCAATCAAGACAAACATGTTAGTTACACCTGTGTGTTATTCAATAAAGACCATGCAACTGGACGCAACCAAGAAAAACCACTTGCACCAGGTGTGTGAATCTACAAACACCACTCATCTGGGAGCAATCATGACCAACCATTTGCACCTGTGTGGGAATCTACCAACACCAAGCACCTGGGCGAAATCAAGATCAACCATTTGCACCTGTGTGCGATTCTAAAACACCACGCTCCTGGGCGCAATCAAGTCCAACCACTTGCACCTGTGTGCGAATATACAAACACCACACACCTGGATGAAATCAAGATCAACCATTTCCATTTGCACCTGTGTGCGATTCTAAAACACCACGCTCCTGGGCGCAATCAAGTCCAACCACTTGCACCTGTGTGCGAATATACAAACACCACACACCTGGATGCAATCACGACAAATAACTTGCACCTGTGTGAGACTCCACAAATACCAGGCCCCTGAGCACAATGAAGACAAACAACTTACACCTGTGTGCGATTATTCTACATACCCCAGGCACCTGGGCGCAATCATGACCAACCACTTGCACCTGTGTGCGAATCGACAAACACCATGATCCTTGGTGCAATCAAGACAAACACTTGCATCTGTGTGCGAATCTACAAATACAACCCACCTGTTCACAATCAAGACAAACCAATTGCACCTCTGTGTGACACTACAAACAGAACTCACCTGGGCGCAATCAGGGCAAAAGCCTGCACCTGTGTGGGATTCTTCAAACACCAGGCAGCTGGGTGAAGTGGAGACAAACCACTTGCACCTGTGTGCGAATCTACAAACACCAGGCACCTGGGCGCAATCAGACCAATCACTTGCACCTCTGTGCAAATCTACAACACCATTCACCTGGGCGAAATCAAGACCAACCAATTGCACCTGTGTACGAACCTACAAACACCAGGCTCCGGGTCGAAAATAAGACAAACACTTGCACCTGTGTGCAATTATACAAACACCATGCACCTGGGCGCAATCAGGACAAACCACTTGCACCTGTGTGAGCATCTACAAACACCATGAACCTTGGCGAAATCAATACAAACCACTAGCACCTGTGTGCGAATCAACAAATACCACCCACCTAATCACAATCAAGACAAACCAACTGCACCTGTGTGTGACACTACAAACAGAATGCACCTGGGCGCAATCATGACCAACCACTTGCACCTGTGTGAGAATCTACAAACACCAGCCACCTTGAGGCAATGAAGACAAACCACTTGCACCTGTGTGCGAATCTACTCATACCACCCCACCTGTTCACAATCAAGACAAACCAATAGCACCTGTGTGTGACACTACAAACAGAACTCACCTGGGCGCGCAATCAAGACAAACAGCTTCCACCTGTGTGAGAATCTACAAACAGCAGGCACCTGGAAGAAATCAAGAAAAACCCCCTGGCACCTGTGTGTGAATCTACAAACACCAGCCTCTTTGGGGCAAAGAAGACAAACCACTTGCACCTGTGTGCTTACCCACCTACTCTAATCTGCAGGCCGCAATCAAGACCAACAAATTGCACCTGTGTGTGAATCTACAAACACAACTCATGTGGGCGCAATCATGACCATCGACTTGCACCTGTGTGCCAATCTACAGACACCATGAACATGGGCGAAATCAAGACCAACCATTTGCACCTGTGTGCGAATCTACAGACACCACACACCTGGGCGGAATCAAGTGAAACTACTTGCACATGAGTGCAAATCTACAAACACCACACACTTGGGAGCAATGAAGACAAACCACATGCACCTATGTGCGAATATACAAACACCAAGCACCCGGAAGCAATCAAGACAAACATCCTACACATGTGTGAGAATCTACAAACACCACACAGCTGGGCGGAATCAAGGCCAACCACTTTCACCCGAGCGCAAATCTACAAATACAGCCCACCAGGGCGCAATCAAGACAAACCAATTGCAGCGATGTGTGACACTAAAAATAGAACGCACCTGGGCGCAATCAGAAAAACCACTTGCACCTTTGTGCAAGTGTACCAAAACCACGCACCTGGGCGCAATCAAGACAAACATGTTAGTTACACCTGTGTGTTATTCAATAAAGACCATGCAACTGGACGCAACCAAGAAAAACCACTTGCACCAGGTGTGTGAATCTACAAACACCACTCATCTGGGAGCAATCATGACCAACCATTTGCACCTGTGTGGGAATCTACCAACACCAAGCACCTGGGCGAAATCAAGATCAACCATTTGCACCTGTGTGCGATTCTAAAACACCACGCTCCTGGGCGCAATCCAGTCCAACCACTTGCACCTGTGTGCGAATATACAAACACCAAGCACCTGGATGAAATCAAGATCAACCATTACCATTTGCACCTGTGTGCGATTCTAAAACACCACGCTCCTGGGCGCAATCAAGTCCAACCACTTGCACCTGTGTGCGAATATACAAACACCACACACCTGGATGCAATCACAACAAATAACTTGCACCTGTGTGAGACTCCACAAATACCAGGCCCCTGAGCACAATGAAGACAAACAACTTACACCTGTGTGCGATTATTCTACATACCCCAGGCACCTGGGCGCAATCATGACCAACCACTTGCACCTGTGTGCGAATCGACAAACACCATGATCCTTGGTGCAATCAAGACAAACACTTGCACCTGTGTGCGAATCTAGAAATACAACCCACCTGTTCACAATCAAGACAAACCAATTGCACCTCTGTGTGACACTACAAACAGAACTCACCTGGGCGCAATCAGGGCAAAAGCCTGCACCTGTGTGGGATTCTTCAAACACCAGGCAGCTGGGTGAAGTGGAGACAAACCACTTGCACCTGTGGGCGAATCTACAAACACCAGGCACCTGGGCGCAATCAGACCAATCACTTGCACCTCTGTGCAAATCTACAACACCATTCACCTGGGCGAAATCAAGACCAACCAATTGCACCTGTGTACGAACCTACAAACACCAGGCTCCGGGTCGAAAATAAGACAAACACTTGCACCTGTGTGCAATTATACAAACACCATGCACCTGGGCGCAATCAGGACAAACCACTTGCACCTGTGTGAGCATCTACAAACACCATGAACCTTGGCGAAATCAATACAAACCACTAGCACCTGTGTGCGAATCAACAAATACCACCCACCTAATCACAATCAAGACAAACCAACTGCACCTGTGTGTGACACTACAAACAGAATGCACCTGGGCGCAATCATGACCAACCACTTGCACCTGTGTGAGAATCTACAAACACCAGCCACCTTGAGGCAATGAAGACAAACCACTTGCACCTGTGTGCGAATCTACTCATACCACCCCACCTGTTCACAATCAAGACAAACCAATAGCACCTGTGTGTGACACTACAAACAGAACTCACCTGGGCGCGCAATCAAGACAAACAGCTTCCACCTGTGTGAGAATCTACAAACAGCAGGCACCTGGAAGAAATCAAGAAAAACCCCCTGGCACCTGTGTGTGAATCTACAAACACCAGCCTCTTTGGGGCAAAGAAGACAAACCACTTGCACCTGTGTGCTTACCCACCTACTCCAATCTGCAGGCCGCAATCAAGACCAACAAATTGCACCTGTGTGTGAATCTACAAACACAACTCATCTGGGCGCAATCATGACCATCCACTTGCACCTGTGTGCCAATCTACAGACACCATGAACCTGGGCGAAATCAAGACCAACCATTTGCACCTGTGTGCGAATCTACAAACACCACACACCTGGGCGGAATCAAGTGAAACTACTTGCACATGACTGCAAATCTACAAACACCACACACTTGGGAGCAATGAAGATAAACCACATGCACCTATGTGCGAATATACAAACACCAAGCACCCGGAAGCAATCAAGACAAACATCCTACACATGTGTGAGAATCTACAAACACCACACAGCTGGGCGGAATCAAGGCAAACCACTTTCACCCGAGCGCAAATCTACAAATACAGCCCACCAGGGCGCAATCAAGACAAACCAATTGCAGCGATGTGTGACACTAAAAACAGAACGCACCTGGGCGCAATCAAGACAAACCACTTGCACCTTTGTGCAAGTGTACCAAAACCACGCACCTGGGCGCAATCAAGACAAACATGTTAGTTACACCTGTGTGTTATTCAATAAAGACCATGCAACTGGACGCAACCAAGAAAAACCACTTGCACCAGGTGTGTGAATCTACAAACACCACTCATCTGGCAGCAATCATGACCAACCATTTGCACCTGTGTGGGAATCTACCAACACCAAGCACCTGGGCGAAATCAAGATCAACCATTTGCACCTGTGTGCGATTCTAAAACACCACGCTCCTGGGCGCAATCCAGTCCAACCACTTGCACCTGTGTGCGAATATACAAACACCACACACCTGGATGAAATCAAGATCAACCATTACCATTTGCACCTGTGTGTGATTCTAAAATATACGCTCCTGGGCGCATACAAGTCCAACCACTTGCACCTGTGTGCGCATATACAAACACCACACACATGGATGCAATCACGACAAATAACTTGCAGCTGTGTGAGACTCCACAAATACCAGGCCCCTGAGCACAATGAAGACAAACAACTTACACCTGTGTGCGATTATTCTACATAGCCCCGGCACCTTGGCGCAATCATGACCAACCACTTGCACCTGTGTGCGAATCGACAATCACCATGATCCTTGGTCCAATCAAGACAAACACTTGCACCTGTGTGCGAATCTAGAAATACAACCCACCTGTTCACAATCAAGACAAACCAATTGCACCTCTGTGTGACACTACAAACAGAACTCAACTGGGCGCAATCAGGGCAAAAGCCTGCACCTGTGTGGGATTCTTCAAACACCAGGCAGCTGGGTGAAGTGGAGACAACCACTTGCACCTGTGTGCGAATCTACTCATACCACCCCACCTGTTCACAATCAAGACAAACCAATAGCACCTGTGTGACACTACAAACAGAACTCACCTGGGCGCAATCAAGACAAACAGCTTCCACCTGTGTGAGAATCTGCAAACAGCAGGCACCTGGAAGAAATCAAGAAAAACCCCCTTGCACCTGTGTGCGAATCTACAAACACCAGTCTCTTTGGGGCAAAGAAGACAAACCACTTGCACCTGTGTGCTTACCTACCTACTCCAATCTGCAGGGCGCATTCAAGACCAACAAATTGCACCTGTGTGTGAATCTACAAACACAACTCATCTGGGCGCAATCATGACCATCCACTTGCACCTGTGTGCCAATCTACAGACACCATGAACCTGGGCGAAATCAAGACCAACCATTTGCACCTGTGTGCGAATCTACAAACACCACACACCTGGGCGGAATCAAGTCAAACTACTTGCACATGAGTGCAAATCTACAAACACCACACACTTGGGAGCAATGAAGACAAACCACATGCACCTATGTGCGAATATACAAACACCAAGCACCCGGAAGCAATCAAGACAAACATCCTACACATGTGTGAGAATCTACAAACACCACACAGCTGGGTGGAATCAAGGCAAACCACTTTCACCCGAGCGCAAATCTACAAATACAGCCCACCAGGGCGCAATCAAGACTAACAAATTACACCGATGTGTGACACTAAAAACAGAACGCACCTGGGCGCAATCAAGAAAAACCACCTGCACCTTTGTGCAAGGGTACCAAAACCACGCACCTGGGCGCAATCAAGACAAACATGTTAGTTACACCTGTGTGTTATTCAATAAAGACCATGCAACTGGACGCAACCAAGAAAAACCACTTGCACCAGGTGTGTGAATCTACAAACACCACTCATCTGGGAGCAATCATGACCAACCATTTGCACCTGTGTGGGAATCTACCAACACCAAGCACCTGGGCGAAATCAAGATCAACCATTTGCACCTGTGTGCGATTCTAAAACACCACGCTCCTGGGCACAATCAAGTCCAACCACTTGCACATGTGTGTGAATATACAAACACCACACACCTGGATGAAATCAAGATCAACCATTACCATTTGCACCTGTGTGTGATTCTAAAATATATGCTCCTGGGCGCATACAAGTCCAACCACTTGCACCTGTGTGCAAATATACAAACACCACACACCTGGATGCAATCATGATAAATAACTTGCACCTGTGTGAGACTCCACAAATACCAGGCCCCTGAGCACAATGAAGACAAACAACTTACACCTGTGTTCGATTATTCTACATATCCCAGGCACCTGGGCGCAATCATGACCAACCACTTGCACCTGTGTGCGAATCGACAAACACCATGATCCTTCGTGCAATCAAGACAAACACTTGCACCTGTGTGCGAATCTACAAATACAACCCACCTGTTCACAATCAAGACAAACCAATTGCACCTCTGTGTGACACTACAAACAGAACTCACCTGGGCGCAATCAGGGCAAAAGCCTGCACCTGTGTGGGATTCTTCAAACACCAGGCAGCTGGGTGAAGTGGAGACAAACCACTTGCACCTGTGTGCGAATCTACAAACACCAGGCACCTGGGCGCAATCAGACCAATCACTTGCACCTGTGTGCAAATCTACAACACCATTCACCTGGGCGAAATCAAGACCAACCAATTGCACCTGTGTACGAACCTACAAACACCAGGCTCCGGGTCGAAAATAAGACAAACACTTGCACCTGTGTGCAATTATACAAACACCATGCACCTGGGCGCAATCAGGACAAACCACTTGCACCTGTGTGAGCATCTACAAACACCATGAACCTTGGCGAAATCAATACAAACCACTAGCACCTGTGTGCGAATCAACAAATACCACCCACCTAATCACAATCAAGACAAACCAACTGCACCTGTGTGTGACACTACAAACAGAATGCACCTGGGCGCAATCATGACCAACCACTTGCACCTGTGTGAGAATCTACAAACACCAGCCACCTTGAGGCAATGAGGACAAACCACTTGCACCTGTTTGTGTATCTACTCATACCACCCCACCTGTTCACAATCAAGACAAACCAATAGCACCTTTGTGTGACACTACAAACAGAACTCACCTGGGCGCAATCAAGACAAACAGCTTCAACCTGTGTGAGAATCTGTAAACAGCAAGCACCTGGAAGAAATCAAGAAAAACCCCCTTGAACCTGTGTGCGAATCGACAAACACCAGCCTCTTTGGGGCAAAGAAGAGAAACCACTTGCACCTGTGTGCTTACCTACCTACTCCAATCTGCAGGGCGCAATCAAGACCAACAAATTACACCTGTGTGTGAATCTACAAACACAACTCATCTGGGCGCAATCATGACCATCCACTTGCACCTGTGTGCCAATCTACAGACACCATGAACCTGGGCGAAATCAAGACCAACCATTTGCACCTGTGTGCGAATCTACAAACACCACACACCTGGGCGGAATCAAGTCAAACTACTTGCACATGAGTGCAAATCTACAAACACCACACACTTGGGAGCAATGAAGACAAACCACATGCACCTATGTGCGAATATACAAACACCAAGCACCCGGAAGCAATCAAGACAAACATCATACACATGTGTTAGAATCTACAAACACCACACAGCTGGGCGGAATCAAGGCAAACCACTTTCACCCGAGCGCAAATCTACAAATACAGCCCACCAGGGCGCAATCAAGACAAACCAATTGCACCGATGTGTGACACTAAAAACAGAACGCACCTGGGCGCAATCAAGAAAAACCACTTGCACCTTTGTGCAAGTGTACCAAAACCACGCACCTGGGCGCAATCAAGACAGACATGTTACTTACACCTGTGTGTTATTCAATAAAGACCATGCAACTGGACGCAACCAAGAAAAACCACTTGCACCAGGTGTGTGAATCTACAAACACCACTCATCTGGGAGCAATCATGACCAACCATTTGCACCTGTGTGGGAATCTACCAACACCAAGCACCTGGGCGAAATCAAGATCAACCATTTGCACCTGTGTGCGATTCTAAAACACCACACTCCTGGGCACAATCAAGTCCAACCACTTGCACATGTGTGCGAATATACAAACACCACACACCTGGATGAAATCAAGATCAACCATTACCATTTGCAGCTGTGTGTGATTCTAAAATATACGCTCCTGGGTGCATACAAGTCCAACCACTTCCACCTGTGTGCGAATATACAAACACCACACACCTGGATGCAATCACGACAAATAACTTGCACCTGTGTGAGACTCCACAAATACCAGGCCCCTGAGCACAATGAAGACAAACAACTTACACCTGTGTGCGATTATTCTACATACCCCCGGCACCTGGGCGCAATCATGACCAACCACTTGCACCTGTGTGCGACTCGACAAACACCATGATCCTTGGTGCAATCAAGACAAACACTTGCACCTGTGTGCGAATCTACAAATACAACCCACCTGTTCACAATCAAGACAAACCAATTGCACCTCTGTGTGACACTACAAACAGAACTCACCTGGGCGCAATCAGGGCAAAATCCTGCACCTGTGTGGGATTCTTCAAACACCAGGCAGCTGGGTGAAGTGGAGACAAACCACTTGCACCTGTGGGCGAATCTACAAACACCAGGCACCCGGGCGCAATCAGACCAATCACTTGCACCTGTGTGCAAATCTACAACACCATTCACCTGGGCGAAATCAAGACCAACCAATTGCACCTGTGTACGAACCTACAAACACCAGGCTCCGGGTCGAAAATAAGACAAACACTTGCACCTGTGTGCATTATACAAACACCATGCACCTGGGCGCAATCAGGACAAACCACTTGCACCTGTGTGAGCATCTACAAACACCATGTACCTTGGTGAAATCAATACAAACCACTAGCACCTGTGTGCAAATCAACAAATACCACCCACCTAATCACAATCAAGACAAACCAACTGCACCTGTGTGTGACACTACAAACAGAATGCACCTGGGCGCAATCATGACCAAACACTTGCACCTGTGCGAGAATCTACAGACACCACTCATCTGGGCGCAATCATGACCAACCACTGCACCTGTGTGAGAATCTACAAACACCAGCCACCTTGAGGCAATGAAGACAAACCACTTGCACCTGTGTGCGAATCTACTCATACCACCCCACCTGTTCACAATCAAGACAAACCAATAGCACCTGTGTGTGACAGTACAAACAGAACTCACCTGGGCGCAATCAAGACAAACAGCTTCCACCTGTGTGAGAATCTACAAACACCAGGCACCTGGGCAAAATCAAGAATAACCCCTTGTACCTGTGTGCGAATCTACAAACACCAGCCTCTTTGGGGCAAAGAAGACAAACATCTTGCACCTGTGTGCTTACCTACATACTCCCATCTGCAGGGCGCAATCAAGACCAACAAATTGCACCTGTGTGTGAATCTAAAAACACAACTCATTTGGGCGCAATCATGACCATCCACTTGCACCTGTGTGCCAATCTACAGACACCATGAACCTGGGCGAAATCAAGACCAACCATTTGCACATGTTTGAATCTATATACACCACACACCTGGGCGGAATCAAGTCAAACTACTTGCACATGAGTGCAAATCTACAAACACCACACACTTGGGAGCAATGAAGACAAACCACATGCACCTATGTGCGAATATACAAACACCAAGCACCCAGAAGCAATCAAGACAAACATCCTACACATGTGTGAGAATCTACAAACACCACACAGCTGGGCGTAATCAAGGCAAACCACTTTCACCCGAGCGAAAATCTGCAAATACAACCCACCAGGGCGTAATAAAGACAAACCAATTGCACCGATGTGTGACACTAAAAACAGAACGCACCTGGGCGCAATCAAGACAAACCACTTGCACCTTTGTGCAAGTGTACCAAAACCACGCACCTGGGCGCAATCAAGACAAACATGTTAGTTACACCTGTGTGTTATTCAATAAAGACCATGCAACTGGACGCAACCAAGAAAAACCACTTGCACCCGGTGTGTGAATCTACAAACACCACTCATCTGGCAGCAATCATGACCAACCATTTGCACCTGTGTGGGAATCTACAAACACCAAACACCTGAGCGAAATCAAGATCAACCATTTGCACCTGTGTGTGATTCTAAAACACCACGCTCCTGGGCGCAATCAAGTCCAACCACTTGCACCTGTGTGCGAATATACAAACACCACACACCTGGATGCAATCAAGATAAATAACTTGCACCTGTGTGAGACTCCACAAATACCAGGCCTCTGAGCACAATGAAGACAAACAACTTACACCTGTGTGAAATTCTACATACCCCAGGCACCTGGGCGCAATCATGACCAACCACTTGCACCTGTGTGCAAATCGACAAACACCATGATCCTTTGTTCAATCAAGACAAACACTTGCACCTGTGTGCGAATCTACAAATACAACTCTCCTGTTCACAATCAATACAAACCAATTGCACCTGTGTGTGACACTACAAACAGAACACCCCTGGGCCAATCAGGACAAAAGCCTGCACCTGTGTGAGATTCTTCAAACACCAGGCACTGGGGGGAGACAAACCACTTGCACCTGTGTGCGAATCTACAAACACCAGGCACCTGGGCACATCATGACCAACCACTTGCACCTGTTTGTGAATCTACAAACACCATGCACCTGGGCGAAATCAAGACCAACCAATTGCACCTGTGTACGAATCTACAAACACCAGGCTACATGTCAAAAATAAGACAAACATTTGCACCTGTGTGAAATTATAAAAACACCATGCACCTGGGCACAATCAGGACAAACCACTTACACCTGTGTGAGCATCTACAAACACCATGAACCTTGACGAAATCAATACAAACCACTAGCACCTGGGCGAAATCAAGATCAACCATTTGCACCTGTGTGCGATTCTAAAACACCACGCTCCTGGGCCCAATCATGTCCAACCACTTGCACCTGTGTGCGAATATACAAACACCACACACCTGGATGAAATCAAGATCAACCATTTGCACCTGTGTGCGATTCTAAAACACCACGCTGCTGGGCGCAATCAAGTCCAACCACTTGCACCTGTGTGCGAATATACAAATACCACACACCTGGATGCAATCAAGACAAATAACTTGCACCTGTGTGAGACTCCACATATACCAGGCCCCTGAGCACAATGAAGATAAACAACTTACACCTGTGTGCGATTCTACATACCCCAGGCACCTGGGTGCAATCATGACCAACCACTTGCACCTGTGTTTGAATCGACGAACACAATGATCCTTGGTGCAATCAAGACAAACACTTGCACCTGTGTGTGAATCTAAAAATACAACCCACCTGTTCACAATCAAGACAAACCAATTGCACCTGTGTGTTACACTACAAACAGAACTCACCTTGGCGCAATCAGGGCAAAAGCCTGCACCTGTGTGGGATTCTTCAAACACCAGGCTGCTGGGTGAAGTGGAGACAAACCACTTGCACCTGTGTGAGATTCTAAAACACCACGCTCCTGGGCGCAATCAAGTCCAACCGCTTGCACCTGTGTGCGAATATACAAACACCACACACCTGGATGCAATCAAGACAAATAACTTGCACCTGTGTGAGACTCCACAAATACCAGGCCCCTGAGCACAATGAACACAAACAACTTACACCTGTGTGCGATTATTCTACATACCCCAGGCACCTGGGCGCAATCATGACCAACCACTTGCACCTGTGTTTGAATCGAGAAACACCATGATCCTTGGTGCAATCAAGACAAACACTTGCACCTGTGTGCGAATCTACAAATACAACCCACCTGTTCACAATCAAGACAAACCAATTGCACCTGTGTGTGACACTACAAACAGAACTCACCTGGGCGCAATCAGCGCAAAAGCCTGCACCTGTGTGGAATTCTTCAAACACCAGGCATCTGGGTTTAGTGGAGACAAACCACTTGCACCTGTGTGCGAATCTACAAACACCATGCACCTGGGTGAAATCAAGACCAAACAATTGCACCTGTGTACGAATCTACAAACACCAGACTCCGGAACGAAAATAAGACATACACTTGCACCTGTGTGCAATTATACAAACACCAGGCACCTGGGCTCAATCAGGACAAACCACTTGCACCTGTGTGAGCATCTACAAACACCATGAACATTGGCGAAATCAATACAAACCACTTGAACCTGTGTGCGAATCTACTCATACCACCTACCTGTTCACAATCAAGACAAACCAATAGCACCTGTGTGTGACACTACAAACAGAACTCACCTGGGCGCAATCAAGACAAACAGCTTCCACCTGTGTGAGAATCTACAAACACGAGGCACCTGGGAGAAATCAAGAAAAACCACTTTCACCTGTGTTTGAATATACAAACACCAGCCTCCTTGGGTAATGAAGACTAACAACTTACACCTGTGTGCTTACCTACAAACTCCAATCAGCAGGGCGCAATCAAGACCAACATCTTGCACCTGTGTGTGAATCTGCAAATACAACTCATCTGGGAGGAATCATGACCAACCACTTGCACCTGTCTGCGAATCTACAAACACCATGCACCTGGGCGAAATCAAGACAAGCCACTTGTACCTGTGTACGATTCTAAAACCCCATGCTCCTGGGCACAATCAAGTCAAACCACTTGCACATGTGTGCGAATATACAAACACTATGCTCCTGGATGCACTCAAGACAAATAACGTGTACCTGTTTGAGAATCTACAAACACCATGTGCCAGGACTCAATCAAGTCAAACAACTTGCCCCTGTGTGCGATTCTGAAAACACCAGGCACCTAGGCGCAATCATTACCAACCACTAGCACCTGTGTGAGAATCTACAAACACCACTCATCTGGGCGCAATCATGACCAACCACTTGCACCTGTGTGAGAATCTACAAACACCAGGTACTTAGGCGAAATTAAGACAAAACACTTGCACCTGTGTGCGAATGTACATACACCAGCCTCTTTGGGGCAATGAAGACGAACAACTTGCACCTGTGTGCTTACCTATAAACTCCAATCAGCAGGGCGCAATCATGACCCACCACTTGCACCTGAGTGACAATCTACAAACAGCACTCACCTGGACACAATCAAAACCAACCATTTGCACCTGTGTGAGAATCTAAAAACTCCAGGGACCTGGGAGAAATCAAGACAAACCCCTTGCACCTGTGTTCGAATATACAAACACCAGCCTCGTTGGGGCAATGAAGACAAACAACTTGCACCTGTGTGCTAAAATACAAACTCCAATCAGCAGGGCGCATTCAAGACCAACAATTTGCACCTGTTTGAGAATCTACAACACCATGCACCTGGTCGACATCAAGTAAAACCACTTGTACCTGTGGGAGAATCTACAAACACCAGGCTCATGGGCACAATCAAGGCAACTATAACCTGTGTGAGAACACCATGCACCAGAACACAATCAAGTCAAACAACTTGCCCCTGTGTGCGATTCTACAAACACCAGCTAGCAGGGCGCAATCAAGACAAACAATGTATATACCTGTGTGTGATTCTACATACTCGGGCACCTGGGCGTAATCATGAGCAACCACTTGCACCTGTGTGAGAATCTACAAACACCACTCATCTGGGTGCAATCATGACCAACCACTTGCATCTGTGTGAGACTCTACCAACACCAGGCCCCTGAGCAAAATCAAGACAAACGACTTGCACCTTTGTGTGAATATACAAACACCAGCCTCTTTGGGGCCATGAAGACAAACAACTTGCACCTGTGTGCTTACCTCCGAACTCCCATCAGCAGGGAGCAATCAAGACAAACAACTTGAATCTGTGTGTGAATCTACAAACACCACTCATCTGGGAGCAATCATGAACAACCACTTGCACCTGTGTGCCAATCTGCAAACACCATGAACCTGTGCAAAATCAAGACCAACCACTTGCACCTGTGTTCAAATATACAAACACCATCCTCCTTGGGCATTGAAGACTAACAACTTGCACCTGTGTGCTTACCTACAAACTCCAATCAGCAGGGCACAATCAAGACCAACATCTTGCACCTGTGTGTGAATCTACAAACACAACTCATCTGGGAGCAATCATGACCAACCCCTTGCACCTGTGTGCGAATCTACAAACACCATGTACCTGGGCAAAATCAAGACATGCCACTTGCACCTGTGTACGATTCTAAAACACCATGCTCCTGAGCACAACCAAGGCATACCACTTGCACCTGTGTGTGAATATACAAACACCATGCTCCTGGATGCACTCAAGACAAATAACTTGCACCTGTCTGAGAATCTATAAACACCATGCACCTGGTCGAAATCAAACAAAACCACTTGCACCTGTGTGCGATTCTGAAAACACCAAGCTCCAGGGCACAATCAAGGCAACTATAACCTGTGTGAGAATCTAGGAACACCATGCGTCAGGACACAATCAAGCCAAACAACTAGCCCCTGTGTGCGATTCTACAACACCAGGCACCTGGGCGCAGTCATGACCAACCACTTGCACCTGTGTGAGAATCTACAAACACCAGGTACCTGGGCAAAATCAAGACAAACCACTTGCACCTGTGTGTGAATATACAAACAACAGCCTCCTTGGGCAATGAAGAAAAACAACTGGCACCCGTGTACTCATCTAAAAACTCCAATCAGTAGGTAGCAATCAAGACAAACATCTTGCAGCAGTGTGAGAATCTACAAACACCACTCATCTGGGTGCAATCATGACCAACCACTTGCACCTGTGTGCGAATCTACAAACACCATGCACCTGGGAGAAATCAAGACCAACCACTTGCACCTGTGTGCGATTCTAAAAACCATGCTCCTGGGTGCAATCAAGTCCGACCTCTTGCACCTGTGTGCGAATACAGAAAAACCACACTCCTGGATGCAATCAAGACAAATAACTTTCACCTGTTTGAGAATCTACAACACCATGCACCTGGTCGACATCAAGTAAAACCACTTGTACCTGTGGGAGAATCTACAAACACCAGGCTCATGGGCACAATCAAGGCAACTATAACCTGTGTGAGAACACCATGCACCAGAACTCAATCAAGTCAAACAACTTGCCCCTGTGTGCGATTCTACAAACACCAGCTAGCAGGGCGCAATCAAGACAAACAACGTATATACCTGTGTGTGATTCTACATACACCAGGCAACTGGGCGTAATCATGAGCAACCACTTGCACCTGTGTGTGAATCTAAAAACACCAGGCACCTGGGCACAATCATGACCAACCACTTGCACCTCTGTGAGAATCTACCAACACCAGGCCCCTGAGCAAAATCAAGACAAACGACTTGCACCTGTGTGTGAATATACAAACACCAGCCTCTTTGGGGCCATGAAGACAAACAACTTGCACCTGTGTGCTTACCAGCAAACTCCCATCAGCAGGGCGCAATCAAGACAAACAACTTACACCTGTGTGTGAATCTACAAACACAACTCATCTGGGAACAATCATGAACAACCTCTTGCACCTGTGTGCCAATCTGCAAACACAATGAACTTGGGCAAAATCAAGGCCAACAACTTGCACCTGTGTTCGAATATACAAACACCAGCCTCCTTGGGCATTGAAGACTAACAACTTGCACCTGTGTGCTTACCTACAAACTCCAATCAGCAGGGCGCAATCAAGACCAACATCTTGCACCTGTGTGTGAATCTACAAACACAACTCATCTGGGAGCAATCATGACCAACCACTTGCACCTGTGTGCGAATCTACAAACACCATGTACCTGGGCGAAATCAAGACATGCCACTTGCACCTGTGTACGATTCTAAAACACCATGCTCCTGGGCACAACCAAGGCAAACCACTTGCACCTGTGTGCAAATATACAAACACCACGCTCCTGGATGTACTCAAGACAAATAACTTGCACCTGTTTGAGAATCTATAAACACCATGCACCAGGTCGAAATCAAGAAAAACCACTTGCACCTGTGTGCAATTCTGAAAACACCAAGCTCCAGGGAACAATCAAGGCAACTATAACCTGTGTGAGAATCTAGTAACACCATGCGTCAGGACACAATCAAGTCAAACAACTTGGCCCTGTGTGATTCTACAACACCAGGCACCTGGGCGCAATCATGACCAACCACTTGCACCTGTGTGAGAATCTACAAACACCACTCATCTGGGTGCAATCATGACCAACCACTTGAACCTCTGTGAGAATCTACAAACACCAGGCACCTGGGCGAAATCAAGACAAACCACTTGCACCTGTGTGCGAATATACATACACCAGCCTCTTTGGGGCAATGAAGACAAACAACTTGCACCTGTGTGCTTACCTATAAACTCCAATCAGCAGGGCGCAATCATGACCAACCACTTGCACCTGAGTGACAATCTACAAACAGCACTCATCTGGATGCAATCATGACCAACCACTTGCACCTTTGTGAGAATCTACAAACACCACTCATCTGGGCGCAATCATAACCAACCACTTGCACCTGAGTGAGAATCTACAAACACCAGGTACCTGGGCAAAATCAAAACAAACCACTTGCACCTGTGTTCGAATATAAAAACACCAGCCTCCTTGGGCAATGAGGAAAAACAACTGGCACTGGTGTGCTCACCTAAAAACTCCAATCAGCAGGTAGCAATCAAGACAAACATCTTGTACCAGTGTGAGAATCTACAAACACCACTCATCTGGGTGCAATCAAGACCAACCACTTGCACCTGTGTGCAAATCTACAAACACCATGCACCTGGGAGAAATCAAGACCAACCACTTGCACCTGTGTGCGATTCTAAAACACCATGCTCCTGGGCACAATCAAGTCCGACCACTTGCACCTTTGTGCGAATAAATAACCACACTCCTGGATGCAATCAAGACAAATAACTTGCACCTCTTTGAGAATCTACAACACCATGCGCCTGGTCGACATCAGGAAAAACCACTTGTATCTGTGGGAGAATCTACAAACACCAGGCTCATGGGCACAATCAAGGCAACTATAACCTGTGTGAGAACACCATGCACCAGGACTCAATCAAGTCAAACAACTTGCCCCTGTGTGCGATTCTACAAAAAAACAGGTAGCAAGGTGCAATCAAGAAAAACAATGTATACCTGTGTGTGATTATACATACACCAGCACGTGGCACAATCATGAGCAACCACTTGCACCTGTGTGCGAATCTACAAACACCAGGCACCTGGGCGCAATCATGACCAACCACTTGCACCTGTGTGAGAATCTACAAACAACAGCCACCTGGGAGAAATCAAGAAAAACCACTTGCACCAGTGTGAGAATATACACACACCAGGCTCCTGGGTGCAATCAAGGCAACTAAAACCTGTGTGAGAAACTAGGAACACCATGTACCAGGACTCAATCACATCAAACAACTTGCCCCTGTGTGCGATTCTACAAACATCAGGCACCTTGGCGCAATCAAGACAAACAACTTATATCTGTGTGCGATTCTACATACACTGGGCACCTGGGCGCAATCATGACGAACCACTTGGACCTCTGTGCGAACCTACAAACACCAGGCACCTGGGTGCAATCATGACCAACCACTTGCACCTGTGTGAGAATCTACAAACACCACTCATCTGGGCGCAATCACGACCAACCACTTGCACTTGCGTGAGAATCTACAAACACCAGGCACCTGGGAGAAATCAAGACAAACCACTTGCACCTGTGTTCGAATATACAAACACCAGCCTCCGTGGGCAATCAAGACCAACAACTTGCACCTGTATGTGAATCTACAAACACCACTCATCTGGGTGCAATCATGACCAACCACTTGCACTTGTGTGCAAATCTACAAACACCAGGCACCTGGGTGCAATCATGACCAACCACTTGCACCTGAGTGACAATCTACAAAAACCAGGGCCCTGAGTGAAATCAAGACAAACCACTTGCACCTGTGTGTGAATATACAAACACCAGCCACCTTGGGGGCAATGAAGGCAAACAACTTGTACCTGTGAGCATATCTACAAATACCACCCACCTGTTCACAATCAAGACAAACCAATTGAACCTGTGTGTGACACTACAAACAGAACGCACCTTGGCGCAATCAAGACAAACAGCTTCCTCCTTTGTGAGAATATACAAACACCAGGCACCTGGGCGAAACCAAGACAAACCACTTGCACCTGTCGGCGAATCTACAAACACCAGGCACCTGGGCGCAATCATGCCAACCACTTGCACCTGTGTGAGAATCTACAAACATCACTCATCTGGGCGCATCATGACCAACCACTTTCACCTCTGTGAGAATCCACAAACACCAGGCACCTGGAAGAATTCAAGACAAACCACTTGCACCTGTGTGCGAATGTACAAACGTCAGGCTCTTTGGGGCAATGAAGACAAACAACTTTCACCTGTGTGCTTACCTACAAACTCTAATCAGCAGGGCGCAATCTTGACAAACAACTGGCACATGTGTGTGAATCTACAAACACAACTCTTCTGGGAGCAATCATGACCAACCACCTGCACCTGTGTGCCAATCTACAAACACCATGAACCTGGGTGAAATCAAGACCAATCACTTGCACCTGTGTGCGAATATACAAACCCCACGCTCATGGGCAAAATCAAGACAAATAACTTGTACCTGTGTGATAATTTAAAAACACCAGACACCTGAGCATAATCAAGACAAACCATTTGCACCTGTGTGCGGATCTGCAAACACCACACACCTGGGCGGAATCAAGTCAAACTACTTGCACATGTGTACAAATCTACAAACACCACACACTTGGGAGTAATGAAGACAAACCACATGCACCTATGTGCGATTATACAAACACCAAGCACCCAGAAGCAATCAAGACAAACATCCTGCACCTCTGTGAGAATCTACAAACACCACACAGCTGGGCGGAATCAAGACAATACATTGTCACCCATGCGCAAGTCTACAAATACAACCCTCCTGGGGGCAATGAAGACAAACCAATTGCACGATGTTTGATACTACAAACAGAATGCACATAGGCGCAATCAAGACAAACCACTTGCACCTGTGTGCGAGTGTACCAACACAACGCACCTGGGCGCAATCAAGTCAAACATGTTACACCTGTGTGTTATTCTATAAAGACCATGCAACTAGACATAATCAAGAAAAACCACTTGCATCTGGTGTGTGAATCTACAAACACCACTCATTTGGGAGCAATCATGATCAACCACTTGCACCTTGTGAGAAACTACAAACACCAGGCCCCTGAGCGAAATCAAGACAAACCACTTGTACCTATGTGCGAATCTACAAATTCCACCCACCTGTTCAAAATAAAGACAAACTATTTGCACCTGTGTGTGACACTACAAACAGAACACACCTGGGCGCAATCAGGACAAACAGCTTGCACCTGTGTGAGAATCTACAAACACCAGGCACCTAGGTGAAATCAAGACAAATAACTTGAACCTGTGTGAGACTCCACAAACACCAGGCACCTGGGCACAATGAAGACAATCAACTTACACCTGTATGCAATTCTACATACCCAAGGCACCTGGGTGCAATCATGACCAACCACTTGCATCTGTGTGTTTACCTACGAACTCAAATCAGCAGGGCGCACTCAAGACAAACAACTTGCACCTGTGTGTGAATATACAAACACAACTCATCTGGGAGCAATCATGACCAACCACTTGCACCTGTGTGCCAATCTACAAACACCATGCACATGGGCGAAATCAAGTCCAACCACTTGCACCTGTGTGCGAATATACAAACACCATGCACCTTGATGCAATCAAGACAAATAGCTTGCACCTGTATGAGAATCTACAAACACCATGCACCTGGTCAAAATCATGAAAAACCACTTGCACCTGTGTGCGATTCTTAAAACACCAAGCTCCTGGGTGCAATCAAGACAAGTCTAAGCTGAGTGAGAATCTAGAAACACCACGCACCAGGACTCAATCATGACAAACAACTTGCACCTGTGTGCGATTCTTAAAACACCAAGCTCCTGGGTGCAATCAAGACAAGTCTAAGCTGAGTGAGAATCTAGAAACACCATGCACCAGGACTCAATCATGACAAACAACTTGCACCTGTGTGCAATTCTACATACACCAGGCTCCTGGGTGCAATCATGACCAAACACTTGCACCTGTGTGCTAAGCTACAATCACCAGGCACCGGGGTCCAATCATGACCAACCAGTTGCACCTGAGTGAGAATCTACAAACACAAGGCTCCCGGGAAAAATCAAGACAAACCACTTGCACCAGTGTGCAAATATTCAAACACCACCCACCTTGGGGCAATGAAGACAAACAACTTGCACCTGTGTGCTTACCAACAAACTCCAATCAAAAGGGCGCAATCAAGACAAACAACTTGCACCTGTGTGTGAATCTACAAACACCACGCACCTGGGTGCAATCATGACCAACCACTTGCACCTGTGTGAGATCTACAAACACCAGGCACCTGGGAGACATCAAGACAAACCACTTGCACCTGTATTCTAATATACAAAAACCAGCCTCCTTGGGGCAATGAAGACAAACAACTTGCACCTGTGTGCTTACCTACAAACTCCAATCAGCAGGGCGCAATCAAGACAAACAGGTTGCACCTGTGTGAGAATCTACAAACACCACGCTCTGGGGCGCAAATAAGACAAACAACTTGCACCTGTGTGCAATTATACAAACACCACGCACCTGGGCACAATCAGGACAAACCACTTGCACCTGTGTGCGATCTACAAATACCACCCACCCGTTCACAATCAAGACAAACCAATTGCACCTGTGTGTGACACTACAAATAGAATGCACCTGGGCACAATCATGACCAACCACTTGCACCTGTTTGAGAATCTACAAACACCAGGCACCTGGGCCAAATCAAGACAAACCACTTGTACCTGTGTGCGAATATACAAACACCACCCTTTTGGGGCAGTGAAATCAAACAACTTTCACCTGTGTGCTTACCTATAAACTCCAATCAGCAGGGCGCAATCATAATCAACCACTTGCACCTGTGTGAGAATCGACTAACACCACTCATCTGGGCACAATCATGACCAACCACTTGCACCTGTGTGAGAATCTACAAACACCATGCACCTGGTTGAAATCATGAAAAACCACTTGCACCTGTGTGCGATTCTGAAGACAACAGGATCCTGGTTTCATTCAAGACAACTATAACTTGTGTGAGAATATAGAAACACCATGCACCAGGACTCAATCAAGTCAAACAACTTGTACCTGTGTGAGAAACTACAAACACCACCCACCTGTGCACAAGCAAGACCAACAAATTGCACCTGTGTGTGACACTACAAACACAACGCATCTTTTCACAATCAAGACTAACAACTTGCACCTGTGTGAGAAATTAAAAGCACCAGGCACCTGGGCGAAAACAAGACAAACCATTTACACCTGTGTGCGAATCTGCAAACACCACACACCTGGGCGGAATCAAGTCAAACTACTTGCATATGTGTGCAATTCTACAAACACCACACACTGGGGAGCAATGAAGACAAACCACATGCATCTATGTGCGAATATACAAACACCAAGCACCCGGAAGCAATCAAGACAAACCACCTGCATCTGTGTGAGACTGTACAAACACCACACACCTGGGCAGAATCTAGACAAAACACTGTCACCTGTGCACCAATCTACAAATACAACCCACCTGGGTGCAATCAAGACAAACCACTTGCACCTGTGTGCTTGTGTACCAACACCATGCACCTGGGCGCAATCAAGACAAACATGTTACACCTGTGTGTTATTCTATAAAGACCACGCAACTGGACGCAATCAAGACAAACCACCTGACCTGTGTTTGAATCTACAGACTGAGAAACTGCTAACAGCGTGTTCTCTGATCACATCTTCTAGAAACAGTAGGATTTTCTGCCTTTAGCAGGCAGAAAATAAGGGGTGACACCAAAGAGGTGATTATAATTTAATTTGGGTTAAGAATTAGAGTAAAGGTGACACGGACTAGCGGGGCTCCAGACTTCCCAGGCGGCGCCGGGCAAGGCGAGTGCGCCCGGCATTGTCCTCTGCCCAGGAAGGCGGCTCCTCCGCCGGTTGTAGAGCGCTGCTGGGTGGCCAGCAGAGGACCCGGAGAGAGGACTTTAGCTCAGGGGCTTTCTCTTGGGAGTCTCCAGGGACCACCGCCACCCTGAGGGAGGATCCAAAGACTTCTTGAGTATAGCTCACATTGGATCAAAGGACTTGGAGCTAGTTTTCATTTTCGAGAAATCCTTTTAAAAAGTCTGGAGGGGGGGGGGGGGTTCCCGGAAGATGGCGGACTGAGAAGCTGCTAGCCTCTGAGCTCCGAACACACTCCCCTGGAAACAATAGGATTTTCTGCCTTTAGCAGGCCAACCAATAAGGCGTCCTTAGACACCAAGGAGGTGACTATAACTTAATTTGGGTTAAGAATTAGAGTAGGGAAAAAAATTCTTTTTTCTTCCTTTTAATTATCAAGCATACATCCTTCCCGCCCCCCCCCCCATAAGCAGTCCCTGGGACCAGCTCCTAGCAGGATACCCCATACCACCAAACAGGGTGTTTTTTTTTTTTTGAATTCACTGATACACATTTGGGAAGTTCCTTGCACTGCTCTTTAATTACAACTCTTTTTCTTATCTTCTCCCTTTTCTCTTTTTCTTATCTTCTCCCTTTTCTCTCTCTTATCTCTCCCTCTTTTTTTTAATCTTGTCATATACTTCTTCTTTCTTCTTTGCCTTTCTGAATTTGTGAATTACTTTGGGGAAGAAATCTGACTCAGAGTGGACTCTATGTGTGTATCTCTGCTCTAGTTCCCTTTCCCCTCTTGTTACCCCTAGAATATACACTGGATAGTAGATTTGCATAACTGTATATTCTTGCTATCCTCTCTTTCTTTTCTCTTTCTTCACTGGAATTTGGTTACTATTTTTCACGGACTGGAGAAATTGTTTGGCTAACTGGTAACGATTAAACTACTTCAATACTTACTTCAGTTGCTACTGTAATTCCGGAGGTTGGTGAGTGCAATTGTCATAAAGGTATTTAGTACAGTGTTACTTGTACTCAAGACACAACAACTGAGGAACAACAGAGCATAAAAAAGAGAAACACATAAATAAAAAATGGGTAGATTAAAAACAAATAAAACTGCTACCCCAATGAATGAAGACAAGAGCCCAGAAGAAACTACAAATCAGTCAGAAGTAACCATAGATAAGAAAAGTATGCAAGCAATAATAAACTTATTAATCACAGAAATGAAAAAACATTGGAGGAAAGGAATGGCAGTATTAGGGAAACAACAATTGAGACCCCCAAGGAAAATACTGATTATCTTGAGGCAATTAGAGAACTGAAAGCTGAAATAGCTATAATGAATAAAGAAGCTGAGGCAAGGGAAAGCAGACTAACAGAAGCAGAAAACAGAATTAGTCAGACAGAGGATGAGTTAGAGAAAACTAAGAAAGAGGTGAAAGAGCTTAAAAAGAGATTGAGAGACACTGAAAACAACAACAGAGACATATGAGATGATATCAAAAGAAATAACATTCGTATAATTGGCCTGCCAGAGGAAGAAAGAGAGGAAGGGGAAGCAAACATTCTAGAGGAAATAATACAAGAAAACTTCCCAGACCTGAATAACAGAAAGGATATCAAGGTTCAAGAGGCCCAGAGAGTACCAAACAGAATCAACCCAGATCTGAAGACACCAAGACACATCATAGTCACAATGAGAAGAAGTGAGGATAAAGAAAGGTTCCTAAAGGCTGCAAGAGAGAAACAAAAAGTCACATACAAGGGAAAACCCATAAGATTATCTTCAGATTTCTCCACTCAAACTCTAAAAGCCAGAAGGGAGTGGCAAGATATCTATCGAGCCCTGAATGAAAAAGGGTTTCAACCAAGGATAATATATCCTGCTAGACTTTCATTCAAGCTAGATGGAGGGATCAAAACCTTCTTAGACAAACAACAGTTAAAGGAGGCAACCATCACCAAGCTGGCCCTGAAATAGGTACTAAAAGACCTCTTATAAACAAGAACATCACTATAATACTTGTAATATATCAGAGTAAACATTGTTTTTTAGAACAATGGCACTACAATACATTAAATCCATAATATCAATAAATGTCAATGGCTTAAACTCACCCATCAAAAGGCACAGGGTGGGGGGATGGATCAGAAAACATAACCCAACCATATGCTGCTTGCAAGAATCCCATCTGTCACAACAAGATAAACACAGACTTAAAGTGAAAGGATGGAAAACTATCATACAGGCTAACGGTCCACAAAAAAGGGCAGGAACAGCCATTCTCATCTCAAACACGATAGATTTTAAATTAAATAAAGTAATAAAAGATAGGCAAGGACATTACATAATGATTAGAGGATCAATCAGCCAAGAAGACTTAACAATTATTAACATCTATGCACCCAACGAGGGACCATCTAAATACATTAAGCATCTACTGAAAGAATTTCAAAAATACATCAATAGTAATACAATAATAGTGGGAGACTTCAATACCCCACTCTCACACTTAGACAGATCAACAAAGCAGAGAACCAATAAAGATACAAGAGAATTGAATGAAGAGATTGACAGACTAGACCTCTTGGACAGTTTCAGACTCCTCCACCCCAAAAAACTGGAATACACCTTCTTTTCAAATCCACGTAACACATACTCAAGGATAGACCACATGTTAGGCCACAAAGACAGCATCAATAAATTCAAGAGCATTGAAATCATTCCAAGTATCTTCTCAGACCACAGTGGAGTAAAACTAACATTTAACAACAAACGGAAAATTATTAAAAGACATAGAATTTGGAAACTAAACAACATGCTCCTTAAGAACCACTGGGTCAGAGACTCACTCAAACAGGAAATTCAAATGTTCCTGGAAACAAATGAAAATGAAGACACAACCTATCAAAATATTTGGGACACAGCTAAAGCAGTACTGAGAGGGAAACTTATAGCCATACAATCACATATTAAACACCAAGAAGAAGCCCAAATGAACGACCTTACTGCACACCTCAAGGACTTAGAGGAAGAGGAACAAAGGAACCCTAAAGCAACCAGAAGGACAGAAATCACTAAAGTTAGAGCAGAAGTAAACAACATTGAAAATAAAAGAACCATACAAAAGATCAATGAAGCCAAATGTTGGTTCTTTGAAAGATTAAACAAAATTGACAAACCCCTAGCCAGACTCACCAAACAAAAAAGAGAGAAGACTCAAATTAATAGAATTGTAAACAATGCAGGAGATATCACAACTGACACCACAGAAATCCAGAGAATCCTGCGAAACTTCTATAAAGAACTATATGCCACCAAGCTAGAGAATCTGAAGAAATGGAACAATTCCTAGAAATCTATGCACTTCCAAAACTGAACCAAGAAGAACTACAAAATCTAAATGCACCAATCACAGACAAAGAAATTGAAACCGTTATTAAGAATCTCCCCAACAACAAAAGTCCTGGACCAGATGGCTTCACAAATGAATTCTACATAACTTTCAGGAAACAGTTAGTACCCATACTTCTTAAGCTTTTCCATAAGACTGAAGAAACAGGAACACTCCCTTCCACCTTTTATGAAGCCAACATCACCCTGATACCAAAAGCTGATAGGGACAGAACAAAAAAGGAAAACTACAGACCAATATCTCTGATGAACATAGATGCCAAAATATTAAACAAGATCTTGGCCAACCGGATACAGCAACACATCAAAAAGATTGTTCATCATGACCAAGTGGGATTCATCCCATGAATGCAAGGCTGGTTCAACATCCATAAGTCAATCAATGTCATTCACCACATCAATAAAAGCAAAGCCAAAAACCACATGATTATCTCAATAGATGCAGAGAAAGCCTTTAACAAAATCCAACACCCATTCATGCTCAAAACTCTACAAAAAATGGGAATAGATGGGAAATTCCTCAAGATAGTGGAGTCTATATATAGCAAACCTACAGCCAACATCATACTCAATGGACAGAAGCTGAAAGCATTCCCCCTCAGATCGGGGACTAGACAGGGCTGTCCACTGTCACCGTTACTCTTCAACATAGTATTGGAAGTTCTTGCCATAGCAATCATGCAAGAGAAAGAAATCAAAGGGATACAGATTGGAAGGGAAGAAGTCAAGCTCTCACTATTTGCAGATGATATGATAGTATACATAGAAAGACCTAAAGAATCCAGTAGAAAATTACTGGAAGTTATTAGGCAATATAGCAAGGTATCAGGCTACAAAATCAATGTACAAAAATCAGTGTCATTTCTTTATGCAAACACTAAATCTGAAGAAGAAGACATCCAGAAATCACTCCCATTTACTGTTTCAGCAAAATCAATCAAATACCTAGGAATGAAGTGACCAAAGAAGTGAAAGATTTATACTGAAAACTATGACTATACTGAAAACTATGAGTCGCTACTCAAGGAGATAGAAACTGATACCAAGAAATGGAAAGATATCCCATGCTCATGGATTGGAAGAATAAATATCATCAAAATGAATATTCTCCCCAGAGCCATATACAAATTTAATGCAATACCCATCAAAGTTCCACCAAGCTTCTTTAAGAGAATAGAACAAACACTACAATCATTTATCTGGAACCTGAAAACACCTAGAATTGCCAAAACCATGTTAAGGAAAAGAATCAGAAATGGAGGCATCACACTCCCAGACCTTAAACTATATTATAAAGCCATCATCATCAAAACAACATGGTACTGAAACAAAAATAGGCACACAGACCAGTGGAACAGAATTGAAAGCCCAGAAGTAAATCCCAACACCTATGGGCATCTAATCTTTGATAAGGGGGCCCAAAGGATTAAATGGAAAAAGGAGGCTCTCTTCAATAAATGGTGCTGGGAAAACTGGGTTGAAACATGCAGAAGAATGAAATTGAACCACTTTATCTCACCAGAAACAAAAAATAACTCCAAATGGATCAAAGACCTAGATGTCAGACCAGAAACAATCAAATACCTAGAGGAAAACATTGGTAAAACACTTTCCCACATACACCTCAAGGACATCTTTGATGAATCAAACCCAATTGCAAGGAAGACTAAAGCAGAAACAAACCAATGGGACTACATCAAATTGAAAAGCTTCTGCACATCCAAGGAAACTATTAAACAAACAGAGAGACCCCTCACAGAATGGGAGAAGATCTTCACATGCCAGACATCAGACAAGAAACTAATCACCAAAATATATAAAGAGCTCAGCAAACTTAGCCGCAAAAAAGCAAATGACCCCATACAAAAATGGGCAGAGGAAATGAACAAACCATTCACCACAGAGGAGATACAAAAGGCTAACAAACATATGAAAAACTGCTCTAGGTCACTGATTGTCAGAGAAATGCAAATTAAGACAACACTAAGATACCACCTCACTCCTGTAAGAATGGCATACATCAAAAAGGACAGCAGCAACAAATGCTGGAGAGGATGTGGGTACAGCGGAACCCTTTTACATTGCTGGTGGGAATGTAAATTGGTACAGCCTCTGTGGAGAGCAGTCTGGAAAACTCTCACAAGGCTAGACATGGACCTTCCATATGACCCAGTAATTCCTCTCCTGGGGTTATACCCCAAGGACTCCATAACACCCAACCAAAAAGAGGTCTGTACTCCTATGTTCATAGCAGCACAATTCATAATAGCTAAAACCTGGAAGCAACCCAGGTGCCCAACAACAGATGAGTGGCTGAGAAAGCTGTGGTATATATACACACTGGAATACTATGCAGCTATCAAAAACAATGAACCCACCTTCTCTGACCCATCTTGGACAGAGCTAGAAGGAATTATGTTAAGTGAACTAAGTCAGAAAGATAAAGATGAGTATGGGATGATCCCACTCATCAACAGAAGCTGACTAAGAAGATCTGAAAGGGAAACTAAAATCAGGACCTGATCAAATTGTAAGTAGGGCACCAAAGTAAAAACCCAGTGGTGAGGGGTAGACATGCAGCTTCCTGGGCCAGTGGGGGGTGGGAGTGGGAGGGAGGGATGGGTCATAGTCCTTTGGTGGTGGGAATGGTCTTTATGTACACTCCTAGCAAAATGTAGACATATAAATCAGTAGTTAATTAATATGAGAGGGGGAAATCAATTGTATGTCTCAAAGTTTCTCAAAAGACAAACTGAAACTTTTTAATATATAGGCTATGTATTTGATATGCGGACTCTCTCAAAAGCCTAGACCAAGTAGATTATAAGCATCCAATAGCACAGCTATATACAAGATACTGGATACTGTACAGCAAACCATAACAAAGGGACTTTTCAAAGTTAACCCAATTAACAAATAATGTGATGATAATATTAACTATCGATTGTCTTTTTGAACCCTAAGACAGCAGGAACCTCACATCTTCACTATAGAGCCCCTACTTCCCCCAGTCCTGGAACCCTTGGATAGGGCCCACTTTCCCGTATGCATCTCCCAATCCAAACCAAATAATATTGCATCCGCCGATCACAACCTAACCAACGCAACGATTGCCACCTCAACATGCTTCACCTTAGACTGTGTCCAGAGACTTCACGTGTGGAATGACAACCCTTCAGCTTCATTACTCGGGTAATGAAGTACACTCTAATTTCATCTCAGGTAGTTTACTTTCTAACAAACTCCCATAACCTAGATATACACCAGTTTCTGTGAGAGAGAGCTTATGTGCACACATATGCATAAACTACTGCAAAATATATACCTGAAAGCAGAAGTACACTAGAGTTTGCAGTGAGTACCTCTCTAACACTTCCTCTCCACTATTCCAAGCTTGGGATCCATGATTGCTCAACAAATTGTTTGGCTTCATATGTTAACTCTCTTTTCAATCACCAGGTTCCAGATGCCACCAGGATGCTGGCTAGGCTTCCCTGGATTGAAGACCCCACCAATGTGTCCTGGAGCTCAGCTTCCCCAGAGACACACCTTACTAGGGAAAGAGAGAGGCAGACTGGGAGTATGGACCGACCAGTCAACGCCCATGTTCAGCGGGGAAGCAATTAAAGAAGCCAGACCTTCTACCTTCTGCAACCTTCAACGACCCTGGGTCCATGCTCCCAGAGGGCTAGAGAATGGGAAAGCTATCATGGGAGGGGGTGGGTTATGGGGATTGGGTGGTGGGAATTGTGTGGAGTTGTACCCCTCCTACCTTATGTTTTTGTTCATTAATCCTTTCTTAAATAAAAAATTAAAAAAAAAAAAAGAATCTACAAACACCACACACCTGGGCCCAATCATGAACAACCACTTGCACCTGTGTGCAAATCTACAAACACCTATCTCCGGGGTGCAAATAAGATAAACAACTTGCACCTGTGTGCAATTATAAAAACACCACGCACCTGGGCACAATCAGGTCAAACCACTTGCACCTGTGTGCGAATCTACAAATACCACCCACCTGTTCACAATCAAGACAAACCAATTGCACCTGTGTGTGACACTACAAATAGAACTCACCTGGGCGCAATCATGACCAACAACTTGCACCTGTGTGAGAATCTACAAACACCAGGCACCTGGGCGAAATCAAGACAAACCACTTGTACCTGTGTGCGAATATACAAACACCACCCTTTTGTGGCAGTGAAAACAAACAACTTTCACCTGTGTGCTTACCTACAAACTCCAATCAGCAGGGCGCAATCATAATCAACCACTTGCACCTGTGTGAGAATCGACTAACACCACTCATCTGGGCACAATCGTGACCAACCAGTTGCACCTGTGTGAGAATCTACAAACACCATGCAACTGGTCGAAATCATGAAAAAACTTGCACCTGTGTGCGATTCTGAAGACAACAGGATCCTGTTTCAATCAAGACAACTATAACCTGTGTGAGAATATAGAAACACCATGCACCAGGACTCAGTCAAGACAAACAACTTGCACCTGTGTGAGAAACTACAAACACCACCCACCTGTGCACAAGCAAGACCAACAAATTGCACCTGTGTGTGACACTACAAACACAACGCACCTTTCACAATCAAGACTAACAACTTGCACCTGTGTGAGAATTTAAAAGCACCAGGCACCTGGGCGAAAGCAAGACAAACCATTTGCACCTGTGTGTGAATCTGCAAACACCACACACCTGGGCGGAATCAAGTTAGACTACTTGCACATGTGTGCAATTCTACAAACACCACACACTGGGGAGCAATGAAGACAAACCACATGCACCTATGTGCGAATATACAAACACCAAGCACCCGGAAGCAATCAAGACAAACCACCTGCATCTGTGTGAGACTGTACAAACACCACACACCTGGGCAGAATCTAGACAAAACACTGTCACCTGTGCGCCAGTCTACAAATACAACCCACCTGGGCGCAATCAAGACAAACCACTTGCACCTGTGTGCTTGTTTACCAACACCATGCACCTGGGCGCAATCAAGACAAACATGTTACACCTGTGTGTTATTCTATAAAGACCACGCAACTGGATGCAATCAAGACAAACCACCTGACCTGTGTTTGAATCTACAAACACCAGGCACCTTGGCTCAATCATGACCAACCACTTGCACCTGTGTGCGAATCTACAAACACCTATCTCTGGGGTGCAAACAAGAAAAACAACTTGCACCTGTGTGCAATTATACAAACACCATGCACCTGGGCAAAATCAAGACAAACCACTTGCACCTGTGTGCAATTCTGAAAACACCACACTCCTTGGCGTAATCAAGATCAACATCTTGCACCTGTGTGCAAATCTAGAAACACCATACATTTGGGTGGAATCAAGTCAAACTACTTGCACATGTGTGCGAATCTACAAACACCAAACACTTGGGCTCAATGAAGAAAAACCACATTACCTATCTGTGAATATACAAACATCATGCACCCAGACGCAATCAAGACAAACAACCTGCACCTGTGTGAGAATATACAAACACCATGCACCTGGGCGAAATCAAGACAAAGCACTTCCACCCATGTGCGAATCTACAAACACCACCCACCTTGGTGCAATCAAGCCAAACAACTTGCACCTGTGTGCTAACCTACATACACCAAGCACCTGGGCGAAATCAAGACAAACAACTTTCACCTGTGTGTGATTCTACAAACACCATGAACCTGGGTGTAATCAAGTCCAACCACTTGCACCTGTGTGTGAATCTACAAACACCACGCACTAGAGTGCAATAATGACCAACCACTTGCACCTGTGTGTGAATCTACAAACACCAGGCACCTGGGCGCAATCAAGACAAACTACTTGCACCTGTGTACCAATCTACAAACACCACGCACCTGGGTGCAATCCAGACAAATAACTTGCACCTGTGTGAGAATCTACAAACTCCATATAGCTGGGCATATTCAAGACAAACCACTTCACCTGTGTGTGAATCTACAGACAACACACACCTGGGCACAATGAAGACAAATAACTTGCACATGTGTGAGAATCTACAAACACCAGGCATGTGGGCGCAATGAAGACAACTTTCACCTGTGTGTGAGTCTACATACACCACAGACGTGTGCGCAATCAAGACAAACAACTTTCACCTTTTTGCGAGTCTACATACACCACGCAACTGGCGCAACCATTAAAGTCACTCAGCATATGGGTGTTTACCTTCAAACCTACGCAACTATGTGCAATCAAGAAGAACAACTTGAAACTGTGTGCAAATCTGCAAACACCAAGAACCATGGTGCAATCAACACAAACAAGTTGCACCTGTGTGCAATTCTACAAACACCACTCACCTGGGTGCAATCAAGACAAACAATTTGAACCTGTATGCGAATCCACAACTCCCATGCAGCTGGGCAAAATCAAGACAAACCACTTTCACTTGTGTGCGTATCTACAAACACCATGCACCAGGGCACAATCAATCCAAACCACTTGCACCTGTGTGTGATTATACAAACACAACTCACTTGGTTGCAATCAAGACAAATTGCATCTGTGTGTGATTCTACATACACCGTGCAGCTGCGTGCAATCAAGAAAAACCACTTGCACCTGTGTCCAAATGTACATACACCACGCACCTGTGCAGAATCAAGTCAAACTACTTGCACCTGTGTGTGATTCTACAAACACAATCCACCTGGGGGCAATCAAGACAAAAAACGTGCACCTGTGTGCAATTCTACAAACAACAAGCACCTGGCGAAATCAAGACAAACAACTTGCACCTGTGTGTGACTCTACAAACACAACTCACCTTGTCGCAATCAAGACAAACAAATTGTACCTGTGTGCGATTCTACATACACCAGGCACCTGCGTACAATCAAGAAAAACCACATGCACCTGTGTGCAATTCTAGAAAGATCATGCACCTGGGCGAAATCAAGGCAAACAACTTGCACCTGTGCGAGAATCTACAAACACCACCCACCTGGGCGCAATCAAGACAAACCAATTGCACCTGTGTGCAATTCTACAAACACAACCCACCTGGGGGCAATCAAGACAAGATACTTGCACCTGTGTGCGATTCTAAAAACAACACACTCCTGGGCGCTATCAAGACAACCACTTGCACCTGTGTGTGAATACACAAACACCATGCACCTAGGCACAATAAACACAAGTAAATTGCACCATGTGTGACACCACAAAAGAATGCAGCTGGACCCAATCAAGACAAACCACTTGCACTTGTGTGCGATTCTACAAACACCAGCCACCTGTGCATAATCAAGACCAAAAACTTGCACCTGTGTGCTTACCTACAAACACCAAGCACCTGGGCACAGCAATCAAGACAAACAACTTGCACCTGTGTGTGATTCTACAAACACCACACACCTGGAAGCAATCATGACCAACCACTTGCACCTGTGTGTGAATCTACAAACACCATGCTCCTGGGCACAATCAAGACACTTTAACCTGTGTGATAATCTACATGCACCAGGACACAATCAAGACAAACCACTTGCACCTGTGTGCGATTCTACCAAAATACGCAGCTTGGCACAATCAAGTGAGACAACTTTCACCTGTGTGTGATTCTAGAAACACTACGCCCCTAGGAGAAATCTAGACAAATAACTTGTACCAGTGGGCAAATCTACATACACAACGCTCCTGGGCACATTCAGACAAACCACTGATACCGGTGTGTGATTCTACAAACACTACGCACCAGGGCACTATCAAGACAATGCACTTGCACCTGTGTGCGATTCGACAAATACCACCCCTTTGGGCACAATCAAGACAAACAACTTGCACCTGTGTGCGATTCTACAAACAGCACACACCTCAGCAAAATCAAAATTAACTACTTGCACCTGTGTGCTTACCTACAAACACCAAGCACCTGGGTGCACTCAAGACAAACCACTTGCACTTTTGTGCGAATCTACAAACACCACACACTTGGGAGCAATGAAGAAAAACCACATGCACCTATGTGCGAATATACAAACCACCTGTGTGCGATTCTACAAAAACTACTCTGCTTGGAGCAATCAAGACAGGCAACTTGCACCTGGGGGGGATTCTAGAAACACTACACCCCTTGGAGCAATCTAGGAAAACCACTCGCACCTGTGTGCAAATCTACAAACACCATGCACCTGGGTGCTATAGAGACAACTCACTTGCACCTGTGTCTGATTCTACAAACACCACGCAACTGGGCAGAACTGCTACAGTGACCCAGCACATGGGTGCTTGCTACAAACAACACATACCTGGCCACAATCAAGACAAAAAACTTGCAGTTTTCTGCGAATCTACAAACACCACACACATGGATGCAAACAAAAAAAAAAAGACTTCTACCTATGTGCGATTCCACAAAAACCACGCCCCTGGGAGCAATCAAGACAAACCACTTGCACCTGTGTGCGATTCTACAAACACCACACACCTGGGCGCAATCAAGACAGACCAATGCACCTGTGTGCAAATGTACAAACACCACACACCTGGGCATAATCAAGTAAAACCACTTGCACCTGTTTGCAAATCTACAAACACCATGCACCTGGGTGCAATCAAGACAAACCATATGCCCCTGTGTGTGAATCTACAAACACCACACACCTAGGCACAATCAAGACAAACCACTTGCACTTGTGTGCGAATATACAAACACCACACACCTGGGCACAATCAAGACAAACCACTTGCACCTGTGTGCGAATCTACAAAACCACGCACCTGGGCACAATCAAGAAAAGCCACTTGCACCTGTGTGTGATTCTACAACCACCCACCTAGGGACAATCAAGACAAAAAACTTGCACCTGTGTGTGATTCTACAAACACCATGTACCTGGGCACAATCAAGACAAACCAATAGCACCTGTGTGCGATTCTACAAACACCACTAACCTGGGCAAAATCAAGACAAATAACTTGCACGTCTGTGTTTACCTACAAACACCAAGCAACTGGGCGCAATCAGGACAACTTACACCTGTGTGAGATTCTACAAACTATGCACCTGGACGCAATTAAGACAAATAAATTGCACCTCTGTATGATTCTAGAAATACCACTCACCTGGGTGCAATCAAGGAAAACCACTTGCACCTGTGTGTGAATCTACAAACACCATGCACGTGGGCGCAATCAAGACAAACAACTTGCATCTGTGTGCTTACCTACAAACACCAAGCCCCTGGGTGCAATCAAGAAAAACAACTTGCACCTGTGTGTGATTCTACAAACACCATGCACCTGGGAGCAATCATGAACAACCACTTGCACCTGTGTGCTTATCTGCAAACAGCAAGCACCTGGGTGCAATCAAGACAAACCACTTGCACCTTTGTGTGAATCAACAAACACCAGGCTCCTGGATGCAATCAAGAGAAGTTTAACCTGTGTGAGAATCTACAAACACCACGCACCAGGACGCAATCAAGAGAAATTTGCACCTGTGTGCGATTCAACAAACACTATGCATGTTGGCGCAATCAAGACAGACAACTTGCACCTGTGTGGGATTTAGAAACACTACGTCTCTGGGAGCAATCTAGAAAAACCACTTACACCTGTGTGTGAATCTACAAATATCACACACCTGGGCGAAATCAAGAAAAAAACACTTTTACCTGTGTGCAATTCAACAAACACCACTCATCTGGGCACAATCAAGACAATCAACTTTCACCTGTGTGCGATTCTACAAATACCATGTACCTGGGCGCAATCAAGACAAACCACTTGCACCTGTGTGTGAATCTACAAACACCACACAACTGGGTGCACTGAAGACAAACCACATGCTACTGTGTGTGAGTATACAAACATCCTGCACCTGGGTGCAATTAAGACAGACAACTTGCACCTGTGTGCGAATCTACAAACACCATGCACCTGGGTGCAGTCAAGACAAACCAATTGCACCTGTGTGTGATTCTACAAACACCACACACCTGGGAGCAATCATGACCAACCACTTGCACCTGTTTGCTTGCCTACAAACAACAAGCACCAGGGTGCAACTACAAGACAAACCACTTGCACCTGTGTGTGATTCTACAAACACAACTCACCTGGTCCCAATCAAGACACACAAATTGCACCTGTGTGCAATTCTACATACACCGCGCAGCTGCGTGCTATCAAGTCCAACCACTTGCACCTGTGTGCGAATGTACATACACCATGCACCTGGGCAGAATCAAGTCAAACTACTTGCACCTGTGTGCGAATATACAAACACCACACACTTGGGCACAATGAAGACAAACCATATGTACCTATGTGAGAATATACAAACACCATGCACCTGAATGCATTCAAGTCAAACAACTTGCACCTGTGTGTGATTCTACAAACAACATGCATCTGGGCGAAATCATGACAAATTGCACCTGTGAGCTTACCAACGAACACAATGCTCCTGGGTGCAATCAATACGAACCTTTTGCACCTGTGTGCCAATCAACAAAATCCATGCACTTGGCAAAATCAAGACAAACCACATGCACCTGTGTGCGAATCTACAAAAAGCAGGCTCTAGGGCGCAATCAAGAGAACTTTAACCTGTGTGATAATCTACAAACACCAATCACCAGGACGCAATCAAGACAAACAAGTTGCACCTGTATGCGATTCTACAAACACTATGCAGGTTGGCGCAATCAAGACAGACAACTTGGACCTGTGTAGGATTAAGAAACACTATGCCCCTTGCAGAAATCTAGAAAAACCACTTGCACCTGTGTGCAAATCTACAAACACCACGCACCTGGGCGAAATCAAGAAAAACAACATGTACCTGTGTATGATTCAAGAAACACCACCCATCTGGGCACAATCAAGACAAACCACTTGAACCTGTGTGCGAATCTACAAACACCACACACCTGGGCCCACTGAAGACAAACCACATGCACCTGTGTGCTAATCTACAAACATCCCACACCTGGGCACAATCAAGAAAACCCACTTGCACCTGTGTGCGAATCTACAAACACCACACACTTGGGCGCAATGAAGACAAACCACATGCTACCACCATATGTGTGAATATACAAATACCACGTACCTGGACGTAATCAAGACAACTTGCACCTGTGTGAGAATCTAAAAATACCATGCACATGGGCGAAATCATGACAAACCAATTGCACCTGTGTGCGATACTATAAACACAATGCACTTGGGCACAATCAAGACAAATTGCATCTGTGTGCACCTGGGCGCAATCAAGACAAACCACTTGCACCTGTGTGTGAATCAACAAAAACCACGCACTTGGGCGAAATCAAAACAAACCACATGCACCTGTGTGCGAATCTACAAACACCATGCACCAGGATGCAATCAAGACAACTTACACCCATGTGCGATTCTTCAACCACTATGCAGCTTGGCGCAATTAAGACAAACAACTTGCACCTCTATGGGATTTAGAAACACTATACCTCTGGGCGCAATCAAGACAAACCACTTACACCTGTGTGTGATTCAACAAACACCACCCATCTGGGCAGAATCAAGACTAACAACTTGCACCTTTGTGCAATTCTACAAACACCATGCACCTGGGCAAAATCAAGACAGACAACTTGCACCAGTGTGTGAATCTACAAAACCACACACCTGGGCACAATCAAGACATACCAATTGCACCTGTGTGCGAATCTATAAACACCATGCACCTGGGCAAAATCAAGACAAACCACTTGCACCTGGTCGGGCCGATCTGTGACTCCACCTGTGGAAGTGGGTCTGGGCTGGATCGGGCCGAGCCGCGCTGCCGGCGCTGCCCAGGAAGGTTAGCAACCAGGCACCTTGAGGGCAGCCGGTCTGTCCGGTCTCTGTTCTCACCCGTGAAAATGGGTGTGGGCTGGGCCGAGCCACACAACATTGCTGCCGAGCAGGCTGTGGGCATGCGGCATGAGGGCAGCTGATTGGAGCTTCTGCCCAGGGAAGTGGGTCTGGGCTTGGCCGTGCCGAGCCACGAAACCATGCTACCAGGGCAGGTGCATAGGTGGGCTACTTGAGAAGAGGAAGTCGGACTGGTCAGAGCCTTCGCCCAAGGAAATGTGTCTGGGCCAGGCCAGGCAGGGGTGTTGGTCACACAGGTGCCCCATCGGGCTGCCCAGACATGTAAGTGGGCAGGCCGCTTGAGGGCAGAAGGTCATACTGGTCGGTGCCTCCGCCTGTGGAAGTGGATCTGGGCCGGGCCGAACCATGCCACGGCTTTGCCCGGGCAGGCATGCTGGCGGGAAGCTTGAAGGCAGCCGGTCAGGCCAGTCTGAGCCTCAACCAGTGGAAGTGTGTCTGGGCCAGGCCAGGATGTTCTGAGCCACGCCACGGTGAGGCCCGGGCAGGTGTGCGGGCTGGCTGCTTGAGGCCAGCCGGTCAGGACAGTTGGTGCCTCCGCTCAGGCAAGTGGGTCTGGGTCATGCCAGGCCACACTGAAGAGTTGCCTGGGCAGATGCGCTGGAAGGCTGCCCTGGCAGGAGTGCGTGCAGGCAGTGCTTCTGCCCATGGAAGTGTGTCTGGGCTAGGCCAAGACACACTGCAGCACTGCCAGGGCAGGCACGTGGGTGGGCAGCTAGAAGGCAGTCGGTCAGGCCAGTCGGAGCCTCCGCCCACGGAATTGGGTCTGGGCCAGACCTGGCCGTGCCATGCCAAGCTGCTTTGCAGCGCTGCCCGGGCTGGCTTGAGGCCAGCCAGTCGGGCCAGTCAGAGCCTCTGCCCCAGGAAGTGGGTCTGGGCCTGGCTGGACTGAGCCACAAAACGACGCTACCAGGGCAGGTGCACGGGGGTCTTCTTGAGGAGAGCAAGTTGGTCTTGTCAGAGCCTTCACCCAAGGAAATGTGTCTGGGCAGGGCTGGGCCGTGGCATGCAAGCAGGCAGGTGGCTTGAGGGCAGCCGGGTGGACCGGTTGGTGCCTCCAATTGCGGAAGTGGACCTGGACCAGGCCGAACCATGCCGTGGCGCTACCTGGGCAGGCTCACTGGCAGGAGGCTTGAGGGCAGCTGGTCAGGTGGGCCCGGACATGCTGAGCCATGTCACAGCGCTGCCTGGGAAGGCACAAGTGCTGGCGGATTGAGGCCAGCTGGTCGGGCCAGTTGGTGCCTCTGCCCCTGGAAGTGTGTCTACTCTAGGCAAGGCAGTCTTCCTCATGCCTGCCCAGTCGCTGCCACGCTGACTGGGCAGGCATGTGGGAGACCAACTTGAGGTCAGCCGGTAGGGCCGGTTGGTGCCTCTGCCTGCAGAAATGGGAATGGGCCTGCCTGAGCCGTGAGGCGGTGCTGCCCATGCAGGCATGTGGGTGGGCGTCTTAAGGGCAACTGGTTGGGCCGGTCGGTGCCTCCACCCGCGGAAGTGGGTCTGGCATGGCTGAGCTGTGCCACGGTGTGCCTGGATAGGCACACGGGCGGGTGACTTGAGGCCAGCTGGTTGGTCCGGTTGGTGCCTCTGCCCACAGAAGTGGGTCTTGGCTGGGCCAGGCAGCACTACTGCCACACAGACTGCTATGGTGTGTGGGCGGACGGCTTGAGTCCAGCTGGTCAGGCCGGTCAGAGCCTCCGCCCGCAGAAGTGGGTCTGGGCCAGGCTAGGCCTAGCCACGAAGTGGCACTGCCTGGAAATGCGTGTGGGCAAGCAGCTTGAAGCCCTCCGGTTGGGCTGGTCGGTGCCTCCGCCTGTGGAAGTGGGCCTGGGCCAGTCTGCACAGCTGCAATTGCAGGTGTGCGGGCGGGCAGCTTGAAGGCAGCCAGTCGGGCCGGTTGGAGTCTCTGCCCAAGGAAGTGGGACAGACCTGGCCGTGCCATGCCGAGCTGCTTTGCGGCCCTGCCCTGGCAGGTGCATAGGCAGGCAGCATGAGGACATCTGGTCGGGCCGGTTGGAGCCTCCACCCCAGGAAGTGGGTCTGGGCCAGGCCAGGACGAGCCACGAAACCACGCTACCAGGGCAGGTGCTACTTGAGGAGAGCAAGTCGGGCTGGTCAGAGCCTTAGCCCAAGGAAATGTGTGGGCTGGGCCCGACTGCGGTGTTGGCCACGCAGGTGCGCAGGTGTGCTGCCCGGGTATGCTTCCTGGGCATGCAAGCATGCAGGTGGCTTGAGGGCAGCCGGTCGGACCAGTTGGTTCCTCCGATTACGGAAGTGGATCTGAGCCGGGCTGAACCGTGCCAAGGTGTTGCCCGGGCAGGCGCGCTGGAGGGAGGCTTGAGGGCAGCCGGTCGGGCCAGTTTGAGCCTCCGCCTACAGAAGTGTGTCTGGGTCAGGCCCACACATGCCAAGCCATGTCACGGCACTGCCCAGGCAGGCGCATGGGCTGGCTGCTTGAGGCCAGCTGGTTGGGATAGTTGGTGCCTCCATTCGGGCAAGTAGGTCTGGGCTGTGCCGGCCTGCGCTGAGGAGTTGCCCAGGCAGATGCGTGAGTGGGCTGCCCGGGCAGGTGTGCATGCATGTGGCTGGAGGGCAGCTGGTTGGGCGGGTCAGAGCCACCACCCACGGAAGTGGTTCTGGCCCGGGCTTGGCCAATCCTCGAAACTGGGCTGCATGTGCAGCGGGCGGGCGGGCAGGTGGCTTGAGGCCAGCTGGTCAGGGCAGTCAGTGCTTCCGCTCGAAGAAGTGGGTCTGGGCCAGGCCAAGCCGCGCAACGGCACTGCCAGGGCAGACACGTGGGTGGGCGGCTTGAGGGCAGCCGATCAGGCCGGTCAGAGCCTCTGCCTGTGGAAGCAAGTCTGGGCCTGGCCGGCCTGGGCCAGGCCATGCTGTGGCGTATCGTGGTGCTCCCTGGGCAGGCTCATGGGTGGGTGGCTTGATGCCAGCCAGTCAGAGCCTCTGCCCATGGGATTGGGACTGGGCCGGGCTGGCTAGGGGATCCGTGCAGCGGCGCTGCCTAGGAAGGTGTGTGGGCAGGTGGCATGAGGGCAGTCAGGAGGTTCGGAGCCCCCACCTGTGGAAATGGGTCTGGGTCAGCCCAAGCCATGCCGTGAAACCACTCTGACAGGGCAGGCGTGCGGGTGGGCGGCTTGAGGCCAGCCAGTTGGGATGGTTGGTGCCTCTGCCCATGGAAGTGGGTCTAGTCTGGGCAAGGCAGCACCACCGTCACAGTGACTGGGCAGGCACGCGGGCGACCAACTTGAGGTCAGCCAGTCGGGCCGGTTGGTGCCTCTGCCCACAGAAATGGGAATGGGCCAGGCTGAGCCGTGAGGTGGCACTTCTTGGCCAGGCACATGGGTATTCGTCTTAAGGGCAGCTGGTTGGGCCGGTTGGTGTCTCCACCCACAGAAGTGGGTCTGGCCCGGCCAAGCTGCGCCACGGTGCTGCCTGGACAGGCCCATGGGCGGGTGGCTTGAGGACAGCTGGTCGGGCCGGGTGGTGCCTCTGCCCACAGAAGTGGGTCTGGGCCGGTCTGCACCACTGCATGTACATGAGTGCCGGCGGGCAGCTTAAGGGCAGCCGGTCAGGCCAGTCGGAGCCTCCACCCATGGAATTCAGTAGGGAGGGTCAGAGCATCCACCTGCGGAAATGGGTCTGGGCTGGGCCAGGCCAGGCCGCGGCGTTGGCCGTGCAAGTGCGCAGGCGGGCTGTCCGGGTATGCAAGTGGGCAGGCGGCTTGAGGGCAGCTGGTCCGATTGGTCGGTGCCTCTGCCTGTGGAAGTGGATGTGGGCCAGGCCTCTGCGCTGACTGAGTAGATGCGCAGGCAGTCAGTTTGAGGGCAGCTGGTAGGGCCTGTCAGAGCCTCTGCACGTGGAAGTGGGTCTGCGCCGGGCCGGGCCGAGCCGTGCCGTGGTGCTGCTAGGTATGCATGCAGGCAGGTGGCTTGAGGGCAGCCTGTTGGGCCGGTGGAAGCCTCTGTCTGAAAAAATGGGTCTGGGCCAGGACAGGCTGATCCGCGGTGCTGCCAGAGCAGGTGCACTGGCAGGCATCATGAGGGCAGCCAGTCAGGCCGGTTTTAGCATCTGCCCAGGTAATTGGGTTTGGGCCAGGCTGAGCTGTGCTGTGGCGCTGCTTGCCAGCAGAGCCTCCGCCCATGGAAGTGGGTCTGGGATGGGCCGGGCTGCGAAGTGCCGCGGCGCTGCTGGGCAGGCGTGCTGGCAGGTGGCTTGTTGGCCGCTGGTCAGGACAGTCGGTTCCTCCGCCCATGGAAGTGGGTCTGGGCCAAGCAGTGCTGTGTCTCGCAGCGGCGCTGCTAAGCAGACACACGGGCAGGTGGCTTACTGGCTGCCAGTAGGGCCAGTAGGTGCCTTCGCCCATGGAAGTGGGTCTGGGCCAGGCCGGGCCAGGCCACTGTGCTGACCGAGTAGGTGTGCGGGCAGGCGGCTTGAGGGCAGCTGGTAGGGCCTGTCTAAGCCTCCACATGTGGAAGTGGGTATGTGCCGGGCCAGGCCGAGCTGTGCCATGCCGCAGTGCTGCCGGGTATGCGTGCAGGCAGGAGGCTTGAGGGAAGCCTGTTGGGCAGGTGGGAGCCTCTGCCCGTGGAAGTGGGTCTGGGCTGGGACAGGCTGATCTGCGGTGCTTCCAGGGCAGGCGCACTGGCAGGCCACACGAGGGCAGCCAGTCAGGCCGGTTGGAGCCTCTGCCCGAGGAATTGGGTTTGGGCCAGGCTGAGCTGTGTTGCAGCACTGCCCGGCAGGCATGCAAGTGGGCAGCTTGAGGGCAGCTGGTCTGGCCAGCAGAGCCTCCATCCATGGAAGTGGGTCTGGTCTGAGATGGGCTTTGCTGTGAGGCAGAGCTGCCTGGCAGGCACACGGGCAGGCAGCATGTTGGCCGCCGATCAGGACAGTCAGTGCCTCCGCCCACGGCTTGGACCAGACCGGGCTTCACCGTGCAGCAGTGCTGCCAGGTAGGCACACGGGCAGGTGACTTGTTGGCCGCTGCTTGGGACAGTCAGTGCCTCCACCCACGGAAGTGGATCTGGGCCGGCCTGGGCCTGGCCACTGCGCTGACCGAGTCAGAGCACGGGCAGGCAGCTTGAGGGTAGCTGGTAGGGCCTGTCTGAGCCTCCACACGTGGAAGTAGGTCTGCGCCGGGCCAGGCCGTGCTGTGGGTGGTGCTGCCGTGTATGCGTGCAGGCAGGTGGTTTGAGGGCAGCCTGTCTTTCGGGTCGGAGCTTCTGTCCACGAAAGTGGGTCTGGCCCGGGACAGGCTGAGCCGTGGTGCTGCCCGAGCAGAAGCATGGGTGGGTGTCTTGAGGGAAGCCGGTCAGCCCGTCGGAGACTTCGCCCACAGAAGTGGGTCTGGGCTGGGTTGGGCTGGGCCGTGCCATGGCGCTTCCCTTGCAGGCATGCGGGTGGGCGGCTTGAGGGCAGAAGATCAGAGCCAATGCCTGTGGAACAGGGTCTGGGCCGGGCCTCGTGGGCTCCTTGAGGGCAGCTGGTCAGGCCGTTTGGTGCCTCTGTCCGCGGTAGTGGGTCAGGGCTCGGCCGGGCCAAGCCGTGGCATGGCGCTGCCCGAGCTTGTGCCCGAGAGTGCCGCTTGAGGGAAGATGGTCGGGACGGTTGGAACCTCTGCCTGCGGGTGTGGGTCTAGGCCAGGCCAGGCTGAGCCACACCATGGCACTGCACGTGCTGGCCCCTCTGCAGGCAGCCAGAGGGCAGCCGGTCAGGCCGGTTGCATCCTCCGCCCGCGGAAGTGGGTCTGGCTGTGTGGGCGGCTTGAGAGCACCCAGTTTGGCCAGTCAGTGCCTCTCCCCACAGAAATGGGTCTGGTCTTGGCTGGGCCAACCTGCGCCACTGCCCTGGCAGGTGCACGGGCTGGCATCTTGTGGGCAGCCGGTCGAGCCAGTCAAATTAACACCAGAGGAAGTGGGTCTGGGCCAGGCGGGCCAAGCCGTGGTGCTGCCTGAGCAGTCAAGTGGCCTGGAGGCCTTAGGGCAGCCAGTCGGGCTGGTCAGAGCCTCTGCCTGCAGAAGTGGGGTTGGGTTGGGCCAGGCCGAGCCACACTGTGGCGCTGCCCGGGTAGGCATGCGGGCAGGCTTCTTCATAGCAGCTGGTCAGGCTGGTCTGTGCCTCCACCCATGGAAGTGGGTCTGGGCTGGGCCAGGCTGAGCTGCACTGTGGCACTGCCTGTGCGGCCGCTGGGCGAAAGCTTCAGGGCTGCTATTTGGGCCAGTCTGAGCCTCCGCCCATGGAAGTGGGTCTGGGCCGGGACAGGAGAGCAGTAGCGCGGTCAGGCAGCTTGAGAACAGCCGGTCGGGCTGGTTGGTGCCTCTGCCCCCTCTGCCCATGGAAGTGGGTCAGGTCCAGGACAGTCTGAGATGGGCCGTGGCGATGCCAGGCAGGTGCCTGGGTGGGTGGCTTGAGGTCAGCCGGACAGGCAGGTCGGTGCCTCCACCCATGGATGTGGGTCTGTGTTGGGTTGGGCTGTGCCATGGCGCAGCCCACCCAGTCGGGCAGGCCTTTTTTCTTGAAGCCAGCTGGTCAGTACCTCTGCCCGTCTAAGTGGGTCTGGGCCGGTCCAGGCCGAGCCGCTGCGCTGCCGAAGCAGTTGTGCAGGCTGGTGTCTTGAGGGCAGCCGGTAGTGCCTTTCGGTGACTCAGCCCATGAAAGTTGGTCTGGGCCGGGCCATGCTGTGTCTCCCGGTGGCGCTGCAGGGCAGGCGCACGGACTGGTGGCTTATTGGCTGCCGGTCGGGCTAGTCAGTGCCACGGTGCTGCTGGGTAGGCCTGCAGGCAGGTGGCTGGAGGGAAGCCTGTCGGGCCGGTCAGAGCCTCTGCCCGTGGAAGTGAGTCTGTGCCAGGACAGGCTGAGCCGCGGCGCTGCCAAGGAGGTGCACAGGCGGGCAGCCTGAGGGCAGCCGGTCAGGCCGGATGGAGCCTCTGCCCGGGGAAGTGGGTCTTGGCCAGCTTGAGCTATACTGTGGTGCTGCCTGGCAGGGACCCAGGCAGGCAGCTTGATGGCAGCTGGTTGGGCCAGTGGAGCCTCCACCCACGGAAGTGAGTCTGGGCCGGGCCATGTTGTGTCTCGCAGCGGCGCTGCCGGGCAGGTGCTTGGGTAGGTGGCTTATTGGCCTCCAGTCGGGCCAGTCAGTGCCTCCGTCCATGGAACTGGGTCTGGGCCGGGCTAGGCCAGGCCACTGCACTGAATGAGTAGGTGCGTTGACAGTCTGCTTGAGGGCAGCTGGTAGGTCCTGTCGGAGCCTCCCCATGCAGATGTGGGTCTGTGCCAGCTGGGGCCAAGCCATGTCACGGTGCTGCAGGGTATGCATGCAGGCAGGTGGCTTGAGGGCAACCTGTAGGGCCGGTGGGGGCCTCTGCCCACGGAAGTGGGTCTGGTCTGGGACAGGCCGAGCCGTGGCAGGCACACGGGTGGGGGCCATGAGAGCAGCTGCTTAGGCTGGTTGGAGCCTCTGCCAGGGGAATTGGGTCTGGGCCAGGCTGAGCTTTGCCACAGCGCTGCCTGGAAGGCATGCAGGCGGGCAGCTTTAGGGCAGCTCCTCGTGCCAGCAGAGCCTCCGCCCACGGAAGTGTGTTTGGGCCGGGCTGGGCTGTGCGCGCAGCAGCACTGCCAGGCAGGTGCGCAGACAGGCGGCTTGTTGGCCGCTGGTCGGGCCAGTCAGTGCCTCTTGCCCATGGAAGTGGTTCTGGGCTGGGCCGTGCTGTGTCTCGCAGTGGCGTTGCCTGGCAGGCACACTGGCAAGTGGCTTATTGGCCACCAGTAGGGCCAGTCGGTGACTCAGCCCACAGAAGTGGGTCTCGGCAGAGCCGGGCCAGGCCACTGCGCTGAACGAGTAGGTGCGTGGGCAGGCGGCTTGAGGGCAGTTGGTAATGCCTTTTGGAGCCTTCGCACGTAGAAGTGGGTCTGCGCCAGTTTGGGCCGAGCCGTTCCGTGGTGCTGCCGGGTATGCGTTCAGGCAGGTGTCTTGAGGGCAGCCTGTTGGGCCAGTCAGAGCCTCTGCTCATGGAAGTGGGTCTTGCCTGGACCAGGATGTGCCGTGGAGCAACCCACGCAGACGGGCAGGCAGGCATCTTAAAGCCACCTGGTTAGTGCCACTGCCCGCGGTAGTGGGTCTTGGGTGGGATGGTCTGAGCCACGCCGCGGTGCTTCCTGGGCAGGTGGCTTGAGGGCAGCCGGTCGGGTCAGTTGGAGCTTCCGCAAGCAGAAGTGGGTCTGGGATGGGCCAGGTCAAGTGCAGTGCTGCCTGAGCATGCGCGGGGGAAGGTGGCTTGAGGGCAGACGGTCGGGCTAGTCAGTGCCTCCACCCATGGAATTGGGTCTGTGCTGGTTCAGGCTGTGACGCAGCGCAGCCCATGCAGGCGGGTAGGCGGGCATCATGATGCCAGCCGGTCAGTGCCTACGCCGCGGAAGTGGGTCTGGGCCGGGATGATCTGCGCAACAGCAATGCAGGGCATGCGTGTGGGCGAACGGCATGAGGGCAGCTGGTCGGGCCAGTTGGAGCCTCCGCCTGGGGAAGTGGGTCTGGGCCAGGCTGGGCGGGTGGCTTGAGAGCACCCAGTCTGGCCGGTCGGTGCTTCTGCCCACAGAAGTGGGTCTGGGCTTGCATGGACCAATCTGCTCTGCTGCAATGGCAGGCACCCAGGTGGGCAGCCACGGCACTGCCTGGCAGGAACACAGGTGGTGGCTTGGGGGCAGCCAGTCAGGCCAGTCCGAGCCTCTATCCACAAAAATGGGTCAGGGCTGGTCCGGGCTGAGCCTTGCCATGGCACTGCAGGGAAGCCATGCAGGCATGCAGCTTGAGGGCAGCTGGTTGGGCCAGCATTGCCTCTGCCCACGGAAGTGGGTCTGTGGCATGCCTGGCCGAGCCGTGCAGCCATGCTGCCGGGCATGCACCCGGGCGTGCGGTTTGAGGGCAGCCGGTCCGGCCGGTTGGAGCCTCCGCCCGAGGAAGTGGGTCTGGGCTGGGCTGGGCGGGTGGCTTGAGAGCACCCAGTCTGGCCGGTCGGTGCTTCTGCCCACAGAAGTGCGTCTGGGCTTGCATGGACCAATCTGCTCTGCTGCAATGGCAGGCACCCAGGTGGGCAGCTTGTGGGCAGCTGGTCAGGCCAGTCAAATTTACACCCGAGTAAGTGGGTTTGGGCCAGGCTGTGCTGTGCAGCGCCGCTGCCGGTCAGGAGTGCAGGCTGGAGGCCTGAGGGCAGCCAGTCAGGCCATTTGGTGCCTCCGCCCATGGAAGTGGGACTGGGATGGGCCTGGCCAAGCCATGGCGCTGCCCTAGTTGGTGCACAGGCAGGTGGCTTGAGGGAAGCCAGTAGTGCCTGTCGGTGCCTCAGCCCACATAAGTTGGTCTGGACTGGACTGGGCTGAGCCATGCTGTGGTGCTGCCGGGTATGCGTGTAGGCAGGAGGCTTGAGGGCAGCCTGTCGGGCCATTCGAGGCCTCTGCTGCATGTTCTGGCCCCTGTGTGGGCGGCCAGAAGGCCCCTGGTCATGTCGGTCGCAGCCTCCGCCCGCGGAAGTCGGTCTGGCTGGGCTGGGCAGGTGGCTTGAGAGCACCCAATCTGGCCGGTCGATGCCTCTGCCCACAGAAGTGGGTCTGGGCTAGGATGGGCCAAGATGAGCCACTGCCCTGGCAGGCACACGGGCAGCAGTTTGTGGGCAGCCGGTCAAGCCAGTCAAATTTACACCCGAGGAAGTGGGTCTGGTCCGGGTGTGGGTCTAGGTGGGGCCAGGCCAAGCCGCACCATGGCACTGCTCATGTCGGCCCCTGTGTGGGCATCCAGAGGGCAGCCGGTCAGTCCGGTCGCAGCCTCTGCCCACGGAAGTGGGTCTGGGCTGGGCGGGGCGGGCGCCTTGAGAGCACCCAGTCTGGCTGGTCGGTGCTTCTGCCCACGGAAGTGGATCTGGTCTTGGCTGGGCTGAGCTGTACCACTGCCCTGGTAGGTGCGCGGGATGGAAGCTTGTGGGCAGCTGGTCAAGCCAGTTAAATTTACACCAGAGGAAGTGATTCTGGGCCGGGCAGGCCAAGCCGTGGTGCTGCTCGAGAAGTCATGTGTCCTGGAGGCTTGAGGGCAGCCAGTTGGGCCAGTCGGAGCCTCCGCCCACGGAAGTGGGTTTGGGTTGTGCCGGGCTGAGCTGCTTGCGGCATTGCCCGGGCAGGCACGTGGGCAGGCTTCTTGATAGCAGCTGGTCAGGCTGGTCGGTGCCTCCACCAGCATAAGTGGGTCTGGACCGTTCCAGGCCAAGCCGTGCCACGGTGCTGCCCGGGCAAGCAAGCGGGCAGGCGACTTGAGGGTAGCTGGTTGGGCTGGTCTGTGCCTCCACCCATGGAAGTAGGTCTGGGCCGGACCAGGCTGAGCTGCACCGTGGTGCTGCCTGTGTGACTGCTGGGCAGAGGGTTCAGGGCAGCTGCTTGGGCTGGTCTGAGCCTCCGCCCATGGAAGTGGGTCTGGGCCAGGACAGGCCGAGTCATGGCTCTGCCCTAGCAGGAGCACGGGTGGGCAGCTTGAGGGCAGCTGGTCGGGCCGTTTGGTGCCTCTGCCCGTGGAAGTGGGTCGGGTCTGGGACAGACCAAGATGGGCCATAACAATGCCGGGCAGGTGCCCAGGTGGGTGGCTTGAGGTCAGCCAGTCAGGCTGGTCGGTGCCTCCACCTGCAGATGCGGGTCTGGGCTTGGCTGAGCCAAGCTGCGCCACTGCCCTGGCAGGTGAGCAGGCTGGCAGCTTGTGGGCAGCTGGTCAAGCCAGTCAAATTTACACCCGAGGAAGTGGGTCTGGGATGGGCGGGCCAAGCCGTGGTGCTGCCCAAGCAGGAGCATGGGTGGGCGTCTTGAGGGCAGCCGGTCGGGCTGGTCAGAGACTTCGCCTGCAGAATTGGGTCTGGGCCAGGCTGGTCTGAGCTGTGCCAAGGCAGTTCCCGTGCAGGCATGTGGGCGGACGACTTGAGGGCAGATGGTTGGAGTCTCCGCCCGCAGATCAGGGTGTGGGCCGGACCTGGCGGGTGGCTTGAGGGCAGCCAGTTGGGCCGGTCGGTGCCTCCACCCACAGAAGTGGGTCTGGGACGGGCCGGGCTGTGCTGTGTGGCGGTGCTGCCGGGCAGGCACGAGGGCAGGCGAATTGTTTGCCGCCGGGTGGGCCAGTAGGTGCCTCTGCCCTCGGAAGTGGTTCTGTGCCGGGCCGGGCTGCTCTGCATGGTGGTGCTGCTGGGCAGGCGCGCGGGCAGGTGGCTTGTTGGCCACCGGTTGGGCCAGTAGGTGCCTCTGCCCATGGAAGTGGGTCTGGGCCGGCCCGGGCCAGGCCACTGCGCTGACCTAGTAGGTGCGCAGGCAGGCAGCTTGAGGGCAGCTGGTAGGGCCTTTGTGAGCCTCCGCAGGCAGAAGTGGGTCTGCTCCGGGCCGTGCTGTGCCTTGGTGCTGCCGGGTATGCATGCAGGCAGTTGGCTTGAGGGCAGCCTGTCTTTCCAGTCGGAGCCTCTGCCCGTGGAAGTGGGTCTGGCCCGGGACAGGCTGAGCCACAGCGCAGCCTGAACAGGAGCGTGGGTGGGCGTCTTGAGGGCAGCCAGTCGGGCCAGTTGGAGACTTCGCCTGCAGAAGTGGTTCTGGGCTGGACTGGTGTGAGCCTTGCTGCAGTGGTTCCCGTGCAGGCATGCGGGCAGGCGACTTGAGGGCAGATGGTTGGAGCCTCCGCCCCTGGATCAGGGTCTGGGCTGGACCTGGCGGGCGGCTTGAGGGCAGCCGGTCGGGCCAGTCAGTGCCTCCGTCTGCGGTAGTGGGTCAGGGCTGGGCCGGGCCGAGCCATGCTATGGCGCTGCCCGGGCTTGCGCTAGAGAGGGCTGCTGTGGGCAGCCAGGTGGGACGGTCAGAACCCCCTACCACGGGTGTGGCTCTAGGCTGAGCCAGTCCAAGCCACACCACAGTGCTGCACGTGCCAGACCCCGTGTGGGCAGCTAGAGAACAGTCGGTCAGGTCAGTCGCAGCCTCCGCCTGTGGTAGTGGGTCTGGTCTTGGCTGGGCTGAGCTGTGCCACTGTCCTGGCAGGCACATGGGCTGGCATCTTGTGGGCAGCCATTCGAGCCAGTCAAATTTACACCAGAGGAAGTGGGTCTGGGCCGGCCGGGTGGGCCAAGCCATGGTGCTGCCCGAGCAGTCGTGTGGCCTGGAGGCTTAGGGAAGCCAGTCAGGCCAGTCCGAGCCTCTGTCTGCATATGTGGGTCAGGGCTGGTCCAGGCCAAGCCTTGCCGTGGCACTGCTGGGATGGCACGTGGGCATGAGGCTTGAGGGCAGCTGGTCGGGCCAGCGGAGCCTCTGCCCACAGAAGTGGGTCTGGGCTGGGCCTGGCCACTGCATTGACCCAGTAGGTGCATGGGCAGGCGGCTTGAGGGCAGCCAGAAGGGCCTGTCAGAGCCTCCACACGCAGAAGTGGGACTGTACCATACTGGGCCAAGCCATGCCGCAGTGCTGCCGGGTATGCACACAGGCAGTTGGCTTGAGGGCAGCCTGTTGGTCTTGTTGGAGCCTCTGTCCGCGGACATGGGTCTGGGCCGGGACAGGCCAAGCCTTGCCGTGGCAATGCCCAGGCATTCACCCGGGAGTGCGGATTGAGGGCAGCCGGTCGGGCCGGTCGGAGCCTCCACCAGAAGAAGAGGTTCTGGGCCAGGCTGGGCGGGCGGCTTGAGATCACTCAGTCTGGCCGGTCAGTGCCTCTGTCCATGGATGTGGGTCTGGGCTTGCATGGGCCGAGCTGCGCCGCTGCAATGGCAGGCGAGTGGGTGGGCAGCTTGTAGGCAGCTGGTCGGGCCAGTCAAATTTACACCCGAGGAAGTGGGTTTGGGCCAGGCTGTGCCGCGCAGCTGTGCTGCCGGGTGTGTGTGCGGGCTGGAGGCCTGAGTGCAGCCGGTCAGGCCAGTTGATGCCTCCGCCCACGGATGTTGGTTTGGGCTGGGCCATGCTGTGTCTACCGGCATTGCTGTCGGGCAGGCACATGGGAAGGCAGCTTTTTGGCCACCAGTCATGCCAGTTGGTGCCTCGGCCCATGGAAGTGGGTCTGGGCCAGGCGGGGCCAGGCCACTGTGCTGACTGAGTAGGTGCACAGGCAGTCAGATTGAGGGCAGCTGAGAGGGCCTGTCAGAGTCTCCGCACATGGAAGTGGGTCTGTGATGGGCTGGGCCGAGCCGTGCCATGGTGATGCCGGGTATGCATGCAGGCAAGTAGCTTAAGGGCAGCCTGTCGGGCCGGTCGGAGCCTCTGCCCAAAGAAATGGGTCTGGGCTGGGACAGGCCGAGCCACGGCGCTGCATGAGCAGGAGCGTGGGCAGGCCACTTGAGGGCAGCCGGTAAGGCCAGTTGGTGCTTCTGCCCGTGGAAGTGGGTCTGTATCAGGTCATGCTGAGACAGGCTGTGGCGATGCCGGACAGGCAACTGTGCATGTGGCTTGATGGCAGCCGGTCAGGCCAGTCAGTGCCTCCACCCACAGAAGTGAGTCTGGGCCAGGTCGGGCTTTGCCATGCAACGTCGATGGCGGGCAGGAGCGCGGGCAGGCAGCTTATTGGCTGCCGGTCGGGCCAGTCGGTGCCTCTGCACACGAGAGTGGGTCTGGGCCAGGCCAGGCCATGCGCTGACTGAGTAGGTGCACGGGCAGGAGGCTTGAGAACATCTGGTACTGATTGTTGGAGCCTCTGCATGTGGAAGTGGGTCTGCGCCGGGCCACGGCAAGCCATGCTGCAGTGCTGCCAGGTATGCGTGCTAGCTGGTGGCTTGAGGGCAGCCTGTAGGGCCGGTCAGAGCTTCTGCCCAATGAAGTGGGTCTGGTCTGTGACAGGCCAAGCCTCAGCGCTGCCCAAGCAGGTGCATGGGCAGGCAGCATGAGGGCAGCCAGTCTGGCTGACTGGAGCTTCTGCCAGGGGAAGTGCTTCTGCGCCAGGATGTACTGTGCCATGGCTCTGCCTGGCTGGCAAGTAGGCAAGCAGCTTGAAGGCAGGTGGTAGGGCTTATTGGCCACTGGTCAGGCTAGTCAGTGCCACGGTGCTGCTGGGTATGCGTGCAGGCAGGTGGCATGAGGGCAGCCTGTCAGGCTGGCCAGAGACTATGCCCACAGAAATGAGTGTGGCTGGGACAGGCCGAGCCATAGCACGGCCGAGCAGGTGCACAGGCAGGCAGTATGAGGGCAGCCGGTTGGGTCGGTTGGAGCCTCTCTGGGGAAGTAGGTCTGGAACAGGCTGAGCTGTGCCAAGGTGCTGCCTGCCAGGCAGGCAGACAGGCAACTTGAGGGCTGCTGGTTGGGCCGGCGGAGCCTCTACCCACTGAAGTGGGACTGGGCTGGGCTGTGCTGCATGGCAGCTCTGCCATGAAGGCTCACATGCAGGTGGCTTAATGGCCACTGGTCGGGCCAGTCAGTGCCTCCACCCACGGATGTGGGTCTCCACTGGGCCAAGTCATGCCACTGTGCTGCCCGGTATGCGTGCAGGCAGGTGGCTTTAGGGCAGCCTGTCAGGCCAGTCGGAGCGGAATTGGGTCAGGGCCGGGACAGGCCAATCCACAGCGAGGCCGAGCAGGTGCACGGGCAGGCAGCATGAGGTCATCTGGTTGAGCCAGTTGGAGACTCTTCCCAGGGAAGTGGGTCTCGGCCAGGCTGAACTGTGCTGAGGCGCTGTATGGTAAGCATGCAGGCAGGCAGCTTGAGGGCAGCTGGTCGGGCCAGTCGTTGCCTCCTCCCAAGGAAGTGGTTCTTGGCCAGGCCGGGCCAGGCCACTGCGCTGACCGAGTAGGTGCGAGGGCTGGAGGCTTGAGGGCAGCCAGTCGGGCTGGTTGGTCCCTCTGCCCGTGGAATTTGGTCTGGTCTGAGTCAGACCGAGATGGGATGTGGCGATGGCAGGCTGGCAACCACGCACATGGCTTGAAGGCAGCCGGTCAGGCTCGTCGGTGCCTCTGTGCACGGAAGTGGGCCGGGCCAGGCCACTGTGCTGACTGAGTAGGTGCGCGGGCAGTCAGCTTGAGGGCAGATAGTAGGGCCTGTTGGAGTCTCCGCACGTGGAAGTGGGTCTACGCCATGTCAGGGCAAGCCGTACCGCAGTGCTGCTGGGTATGCATGCAGGCAGGTGGCTTGAGGGCAGCCTGTCAGTTCGGTCAGAGCCTTTGCCTGCTGAATTGGGTCTGGGCCAGGACAGGCCAAGCCTCATCGCTACCCAGGCAGGAGAACAGGCGGGTGGCATGAGGGCAGCCATTCAGGCCGGTTGGAGCCTCTTCCTGGGGAAGTGGGTCTGGGCCAGGCTGAGTTGTGCCTCGGCGCTGCCTGGCAGGCATGCAGACAGGCAACTTGTAGGCAGCTGGTTAGGCCGGTGGAGCCTCTGCCCATGGAATTGGCTCAGGGCCAGGCCAGGCTATGCTGCGTGATGGCGCTGCCGGGCAGGTGTACAGGCAGGCAGCTCATTGGCCTCCGGTCAGGTCTGTCGGTACCTCCATCCATAGAAATGGGTCTGGGCCATGCCGTACTGTGCCTCCCAACAGCTCTGCCGGGCTCGCGGATGGACAGGAGGATTATTGGCTGCCCGTCGGACCAGTTGGTGCCTCCTCCCACAGAAGTGGGTCTGGGCCAGGCCAGGACAGGCCACTGCACTGACTGAGAAGGTGGACAAGCAGGCGGCTTGAGGGTAGCTGGTAGGGCCTATCTGAGCCTCCGTACGTGGAAATGGTCTGCACTGGGCCAGGTCGAGCCGTTCTGCGGTGCTGCCAGGTATGGGTGCAGGCAGGTGGTTTGAGGGCAGCCTGTCGGGCGGGTTGGAGCCTCTGTTTCGCGCAACAGCGCTGCCGGGCATGTGCGCGGGTGTGCTGTTTGTTCAGCACCAGTCGGGCCAGTCGGTGCCTCTGCCCACGGAAGTGGGTCTGGGCCGGGCTGTGCTGTGTCTCACGGTGGCACTGCCGGGCAGGAGCACGTGCAGATGGCTTATTGGCCGCCAGTCGGGCCAGTCAGTGCCTCTGCCCATGAAAGTGGGTCTGGGTCATGATGGGCAAGGCCACTGCGCTGACCCAGTAGGTGTGTGGGCAGGCGGCTTGAGGGAAGCTGGTAGGGCCTGTCAGAGCCTCCGCGAAGGCGGCTTGAGGGCAGCCGGTCAGGCTGGTCAGTGCCTCCACCCACAGAAGTGGGTCTGGGCCAGGCCGCGGCAGTCCACTGCACTGACCAAGTAGGTGCGTGGGCAGGCGGCTTGAGGTGTTGCTAGGTATGCATGCAGTCAGGTGGCTTGAGGGCAGCTTGTCGGGCCGGTCGGACACTGAAGTGGGTCTGGGCCGGGACAAGCCGAGCAGTGGTGCTGCCCAAGCAGGAGCATGGGCGGGCGGCTTGAGGGCAGCCAGTCGGGGTGGTTGGTGCCTCTGCCCATGGAAGTGGTTCTGGTCCGGGTCAGGCTGAGACGAGCTGTGGCAATGCTTGGCAGGCACGCAGGCAGGTAGCTTGAGGGCAGCTGGTCGGGCCAGCGGAGCCTCCGCCCACGGAAGTGGTCTGGGCCGGTCCGTGCTGTGTCTCCCAGCACCACAGCCGGGCAGACGCACAGGCAGGCGGCTTATTGGCCACCAGTCAGGCCACTCAGTGCCTCTGCAAACAGAAGTGGGTCTGGGCTGGGCCTGGCCAGGACACTCTGCTGACTGAGTAGGTGCACAGGCAGGAGGCGTGAGGGCAGCTGGTAGGGCCTGTCGGAGCCTCCGCACGTGGAAATGGGTCTGCACCAGGCTGGGCTGAGCTGTGTACGGTGCTGCCTGTTATGTTTGCATGCAGGTGGTTTGAGGGCAGCCTCCTCTGCCCACGGAAGTGAGTCTGGGCTGGGACAGGCCAAGCCGCAGCACTGCCGAGGAGGTGCACGGGCGGGCGACATTAGGTCAGCTTGTCGGGCCGGTTGGAGCCTCTGCCCGGGGAAGTGGTTCTCGGCCAGGCTGAGCTGTGCCTCGGAGCTGCCTGGCAGGGACACAGGCAGGTAGCTTGAGGAAAGCTGGTTTAGACAGTGGAGCCTCAACTCACGGAAGTGGGTCTGGGCTGGGCTGTGCCACACGGCAGCGCTGCTGCCAAGCAGGTGCGTGGACAGGCAGTTTGTTCGGTGGCGGTCGGACCAGTTGGTGCTCCTGCCCACGTAAGTGGGTCTGGGCCAGGCTGTGCTGTGTCTTGCGGCAGCGCTGCTGCGCAGGTGCATGGGCAGGCAGCTTATTGGCCACCGGTCAGGCCAGTCAGTGCCTCCGCCCACGGAATTGGGTCTGGACCGCGCCGGGCCAGGCCACTTTGCTGATCGAGTCGGTGCGCAGGAAGGAGGCTTGAGTGCAGCTGGTAGGGCCTGTCGGAGCTTCCACATGTGGAAATGGGTCTGTGCTGGGCCGGACCGACCCGTGCTGCTGTGCTGCCTGGTATGCATGCAGGCAGGTGACTTGAGGGCAGCTTGTCAGACTGGTCAGAGCCTCTGCTCACTGAAGTGAGTCTGGGCCGGTACAGGCCAAGCAGCCGCATGGGCGGGCGGCATGAGGGCAGCCAGTTGGGTCGATTGGAACCTCTGCCTGGGGAAGTGGGAGTGGGCCAGGCTGAGCTGTGCTGTGGTGCTGCCTGGCAGGCACGCATGCAGGTGGCTTATTGGCCCACGGTCAGGCCAGTCGGTCCCTCTGCCTACAAAGTGGGCCTGGGACGGGCCGTGCTGTGTCTCGCGGTGGTGCTGCTGGGCAGGCATGTGGGCAGGCGGTTTGTTGGCCGCAGGTTGGGCCAGTCAGTGCCTCCGCCCATGGAAGTGGGTCTGGGCCGGGCTGGGCCAGGCCACTGCGCTGACCGAGTAGGTGCGTAGGCAGGCAGCTTGAGGGCAGCTGGTAGGGCTTGTTGGAGCCTCCATATGAAGAAGTTGGTCTGGGCCGTGCCAGGCCGAGCCGCACCGTGGCACTTCCATGCCATCTCCCATGCAGGTGGCTTGAAGGCAGCCAGTCAGGCTGGTCGGAGCCTCCGCCCATGAAAATGGGTGTGGGCAGGACCAAGCTGAGCCACGCAACATCACTGTAGAGCCGGCTGCGGGCAGGCGGCACGAGGGCAGCCAGTCATGCCAGTTGGAGCGTCTGCCCTGGGAAGTGGGTCTGGGCCATGGCTCTGCCTGGCAGGCATGCAGGCAGGCAGCTTGAGGGCAGCTGGTTGGGCCAGCAGAGCCTCCACCCACGGAAGTGTGTCTGGGCTGGGCTGTGCTGCGCAGCGGTACTGCCGGGCAGGTACGCGGTCAGGTGAATTGTTTGCCGCCGGGCGGACCAGTCGGTGCCTCTGCCCATGGAAGTGGGTCTGGACCAGGCCAGGCTGAGCCTCCCTGGTGCGCTGCCAGGCAGGCACACGGGCAGGCAGCTTGAGGGCTGCCGATCTGGCCGGTCGCAGCCTATGCCCTCAGAAGTGGGTCTGGGCCATGCCAGGCCGAACCGCACCATGGCACTACCCATGCTGGCACCTGTGTGGGCATCTTGAAGGCTGCTGGTCAGGCTGGTCGGACCCTCTGCCCATGGAAGTTGGTCTGGCCAGTCCAGGCCGAGCCACAGTGCTGCCCAAGGAGGCACATGGGCAGGTGGCTTGAGGGTAGCCAATCAGGCTGGTTTGTGCCTCCGCCTTTGTAAGTGGGCCTGGGCTGTGCCAGGTTGAGCCGGGCCACAGCAATGCCTGGGCAGGCACCCGCGAGGTCTATTGAGGGCAGCCGGTCAGGACAGATGGAAGCTCCGCTCACGGAAGTGGGTCTGGGCCGGACCAGGCAGGTGTGCAGGCAGGCATCTTGAGGGCAGCCGGTCGGTCTGGTCTCTGTTCTCACCCATGAAAATGGGTGTGAGCTGGGCCTGGCCGAGCTGTGCAACATCGCTGCCGAGCAGGCTGCGGGCATGCGGCATGAGGGCAGCTGGTCAGAGCAGTTGGAGCCTTTGCCCGGGGAAGTGGGTCTGGGCTTGGCTGGGCTGAGCCACGAAACCACACTACCAGGGCATGTGCACAGGCAGGCTACTTGAGAAGAGGAAGTCGAACTGGTCAGAGCCTTCGCCCGAGGAAATGTGTCTGGGCTGGGCTGGGCCGTGGCGTTGGTCATGCAGGCATGCCATCGGGCTGCCCGGGCATGCAAGTGGGCAGGCAGCTTGAGGGCAGATGGTCAGACTGGTCGGTGCCTCAGCCTGCAGAAGTGGATCTGGGCCGGGCCGAACCATGCCATGGCATTGCCCGGGCAGGTGCGCTGGCGGGAAGCTTGAGGGCAGCCGGTCTGGCCAGTCCGAGCCTCTGCCCACAGAAGTGTGTCTGGGCTGGGCCCGGATGTGCCGAGCCACATCACGGTGCTGCCTGGGCAGATGCATGGGCTGGCAGCTTGAGGCCAGTTGGTCGGGACGGTTGGTGCCTCCACTTGGGCAAGTGGGTCTGAGTCGTGCCAGGCCGCACCAAGAAGTTGCCCGGGCAGATGCACTGGAAGGCTGCCTTGGCAGGAGTGCGTGCAGGCAGCTTGAGAGCAGCTGGCCAAGTGGGTCGGAGCCACCGCCCGTGGAAGTGGTTCTGGGCCACCCTTGGTCGAGCCTCGAAACCACGCTGCACATGCAGGCGGTCATTTTGAGGCCAGCTTGTCGGGCTGCTCGGAGCCTCCGCCCCAGGAAGTGGGTCTGGGCCTGGCTGGGCCGAGCCACTTAAGCACGCTACTAGGGCAGGTGTGTGGATGGGCAACTTGAGTAGAGGAAGTTGGACTGGTCAAAGCCTTCGCCCGAGGAAATGTGTCTGGGCCGGGCCTGGCCATGCCATGGCACTGGCTGCACAGGCACGTGGGGGGGCTGTCTGGGCATGCAAGCAGGCAGGTGTCTTGGTGGCAGCTGGTTGGACTGGTCGATGCCTCCACCTGCAAAAGTGGATGTGGGCCGGGCCGAACCGTGCCACGGTGTTGCCCGGGCAGGTGCACTGGTGGGAGGCTTGAGGGCAGCCGGTCAGGCTGGTCGGAGCCTCCACCTGCAGAAGTGTGTCTGGGCTGGGCCCAGACATGCCGAGCTGCATCATGGCGCTGCCCAGGAAGGGGAGAGGGCTGGAGGCTTGAGGCCAGCCAGTCGGGACAGTTGGTGCCTCCACTCGGGCAAGCGGGTCTGGGCCGTGCTGGGCCATGCCGAGGAGTTGCCCAGTCAGATGGGCAGGCAGGCTGACCGGGCAGGCGTGCATGCATGAGGCTTGAAGGCAGCTGGTCGGGCGGGTCGGAGCCACTGCCCGCGGAAGTGGTTCTGGGCCGGGTTGGCCGAGCCTCAAAACCATGCTGTACATGCAGGCGGGTGGGCAGCTGGAGGGCAGCCGGTTGGGCCGGTTGGTGCTTCCACCATGGAAGTGTGTCTGGGCCTGGCCAAGCCACGCTGAGGAACTGCCAGGGCATGCACGCAGGTGGGCATCTTGAGGGCAGCCAATCGGGCCGGTCGGAGACCCTGCCCATGGAAGTGAATTTGGGCCTGGCCGGCCCTGACAGGCCATGCCTTGGCATGCTGTGGTGCTGCCCAGGCAGGCGCATGGGCTGGTGGCTTGATGCCAGCCCGTCGGGCCGGTTGGAGCCTCCACCCATGGAATTGGGACTGGGCAAGACCGGGCTATGGGGAGTCGTGCCACGGCGCTGCCAAGAAGGTGCGCGGGCAGGCGGCTTGAGGGTAGCCGATCGGGCCAGTCAGAGACCCTGCCCGTGGAAGTGAAACTGGGATTGGCCGGCCCGGGACAGGCCATGCCTTGGTGCGTCGTGGTGCTGCCCAGGCAGGCGCAAGGGTGGGTGGCTTGATGCCAGCCCATCGGGCTGGTCAGAACCTCCACCCATGGAATTGGGACTGGGCAAGGCCAGGCTATGGGGAGCCGTGCCGTGGCACTGCCAGGAAGGCATGCGGGCAGGCGGCTTGAGGGCAGTCAGTTGGGAGGGTCAGAGGCTCCACCCGTGGAAATGGGTCAGGGCCAGGACGGAACAGCCATGAAACCATGCCAACCGGGCAGGTGTGCAGGAGGGCGGCTTGAGGCCAGCTGATCAGGCTGGTTGATTCCTGTGCCAGTGGAAGTGGGTCTAGTCCGGGAAAGGCAGCACCGCCACCACACTGACTGGGCAGGCACTCGGGAGACTGACTTGAGGTCAGTCGGTCTGGCCGGTTGGTGCCTCTGCCCGCAGAAATGGGAATGGGCTGTGCCGAGCCGTGAGGCAGTGTTGCACGGGCAGGCGCACAGGTGGGCATCTTAAGGGCAGCTGGTCTGGCTGGTTGGAGCCTCCGCCCTTGGAAGTGGGTCTGGGCCAGGCTAGGCCTAACCGCGAAGTGGCGCTGCCCAGAAATGCATCCAGGCATGCGGCTTGAAGCCCGCCATTTGGGCTGCTCGGTGCCTCCACCTGTGGAAGTGGGTC